>NC_086166.1:19520465-19837131 GCF_035149785.1 Candoia aspera | reverse complement strand
GTCTCTGGCAGCTTGCTCATCACACGTCTGCCTTTTATGCCGATCCCTTGCATGCCTATTCCCTTCTGCAGCCAATTGGGCTGCATTCTTCTTTGCATGCTTTTCTGCACGTCTTTCCCATGAGCTAATTGGAGGATTCAAATCTTCCTCCAAAGACTGGCCAATCAGCGTCTGTAACTTCTCCCGTGCTGCTGAGTCACTTCTGGGTTTTGTTTTCCCGGTTTCTGCCTGGTAAGTTTCTGTTTCCCCTTCTGACTCAGAAAGCGTTTTGTTTTCTGAGTCAGAAGCTGGCTGAAACTTCACATTAACTTCGCTGATTTTAAAAAAAGCTTTTGATAGCGCCCACTGAGAGTCCTTTTGGCAGATCCTGCATTTATATGGCGTGCCGGCAATCTTCATTGCCATCTTTAAGAACTTGTACCAATGATCAAGCTGCTGTGTTAAGACTGAGAATGGCCATACAGACTTTTCTGAGATTACCACCGGGGTCAGACAAGGTTGTATCTTGTCCCCACTCCTCTTCCTTGTGGCCCTCGATTATGTCATGTGGCAACCTGTAGTACGCAATGGGACAGGCGTCCATTGGACTGATCAAAGTTACCTTGGTGACTTGGATTCCGCCGATGATATCGCCTTGCTTGAGGAAGACGAGCTGAAACTACAACATGCTATGACTGTCTTGGATGACAAGGCAAATAAAGTTGGCCTCAGGATAAGCACTGAGAAATCAAAGATCACGCACGTGGGCTCCATGGCCCCAATACGGGGAACTGTACTCAGACTGCAGCAGTTAGAGGAGGTGGAGAGGTTCACCTATCTGGGTAGTGTGATCACCCAGAATGGAGATGCAGAGGTGGACGTTACATGCCCCATTGGGAAGGCGATAGCCATTTTTTGGAGGATAAATAAGTTCTGGTCCTTGCTGACCATATCACTGAAGATTAAGCTCCATCTGTTCACTTCTATCATGATCCCAACAGCTATCTTTGCCAGTGAGACTTAGAAGGCATCAGCAAGTATTGACGAGAGGCTTGATGTCTTCCAACAGAGGTGCCTTTGCCAAATTCTAAAGATTTGATATTTTGATCACATCACTAACGAAAAGGTGCTCTGAAGGAGTAGCTCATGTAAACTTCATAACATGGTTGCACATAGAAGACTTCAACTGGCTGGTTACAACTTCCCCATGGAGAACAACCAGATCCCTAAAGTGGCAATGAGTTGGACTCCTCCTGATGCTAAACAACAACGAGGACACCCTTGAATGAGTTAGGGTTAGAACATGGCAACGAACACTGACACAAGACCTGAAGGCATTGCATATCACATGGAAGGACGCCGAAACACTTGCCCAAGACCGAAAGAGCTGGAGAATCCTTACTGCCCAATGTGCCATGTCACGTGGACCCGGGAGAGAAAGAGAATTCCTTGTAAGCAGAGGAGGAGCAAATGATGTGACCTTGCTGCTCAAATTTTGCCATTAGGTGTTGAGTACATAAAAGCATTGGTGGCAGAGGGGCACCAGGACTGGATTTCCACTTGCTCATAAGAACCATCTCTTGGATGCCATGGGGCAGACCCATCCCTCATGTGTGCTCCCTCCTACTTTCCTTTGCCCATGGCAAGCTGCTGCCCAGGATATTCTCTATGACTTCATTAAGGCTAGTCACCCCAACCCAGAATAGTTTGTGACTATCATGACATGCTTTCCGTATCAAGAAAGGCCCATAGCCAGTGCTGCTTCTCAGACCAAGAAAGATGAGGCTATCCAGCGGAACATCACCCAGGAGAGGCCGAATGTTGAAATACAGAGCAGGGGCAGTGCAGAGATGCCACCATCTGCCTGAGTTCAGAGGCTGACAACTGGGATCAGAGCAGCCTAGCGGGGCATGAGAATGGATCTGCTCCCCAGAAGACCCCAAGTCTTTGACAGAAGTCCAAATGAATAGTCCTCAATAGTCCTCAAGGACTAGACCAGCATTGTGCCCCATCCCTCTAAGCCCTTCCAGAAGGGATGTGGGGCCAGATACAGTAAAGAGAGGGGCAGGGTCTGAAGAAGTAGTGGAATTCCCCAGGGAGGGCTCAGGAAGGCAAGGTTATGCTCAGGGGATGGTAGTAAGCAAAAGTGCACCCAAAGGAAAAGTGATTCTCCAAGAAGGACTGAAAATACAGTACAGGTAGTCCTCGTTTAGTAACTGCCTCATTTAGCGACTGTTCGCAGTTATGACAGTGATGAAAAAGTAATTTTGTGACCAATCCTCACATTTACAACCTTTGCAGGTCTGTAAAGCAAAGGAAAGCTGAAGAAAGATCATAAGCACAGTCATGGTTTCACTTAGTGACCGCTTTGCTTAACGACTGAGTTGCTGGTCCCACTTGTGTTTTTTTATTATTATTAATTTTTATTAAAAGTTTTTACATATCTAAAAGACAAATACAGAAATCTCTGAAGAAAAGAAAGAAAAAGAAAAGGTTCACCAAAAATACAGTTAAAGGAAGGAAAAAAAAGACAGTTAAAGAAGTGACTTCTGCCCTTCTTTACAGCAGTTACAAACAAAGTCCCTACTCCCTCCTTAACATTACAATAATCCCTTCAGCCCCTTATTCAGTCTTTCTTCAATCATCAAATCCAGGAATCACCATTTCACTTCTTTCCGTTTTCAGCACAGTCCATAAAAGGTTTCCAGTCTTTTATAAAAGTGCTTATTGTTTTGTCCCTGATCAGTCAGGTCAGTTTTGCCATCTCTGCTAGTTCTGCCATCTTCACAATCCACTCCTCTGTTGTGGGTATTTCAGTGTCTCTCCACTTTGTGCATATACAGTAATAATCTGGCATAATAATCTTGCTGCGGTTGCAATATGTAAGATCAACCTTCCACAGGTCTTTTCTAATTGACCATCCGTAAGTCCCAATAAAATCAGTCATTTAACAGCTGAGTTGCCGGTCCCAACTGTGGTCATTAAACAAGGACTACCTGCGACCCTGTGCCTTATCTCAGCCCCGTCACGGCAAGAAGGACAGATCTCTGTGAAGCCGCGATCTCTAGCCAGGAGTGCTTCGTTTGCTTTTCTTGATTGCCAGCTTACTCGCCATCCTACAGAGAGCTCCTCTTGCTTTTTAGCCCCTGCTAGACACACAAATAAATAAAGAGAAGCAGAATCAGAGAGAATCTAAGAGCAAGAAAGAGAGAGAAAAAAACATTGCTTCATCTTGAGAAAGAAATGGAAGAAAAGGAGAATGAGTTCCTTTGATAAGGTAAAGGTAAAGGTAAAGGTTTCCCTCGATGTAAAGTCCAGTCGTGTCCGACTCTAGGGGGCGGTGCTCATCTCCGTTTCTAAGCCTTGGAGCCGGCGTTGTCCGTAAGGACCCGTCCGTGGTCATGTGGCCGGCATGACGACACGGAACGCTGTTACCTTCCCGCTGAAGCGGTACCTATTAATCTACTCACATTTGATAAAGCAGGGGTTAAACAAAACGGTGGAGCTGGGGAGGTGGAGGGGCTTGTGTCACCCCCTCTGTGGGCATCACATGTGCATGTCTGAGTGGCATTCGGGCTCTGCCCAGGCAAGAACTTCTGCTGACATTTTGCCAGTGGTTTTTGTGGGGGGGGGGGGCATTGCAGCTAAGGCAGCTGCAGAATTACATCTGGTTCCTTTCTCATAAATTCCACTGCCAAGAATACCACAATTCCGCCATCATGTAATCATGACAAGAGGAAATGGGACTTGTTTGGGAGGGAGGGAGGGAGGGAGGAAGGGAAGAAGGCACTTACATACAAATCAGACTAGTTGCACTTGCATATTCCTGTTATGTAATAGTTAGGCTGTTAAATAATTGTTATACAATTGATTTATTAACAAATTATTTACTGAAGGCTGCCCAAGAACCTCCTGATGCCAAGCAGCTCCTGACATCAAGCCAGCCAATAGCTTCCTATCCTGATTCTATGGTAGGGACTGCAAACAATTCTTTCTGTTCCCCCGGTTTTGACTTTCATACAAGATTTTTTTTAATGCAATGATCTTAAATCTGGTAGAAGTTAATATTCAGCTCCGTTTGTAGGAATTCAATTATCCTTGAGGATTACAGAAAGATTATCAAAGTTGTGAACAGCCGAAGATGCTCCAGGATCAATGAAGCACAACAGAGACCATCATTAACGGGGGAATCGAAGAACCGCCACATCAGCCACCTCTGACAAGGGAACGGAGGGCCACTCTGCCTCAGCGGAAGGCAAGGAAGGAGTGGGAATCCTGCTCCAGGCCAGTCTGGCCCGGGACCAGGGCCGCAACTTGGGGAGGCAACTGGGGCATGTGCCCCGGGCGCCGCGCTGGGGGGGGGGCCAAAATGAGCACTGGGGGGGCGCCAAAATGGGCACGGAATCCATGTTTGCCCCGGGTGACACAGACCCTAGTTGCGGCCCTGGCCGGGACCTTTAGGCGTCATCCTCGCACCCTGCCAAGAGGCTCCAGCAGCTGTTGCCCCCAGCCATGGAGGCGTGATGCTGCCCAGGCAGCCCCCACCCCTTTTTCTGCTCCAGTTCAGCAGGGGATCTCTACTCTGACAAGGGGTCATGGTTTAAGGCGGGGGCCTGAGGAGCTGCGTCCCTATCCCAAAGTCCCAGCCATTGATTTTCCAGGTGTTAGCCTTTGGGCCATGAGGGAGTTGGGGCTGCCTACCCCACCCCAGGCCAAAGTCCCATCGCTCTACTTCTCTTGCCACTCAGGGGTGGCAGGGAGAGGAGAGGAGAAGTGGCCTTTGAGCACTGCCAGTCCTCCCAGTGCCCAAAGGACACACCCTCACTCTCCACCACACATGCACAGAAGCAGGGGCAATGGGAAGCCCACTCTCAATCCTTCGGTCTCTCTGGGCTCAAAGACCTGGGAGGAAAGACGTGCCCGTGGGTTGCAGGAGCAGCAGTTGAAACTCCTGTCCAGCAGCCATTCAAAAGGCCCGGGAAGGAGGTCCCCTGGGTGCCCCAGCATTGCACAAAAACATGGGATAAAACACACACCCCTCAGCTTGCTTGCTTCCTCCTTCCTTCTTCCTTCTCTCTCTCTCTCTCCTTCTTTCTTTCTTCCTTTTTCTTCTTTATATTTATTTATTTATCAAATTTATATGGCTGCAATTTCATACATGGTGACTCTGAGGAGCATACAACAAAACCAACCATTAAAACCAAGTATAAAAACCAATTAAAGCAATTAAATAAACAACATAAGCAACAACAAGATGGTGGGAGGGTTAATTAAGTTGTCACACATGGTACAACCAATGCATGGGCTGTCTGCTGTCAGGGGATCCCCAGGCCTGATGAAAAAAAACATGTTAACAGTGGGATCGCAAAAGCTACCTGTGCACCTGAAGGGAGAGGCAAGAAGACCCGCTTTCCCTTGTTCTTCCCCCGGCTTTGAGAGGTAGGGAGCGAGCAGGTGTCAGCAGCACATGACCTTGTGGGTGACCCTGGAACCTGGTGGGATGGAACCTGTGCTGGGAATATGGTACTGGAAGGAAGGAAATAGCTTCTTGGAAAGAAACACAATTAACCAAAAGGGGGGAAGGGGCTCATCATGCATAAAGGATGCCTACTCCTATAGAGTAATTCTTGACACCAAGGGAGAAAACCCTCGTGAAGGCATCTGGGTGAATATTAAGGAGAAAAGGAACTATAATGACGCTGTTCTAGATATGTACTACAGGCCACCCAACCAAGCAGAATCTATAGAAGAAATTTTCACCAACCAGATGGCCAAGGTATTCAGGAAACATACTACTGTGATAACGGGATTTCAACTACTCTGACATCAACAGGAATCAAATTCCCTGGCAAGTGGGAGATCCAATAGGTTCTTGATGTCCCTCACAGACAACTTCATTGTTCAAAAAATGGAGGAGAGAACTAGACGATCAGCCATATCGGATTTTAGTAAGATTTAACAGGGAAGAAGTGGCCAAAGAGCCTCGGGAAAGAGCAACTGTGTGACCCCAGAATTCTCCCCATTGCAGGCAAGGAGACCTGAAGGGAGTCTCCAGATTTCAAGGACGCTGACTTCATAGGCTAAGGGGGAAAATTGGAAGGATTCCACGGATGGAAATTCTGAAAAGTGATACAAGTATGACACACGCACACTCGCACGCACACTTGCGCATGCATACACACACACAGTACCAAAGAGGAAGAAAAATGGGAGGTCTCTCTGATAAGACCAGCATGGTTGCACCAAAATCTCTCTGATAACCTGAGAAGCAAAAAGGAGGGGTTTAAAAAAATGGGAAGGACACGTAACCAAAGCAGAATATAAAAGAATAGCCCAAATCTCTAAGGATGGGGTCAAGAAGACCAAGGCTCAGAATGAGTTGAGGCTAGTGACAAATGCCCAGAGTGACAGAGGAAGGTTCTTTGGGTGGGTGAGGAACAAGAAGAAAGTCAAGGAAGCAATCAATTTGCCGATTCGAGAAAACAGTGAAATGGCGATGGGCAACAGGGAGAAGGCTGAACTGCTGGATTCCTATTTTGCATCTGTCTTTTTGCAAAGGAAAAAAGTGTCAGACCGTGTGCCAGGGCCCAAAGAGAGTGCAGGTCAATTGGTGAGAGAAACCTTGGTTGCTTTGAATGAATTCAAGTCTCATGGGCCAAATGGATTACGTCTCATGGTACTCAAGGAACTGGTGGGTGTGATCTCAGAACCATAATCTTTGAGAACTCCTGGAGCGCTTGGGAATTCTTGGGAAGTGCCAGAAAATGGAAGAACAGCCAATCTTTAAAAAAAGGAAAAAATCAGACCTAGGAAATTACAGACTAATCAGCTTGACATCAGTATTTGGGAGAATCCTAAAAAAGATCATCAAGCAGGAAGTTTGCAAACACTTAGAAAGGGACAAGGCAGTTACTAGAAGCCAACAAAGGTTTGCTTAAATAGCTTGTGTCAGATAAATCTTACTGCTTTTTTTTTCTTTTACTAAGTTAGTGGACCAGGAAATGCTGTGGCTTAGCAGTAGTACTTGCCAGAAGGATCTGGGAGTCTTGGTGAGCCACAGAATAAGCATGAGCTAGCAATGTGCCCCAGTTGCCAAAAGAGCCCATGCAGCTTTGGGCTGCATCAACAGAGGCATGGTGTGAAGATCACAGGAAGTGATAGTATTACCCTAGGCTGCACTGATCAAACTGTACCTGGAACACTGTGTCCTGTCCTGTTCTGTGCTTACAGTACAAAAAGCATGCTGAGGAACTGGAACGAGTGCAGAGAAGAACGACAAGGCTGGTAAGGGGCTGGGAGCCTAAATCTTATGAAGAACAATTAAAGGAACTTGGTATCTTTAGCTGAAAAAAGAGATGGCTGAGGGGAGACACAGTAGCAGTCTTCCAATACATGAAGGGATGTTGCAGGGAAGAGGGGGTGGATTTAAGCGCCACAGCACCCAAGGGTAAGACAAAAAGCAACAGGTGGAAGCTTAACAGAAGGGCGGTCCTAACTGGAAATTGAGGCCAATTTAGTGGCCTGCTAGAACTACTAAAATGGAGCAGAGCTTAACACAGCTTAGAAGTTGTCCACAGAAAAAGAATATTATCTTAAAATAGCTTTAATGAGCATTCCAGAGAAATACAGGTTATGGATCTTACACACTCAGCCCTCCCAAGCATAAAGAATTGCACGCTTAGACAGATGGTTAACATAAGTAAAAAAGAATTCTTACTTTATTGTTGCTTCTGTTACATCCATCTTGGTGGAAAAGATGAAGTTCCTTTGTTCTTTTCTTTCTAAATACTTAGTTTTGCCCTAAACCCTCAGCCCTATTTTGCTGCCAAGGGCTGCGTGGAAGAAAGGGGCAGAATTCTTCATCAAGGCCTGAGCACATGCCCCTGATGAATGGAGAACAGAGCAGCATGCTTGCTTCTCCTGGGTGGAAGAAGGGGAAAGAGAGAAAGAGGAAGTGGGAGTGGCAACAAACAGCTTCCTCAGTTGCATTGTGGACAATTCAATTTACATGCTAATTCACATGCTAATGAGGCATGCTGGATTTGCCAGGACTTCCAACAGAAATAAGGGGAATTTCCTGACCATGAGGGCTATTAAGCAGTGGAACAGGCTTCCTCCTGGAGTCATGATGTTCTCTCTGTCTCTGGGATGGTTTGGAAACTCTTTCTGCCAGTAAGTGGCACCAGAGGTGGCACCCCCTACCCCCCGTTTCTCTGCAGAACCAGCCTCCCTTCTGCCTCATGGCCAGACAGAATCGGAAGGGCAAGGAGTCCTTTTTGGAGCTGGCAGAGTTTTGTGCCACCCCCCTACCCCCCTCTGGCTAACCACACATTTGTGGTGATGCGTGGGAGACCCCTTAGGGTTGGGCTTCCATTGCTTCCCTTGACCTGCAAGGTTGGGGTGCTTGTCTGCACACAGCTTCCTCTCTTCTTGGCCCAAGTCAAGAGGTGGCCATGAAGGCACCTTAACTGGAGGGGCAGTGGCAAGCCTCAAGGGGCAGGCGGGTGGAGGAGGGCCTTTTCTGCCCAGAGAGCTCAATCATGGCAGGAGAGGGGAGCAGTGGAGAGAAGTGACCCCTCCCATGAAGGGGAATTGGCTGCTTGAAAAGGCTTCCCCCATTGCTGAGAAATCTGGTCAGGTAGCAACAAGAACTGAGACCCAGTCCTGGTGACCCCAAAGCTCTCCCAGAGGTGCAGACTTTCCTGACGACCCAGGAGGCAAGGGACCATATACAGGGCACGTCCAACTTGGCGCCAGTGTGCTCTGGCAAGCTCCTTTCTCGGCTGCCTCCCTGAGGTTGCCTTCTCCTCTTCCCCAGGCCATGAGTCAGGCAGCTTTCCTCCCTGAAGCTGACGTCACCCAGTGAAATCTGTGCCTGCAGCCCTTTCAGCACGCGCCAGAGCAGCAGAGCCACCCTTTTTTCTGGGGGTTCCCCTTGTGCCACCTACCTGCAAAATGTTCCTGGCCCTCTGCACACATCCATGCATACGGCCCCTGAAGACATGCCACTGTTTTGCATCCTGCACACAACGGGGCAAGCCATTGGCAGCCAGGGCGCTTCAAGATGGTTCGCCCGGGTTCAGCACTGCACACTAGAGTGGGAATGCTCAGCTAGCAGCACTGGAGGGGCTTTGGCTCAGCAGCCCTTTCCCACTGCAGGAATCTGGCAATCTTTATTTTATTTTTTTTAATTTATTAAATGTATATGATGTAGTTTTTGGCCAACTAGAGGCTGACCAAAGAACTGTTAGCCCAGTGGTGGGAAGAGCCACTGCCCCACCCAGTCTGGCAGGAGGGGCGTGCTTTGGGTCTGTTGGCTGAGGAGGGCCAGCTGGCAGGGCCCAGGAGGAGGCCCTTGCCTGTCGTGGCCCCTGCCCCAGAACACCATCGCTGCAGCAATCTGGTTGGCCCCATCCCTGCTGGCCTCCACAAGGCCCTGGAGACCAGGGTCTCCGCTTGGGCCTGGGGCCCAGGTGTGAAACGGAGCCCATTCCACGGCTATGCTGATTGCCTGCCTGTTGGCTCGTATAATCTTCCGCCTGCTGTGGGTTTTTATGGTCTTGTATTTGTATTTTAATATTGTCAGCCACCCAGAGTGAAATGGACAGCTGTATGAATCCACTAAAGAAGTAAACAGGACCCAAAGATCCAGGTCCTGGCCTTGGCTGCCCACATGGCAGCAGCTCTCCCTGCCTTTGGCCAGCAAGGGACTTCCTGTGCTGAGATGCCCCGAGATATCGAACCAGGGGTCTTCCTGCAGCTCACTCTTGGGAAACGGAGCCCTCAGTTCTGGGGGGTGAGAAACTCTGGGGTGTAGCTCACCCATGGAAGGACTCAGTGGGCTTGCCACTCTGTCTCTGCCCACCTGCAGCTGCTCCTTCAAGATCTCCTCTGGAGCACAGCAAGGAGGAGCAGCATGCCTCCAGGTGAGCCACCGGGAGCAGCTGTGCCATGGAGGATGCTCGGCCATGTCCCCTTCGGCTGCTCCCAGCGGCCCAAGAGCAGAACAGAATTAAGCCCAGGACTGGCGGTGTGCCATCAGAATATTATCCAAGGAACAGGAAAAGGCCTCAGGGAAAAGTAAAACTGCTAAATTATTTTTCTCAGTGCCCCTAGGATGAGGAAAACTCCTCCAGCACCCCCTTGAAACAGGAACCCCACTGCCCTCAAATCTTGGCTCCCATCGCCAAAGGTGAGGAGGGACAGAGTGTTTTGGTCTGGTTACCGAAATGAACTTTTATATCCAGGAGCTCTGGAGGCTGAAGTCCAGCTTTGCAGAAGGGAGTCTTGATGACCCTTTTACACAAAGCCCAGAATGTCCTTGGGCTTGCTCAGATCAGATACACATTTGATCGTCTCAGGTGTTTTCCTCTGTATGGGAAACACAGGCCTGGTGATCGGCACCCGTACAGATGCCTCATTTAGCTGTTCTGCACAGTTAACCGGGCGTGGACAAGTGAATGCGGAAAGGGCACCTGCTTCTAATCCAGAATTCTCTTCCTGGGACTGTGGGGTTTAGAACACCAAGGGCACAATGCCATTGATGAAGGCAGGCAGGAGGTGCCCTCAAGACAGCCAGCCAAGGCCCGGTAGCCTTTCGAGTGCTAGACTAGGCCTGGCGGGAGCCGGGTGCAAACCTCTACCCAGCAGTCCAGCTCACTGGGCAGCCCAGGCCTGGCCCTAATCGCTCAGTCCAGCTTGCCTCACAAAGGACAACATTCCTTGAGATTCTGAGTTTGTTTATTTATTTGCTGGGGCTTAGAGGCCGCGGCAATCCAACTGGATTGGTAAAAAATTAAGTGAGAGGGATCAAAAAGAGCACCTGCCTACAAATGGCATAAATCTGACTGTAACTCTGTGTTTGTTTGGACAAGCATTCCAAAATGACTCTCGGGTGTTCTGCCAACTCCACCACGATCCTTGCTTCCATGCCAGCTTTTTCAAATCAGCTCGTGCAGGGTTTCGTTTCTTCAGACCATCCATCAGTCAATGGCTTGCACTGGGCATATTAATCTTTTTTTAAAAATCTAAGCCCAGTTCAGAGAAAAGCTCATAAAATCCACAAAGTCTGCATATAGGAAATAGGAAGCGTGCATGATTACTCCTAAATCAGCTCCCAAAAATCTCATGTGAACCGACAATAGCAGGAATAGGAAATCTCCACTACCTTGACATGTTTTTTTTTTAATCCATTCACTCGTGTCTGATTCTCGGAGACTGCCTGGACAGGTCCCTGCAGTTTTCTTAGCATGGTTTTTCAGAAGTGTTTTGCTATTGCCTCCTTCCTGAGGCTGAGAGGGGGTGACCGGCCCAGGGTCCTCCAGCCGGCCTCATGCCTAAGGCGGGACTAGAACTCACCATCTCCCAGTTTCTAGCCTGGTGCCTTCACCACAACACCAAACTGGGTCTCTACCCTGATATCTACTGGAAATCTAACTCAGCTGGGAGCAGGGACTCCATTTCCCCCCACCGCCAGCTATCAAATTCATTTTCCTGAAGATGGAAAACAAAAAGGGGTCAGCTGTCCTGGACCTAGTTCTGACCAACAGAAAGAAAAATTGATGGACTGAAAGCAGCTGCTGAGAAGACCAGTGCCATGTGGGGAAGTGCTAACGGCTGCATCATTCGGTCACAGGTTTGATCCATTCTGCCCAGATCAGATCCCATTTGGAGTCTTGTGTTCAGTTCTGGGCACCGCAGTTCAGAAAGGAGAGCAGCAGCTGGAGCAAGTTCAGAGGAGGGCTACTGAGACAGTGAGAGCTGTGCAAGGAATGGTTTGGGAATTTGGGAGGGTGTGGATAGAGAAAAGGTGGGTGAGGAGAGGCATGATAGCCCCCTTCAGCTCCCTGAAGGCTTCTCACTCAGAAGAGGGAAGGCTTACTCTCAGTTGTCCCAAAGGCAGAACAAGAACCAGCAAGTTAAAGCACCATCCCAGACTGGCTCTGAGCAGCTCAGAAGTAAAGACAATGCGTGAAAAACAATAGGGAAAAAAGTCAAAAACAATTCCATAATGAACAGGCCTTCCTTTGGGGCAGGCTCAAGCTGCCATCCCACTCCAGGCCTGATTAAATAGCCAAGTTTTTACAGTTCTGTGAAAACCCAGCAGGGAGGAAACAGTCTGTGCATGTGCCAGCAAACTGTTGCACAAGAGAAGGGCCACCATAGATGAGGCCTGGGGAACCCTCAACCAGTCTTCTGTCCCTGCCTTCTCTGGGTGGGCAGATTCATGTTGGAGCAGGAGGACCTGAAGATCCAGAAGGTTGCCATGCTTGATAGCATCAAAAGATCAGGGGGATCATACTCCCTCTAGCCCAGTCTAGCCAGAGGGTAATGGATGTGGATTGGGTCCTGCATCCAGGCCGGAATCCTGACTGATAAGTGCTTAGATAATGCATTTCCTCCAGGAGTCTCTGTAGTTACAAGGCCACCACCACAATCCCTAAAAAGGGAAGATGGAGTCCTGGAAGAGAGTTATCTAAATAGCTGGGTCAAGCAACAGCTTCCTGAGGGCATTGCATGTCTGTCAAGTTGGAGGCAGGTATCTTTCTCTCTAGAAAGGGTTCACCACTGCTTGCACCCCAACATGTCCCCTAGCCACTTTAAGTAGTCAAGAGGGACAGCCATCCGGTGCACAGGTGGCCAGGCTCACAGCACAGAGCAGCTGGTCCACTTCCTGATCTCAGGTGACCAAGCTTGGCTATGCCTCCATCACCTCAAACGGACCTGCCCGGCTACTCCAACTCCAAGTGGATCCTGCACTGAGAAGAGGATTAAACAGGATGACTTCTGGGGTCCCTTCCAACTTGGATGAAGATGTTGGGCATGAAAGAGACAGCCTCATGCTGGAGTTCAACATAACGAGGGGAGGGACAACTAATGGAAGTTAGTCATGTGCTTTGGACTTCAGGAAGGCAGATTTTAATAAATAGAGGCAAGAAGCTGGGACATACAATCCTAAAGGATAAATGAGCCCATGTGGGAAGGCAGTTGGACTAGAAGGGATTGAGTCAGAAAACTAAACCTCAGAACAAGATGAGGCTGACCAGGTTACACAAAATTTGAGAAGAATGTCTGAAGTAAGAGAGAAGAGCTGACTTGAAGGGGGGTAGTAATAATGTGGAAGAGAGAGAAAGCACTCAACACATTCTTTGGCTTCTATCGGAAGTGGAAGGACTCCTCCCTACCAGCACCGAGGAAGCTGGGGCAGGGAATGCAGCCCATTGGAAGGAACAGGCCTGTTACACAGCTTGTCTTATCTTGGGGTCTGTGCACCCTTCAAGGTCTCATGCTTTAAAAGGAATGTGGAGAAGCTGCAGCAAGCTAAAGAAGAGCTTTCAGGGGGAGAATGGTTTGGAAGCCAAGCCCTGTGAAGAACAATTGAAGGGGCTGGCTGTGTTCAGCTTGCCAAAGAGAATTATGAACCGAGACACAAAAGCAGTCCGCAAAAGTCTTAAAGGTCTTCGGGAACAAGAAATGAGAGAGCCAGCAGACCAGGGCCAAGGTATTGGATGGTTCTGCTGGATCTTAGGAAGAACCTCCTGACAGCAGGAGCTGGTGGAGAGGTGGGGTGCCCTGCCCAGAAGTGCAGAGGACTCCCTGTCATAGAGATTTTTCAGGTGGGGCTCGGTGGCTGGACGGGGGCTCCACACAGGGCAGGTTGCACAAGGTCCCTTCCAACTCCTGTGGTTCTGTGATTTTTAAAGGACAGCTTCTTTGCAATCGGTGAAAACAGAAGTTGGTCCTGTAGTCACAGCTGAGCCACTCAGTCACTGAAGTGAGTCAAATCTCACCCATTTTCTGGGTGTGCCCAGTCACACTAATTACATCAAAAATTACATTGACCTTCCAGAAATACTTCATATCCACCCCCTTCCCTCAGTAATTTCAGAGCCCTCTTGCCAGAAGAGGACCAGCCAGCCTCCACAACCTTGCTGCCCCTTCTTCATGGGCAGGAAGCAGCCGTGTGGGTGGCTGAGACCCTGCAGCCTGCCAGTGTTGAGGGAGGTGTTTGGGGACAAGGGGTTCTGCAATGGTGAGGACGACTTTCTCTCCAGCCTGGAGTTGGACCAACAAGCAAATTGGTTCTGGGTTCAACTAACTCTGCCAAGTCAGAATGGATCCACTGACTGGGCAGAGTTAGTTGAACCCAGAACCTATTTGCTCACTGGTGGTTTCCACCCAACAGGATATCCACTCAGGTAAGTGTATTTATTGTGAGACTGAGACTAGCTACCCCATCCTTTTATTGCCTGCCCATGAGGCTGAGAAAAGATGGGGTAACAAAAAGTCTCATCAGTGCTCATCCGTTTGTGTGTGTGTGTGTGTGTGTGTGTATGTACACACATGCCAGCCATCCATCCCCAAACATCTCAAGCTGCACCAGCCCAAACAAAGGTGTGGGATTTATCCCCAAAGCAGAGCATTTTCACTGGTGCTGCTGCCACTGTGTGGCCTTGGGGGCGACTCCTCCTTCTCCCCCACCCCCCATATTGTAAGGAAGTGCCAGACCCCTCCCAACCTCCTTCTCACCACCATCTTTGCACCTGCCTTTGCACCTTCTACATCCCATAATTTCCTCTTTCTCTCCAAACAGCTTTTCACCAACTGCTTTTGCCATAATAGATTGCCGCTATCATACCAAAGATATCAGAACAATGAACTTTACAGGATGGAAATACCAACCTCCTGTTTGCAAATGAAACATACGGTAATTTGTATTTTCAGTTAAGATTTATGGCTGCTGCAGCTGGTGAGTAATGGCAGAATTTGGGAGGGAGGGAAAACGGATAGCCAGAGGGGCCACCACAGGTCAGCTGGAAACGTGGCTCCATGGAGGAAGTCCCCCATTGGGGAAGGCAGGCTGAAGCTGAGGGGAAAGGGGTTGTTCCCAAAGGAGAAGAGGGAAAGTACAAACAAAGCAGAAGAAAAAGGACACCGTCAAGGGCTGAGCCAGGAAGCACAAGTTTTTCTCCAGAACAGAGAAGTAGCAAAACATTTCATTGCGTGGCCAATTCACAAAAGTGGGAGGAAAAATTTGAATGTTGCTAATTTTGCAAAACTAGGACATAGGGACCCAAAGTTTTGCAGTCTGCTCATTGAAGATTTAGACACAGCTGCAAATCCCTGGCAGCAAAGGTGGCTTTTTAGAATAATACTGTTTTTTCTTGGTCCATCTAGCCCAGGATTGCCTGCTTTGATCAAGAGCAGCTCTGAGGAGTGAGAGGTCAGAGAAGGCCACCCAGAGATTGGGCTTGGGACCTTCTCATTGTTATCCTCTGCATCACAGTCCACCCTGTTTGCCCTCTGTTCATGCTGCACCTGAGAATGAGGTCCCTGGATAGCGTTAGTCCAAACATACCCTGTGAAGCACGTTCTGCATTCAGATTCAGGGATGATCCATTGGACTGAATTACACCACATGCCTTTGACTGTCAGGACATTGTCTTGGCAGTAAAGCTGGTCAGGTTTATTTTGGACTGAGTAGGCACACACAAGACTGCAGTGCTGGGCTGCAGCTCCATGCTGTCATTGTGGAGAGCTCCTCCTTGAACAGAGCTGGACATGCAGCCATGGAAATACGCCAACAAGCCCACCAGCTTTTCATGAGAACCACATTGCTTTGTCTATCTTGTCATAACAGAGATTAGAGACTTTATAATTTCAGAAATTGGACACTATAGGGGACTAAAGACTCCAGGCAGAAAAGGGAAAGGAAAAAAAAGTGTAAACTTGCCTGGTTTTTGGCTAGTATGGGGATTTACAAAATGACACAAAAAGTTACAACATTTGAAATACGCCAGGAGATTTTTGAAGAATGGGGCCAGAAATTAGTAGCTACAATGTCAGCAATGATTTTTGCTTCTATGAACAGACTATGTCCAAAAGATGTTAATGAAGGAATGACAAAAATAAATTTTGCCTGATGCAGAAATATTAGAACCAGAAATACTGGATAATAAAAAAAAAGTGTGGATTATAAAATAGAGAAGGTATTTAAAGTGGAATTACAAATGACAAGCCAAGAGAATGACCTGGATACAGACTTTCTACTGGATATACAAAGGAAGTTGGTTAATGCTTTGAAAATCAAAGTGGAACTATAAATGATAAACCAAGAGAATGACCTGGATAATGACTTTTACTGGATTTACAAAGAGGTTTGCTAAAGCCTTGAAGAAGCCTTGGGGAAGGGAAACAGAAAAATTGAAGTGTAATGATTGCCTATTCCATAAATATTCTCAGACTCATAAGGTAAAATAAATCTGGTTTATTATAGAATAGAATGCAAATACAAAGAAAGCTGAGAATGAGAAAAGCGCACCTAAAATCAAACTAAATAACCCCTGATACAAATGAAGTCCCCCCGCCCCCGCAATCATCTCAGATTCACAATCCCAGGTGCTCCTAACGAGTTCTGCTGATCAACGGGGAAAAGACCTTGAACAGAGAAGATAACCCAAACACATTCCATCTTAACAAACACAGATAGAGAGCTTGGTACAAGGTCCCTCAGCAGCTCCCTCCCAACCAGAAACGCACGTCAGCGCCCTGGCATGCGAACTGTTACGATGTACAATGCACATTGAAATGGTGAACATGACATACCGCCCCCCCTCAAAATGCTAAGCAGAAGGGTTGGAAGGGTAAGCAGAGTGGAAATGTTGTGCCAAATCAGGAGCAGCAACGTGGCGAGCAGGGACCCACTCAGGGTGGGAGAAGTGCTTCCAGCGAATGATATTGAAGAGAGCCTTGAAGCTTGCGAGAATCAAGAACCTCCTTGACTTCAAAGTGTTGCTGCCCGTCAATCATGATAGGAGCAGGCGGAGGAGGTTGGGGATGCCAGTGGGAAGATTGGTGGACAGGCTTGAGCAAACTGCAATGAAAAACAGGGTGCAAACGTTTCAAATTATGAGGCAATTCCAACCGAACAGTAACAGGGTTGATAAGGTCGATGACGGGGAATGGACCTATGAATTCGGGAGCAATCTTCTTGGAAGGCTGTGGTGACTTAATGAACTTGGTGGAAAGGTAAACCTGGTCACCAACTTTAAAAGTGTGCTGAAGGGAGCGGTGCTTATCTGCATGAAATTTGTAGGAAGCCTGGGCATCAGCTAACGCCTGTTTAATCACTGGCCAGGAATCAGCCAGCTGCACAGCCCAGTCCGAAGCAGAACAAGAGGGGGAAGGGGGTTGTGGTAGTTCAGGGATGGGGACAAAGTCGTGCCCAGAAACCACTCAAAAAGGGGACTGACCAGTACTCTGATGGACAGCATTATTGTATGCCACCTCAGCGAAAGGCAGTAAATCAACCCAATTGTCCTGATGGTAATTAATGTATGCTCTAAGGAATTGCTCAAGTGTAGAATTTAAAACCTCTGTAGATCCATCAGTCTGGGGATGCGAAGAGGTGGACAACGCCTGTTTGGTGCCAATTAATTTTAAAAATGATCTCCAAAACTGGGAAGTGAATTGTGTCCCGCGGTCAGTCACCAAATGGGAGGGGCATCCATGGGGATGGTAAACATGGACAAGAAACAAACGAGCCAGTTGTTGTGCCAATGGGATGGAAGCACATGAAATGAAATGTGCTTGCTTAGAAAAAAAATCCTTAACAACACAAATGACAGTTTTTCTCTGACTGGGGGGCAGATCAACAATAAAATCCATAGAAATTTCCTCCCAGGGGCGGGAGGGATTGGCCACCGGTTGCAAAAGCCCCTGAGGTTTACCTGGCTTCCATTTCGATGTGGTACACCCAGGGCAGGAAGCAACATAGGCTTTGACATCACCACACAAAGTTGGCCACCAAAATTGGCGCCGAACCAAATGCAAGGTTTTTACGAAACCAAAGTGTCCAGCAAGCTTGTTGTCATGCTAACGGTGTAAAACATCAGTCCTCAGAGCCTCAGGCACATATAAGCGGTGACCCACCCATGCCAAACCATTCTCAAAAGAAACCTTGTCTTTATTAGCCAGGACCCAAGGATCGGATTGCAGTGCCTGGAAGAAGTCCGATTGTAATTGACAAGGCACTTGAATCCGCTGCTTCCCACCAGGGGCGGAAGGCGAAGGTGCCTGCGCACGGGTCCTGCTACGGGTGACAGCAACCAACCCTAGTTGAGGTTCAGTAAGAACAGTCCCCACTATGTCTGACACCTGCCCAGAGTCCTGAGGCATGCAGGACAAAGCATCAGCCAAAAAGTTTTTCTTACCCGGAATGAACTTCAGTTGGAAGTTAAAATGACTGAAGAATTGAGCCCAGCGAATCTGTTTAGGACTGAGACGCTGGGGGGTGCGCAGGGCTTCCAAATTTCTGTGATCTGTCCAAACCTCAAAAGGACATTTAGCACCCTCCAGGAGGTGATGCCAGGCTTCCAAAGCAGCTTTTATAGCAAAAGCCTCTTTTTCCCACACATGCCATCGGTGCTCAGTTTCTGAGAACTTCCTGGACAGATAGGCGCAAGGTTTCAAATGACCATCAGAATCTTTTTGAAGCAAAATTGCCCCAATTGAAAAATCAGAAGCATCCACCTGGACCACAAAGGGGTGTTCAGGGTCAGGATGCAACAAAATAGGCTCAGCAGTGAACAGGGTTTTTAACCGCTCGAACGCAGCTTCGCATTCAGGAGACCAATTAAGCACTACTCCAGGATTTTTCACCTTGCGCATCTCCCCCAAACCCTTGGTGCGTAGCAAGTCAGTGAGGGGTAGCACAATCTCAGCAAATCCCTGGATGAAATGGCAATAATAGTTACTGAACCCCAAAAAACTCTGTAGTTGCCAACGGGTGCGGGGCCGCTCCCAATTCAGGACCGCCTGAACTTTTTCAGGGTCCATTTCAATGCCCTTGTCAGACATTCAGTAGCCTAGATAATCAAGGCGTGTTTTATGGAATTCACATTTAGAAAGTTTAGCATAGAGTTTTGCCTTCCTAAGCTTGCTCAACACCTGTTTCAGAAGGTGCTTGTGCTCCTCCACAGTTTCAGTGTAAATGAGAACATCGTCTAAGTAAACCAGGACCCCCTGAAACAAATGATCATGTAACACTTCATTAATCAATTGCATGAAAACACCTGGGGCCCCAGCTAACCCAAAAGGTAGGACTTTGTACTGAAATGACCCCAATGGGCAATTAAAAGCCATTTTCCACTCATCGCCAGCTCTTATGCGAATGTGAAAATACGCTTCGCAAAGGTCGAGCTTGGAGAAAATTTTCCCCATTGACAAATGGGCTAACATGACTTTCATGAGAGGCAGAGGATATTTGTTGCAAATCGAGATGGAATTTAACCCGCGATAGTCCGTACAAAGTCGAAGCGTGCCATCCTTCTTTTCGTGGAAAAGTACAGCAGCCCCCACCGGAGAGTTAGCAGGTTCAATAAAGCCCCTGGACAGGTTCTTGTCAATAAAGTCCCGCAATGCGGCAAGCTCCATCTGGGTCATCGGATAAATCTTCGGCTTTGGCAACTGAGTGTTTGGAAGCAGCTCTATTGCACAGTCAGTCTTTTGATGGGGGGGGGGGGGGTAGCTGGTCCGCTTCCACTTCCCCAAAGATGTCTGCAAAGTCCTGTTATAGGTTGGGCAAGCCCTCCAGATGTGGTGAGCTAGGGTGTGGCATGGCGATCGCAGCCCTCCCTACCCCCACAGTTAAAGGTTTCTCTGGTGAAGGAGCTTGGTAAAAGTCATCCTCGAAAGTGACAGTCCGGTGCATCCAATTAATGTATGGGCTGCGCCAAGTCAACCAGGGGATTCCGAAAATCACCATTGGATTGCCAACCGGGGCCACAATGAATTTTAAAGTCTCCTTGTGGCTGCCCATTTGCATTGCTACAGTTCCCGTGAAATGAGTTGCTGGTCCCCCACCCGCCGTCGACCCATCTAACTGGGTGAAAACTAAGGGCTGCCGGAGCAGAAAGCTGGACAAATCCAGCGCAGTGACCAGGTCAGGGTGGATGAGACACCTAGAACACCCCAAGTCAATGAGAGCCCAAACCTCAGTAGTTCTAGTGTGGGAGCCCAACTTCATTTTCACTACTAAAATGGGGCAGTCAGCACTCACCATTTCGTCCTCACGTCCATTCTCTTCCACCTGCCTACAGGCGCAGTTTAAGGCAGGTGGCTGGCATTTCCCACCGGTTGCTCAGAGGCAGCATGCGCCTCGCTGGAGAAGTAGATCTCTTCCTCCTCGTCCGCAGCTCCCTTGGCCGCTGTCATCTGATGCAAGGGGGCTGGCGATTTGATCAGCACCTTCGGCCCTCAATCCCCAGGTTTGGTCTTTGGGCAGTCAGCGGCGCGATGTCTGCCTTTCCCACACCGGATACACTGGCCATGCGTGAAATGGTGCTGTCTCTCTTCATCCCACATTTGGTAGCCCAAGGGGGTAGCAGTTGCCCCTGGTCGGGGCCCTCGCATCACGGCCGGTGGTCTTTCATGCCTCCTGGCTTGCATGTAGGTGCGCTGGGCATGCTCCACCTTCCCGGCCAGACAGATCCATTCGTGCAGTGACTTCGGGTCATCACTGCCCAGCACCCATTTTAAGATGTCCCGATTGAGCCCATCTTTAAACCTATCAACTAAGTTTGATTGAGACCACTCGGGGACTTTGCCCACTAAGGCTTTAAATTCCAGGCCATTGTCGGCCACTGACCTGGGACCCTGGATGAGATCCTTCAGCATCTCTTTAGCCCTTGCCTTGGCCAGAGGATCCTCAAAATATAGCTTTAAGCCTAGCAAAAAGTCCTCAGAAGACTCAAGGTCAGGGGCTTTAGCCTCGGTCAACTGGACATACCAATCCGCCACTCTGCCTTTCAGTTTGGTGGCAATGGCCGTTATCTTAGTCTTCTCAGAAGGGAAGCAGGGTTTGAATTGCTTCATGTAGCTCTGTGCATTTGTGAGGAAAAATGACAACTTGGCGGGGTCTCCATCAAATTTAACAGGAAAGTCCTTCACCACCCCTTCTGCTGGTGCAGAGCCAGTGGTGGGTCGGATGGAGGGACCCCAGGTTATGGTAGTGGACCCTCTTTGGGGCAGAGAGGCATCCTGAAGTCGTCCACGGCCCCGCGTCAGAGGTGGTTCGGGGGGGAGGATGGGGGATGGTTGATTGAAACCAGGGCTCCCATCGTATCTCACCTGGCCGCTCACCGCCAAAGACAGGGTTTTCAACATACATTCCATCGACTCCAGCTTCACCTCCCACAGTCTCACCCTCTCAGGGGTGACAGATTCCTCCCGTCGTCGAACACCGGTCTGTCTTCCCGTTGCCTCTGTGGTAGATTCCACCTCGGGGGTCAGCAGGAAATGGAGCTTCCAGGAAGCCTGGGACATCCCCGGCTGGGGTTCCCCCATCGTATCCCAGGTCATCTCTGGGGGGGAGCCAGTTGGTACCGGTTGTTCTGGCTCTCCCCCCTCGCTAGATCCCCCCAGCTCAGGGCTAGAGCTTGAACCCCTCGGGTAATAGGAAATTTCAGGGGGAGGGGGCTCGGTTCTCTGCTCTGGATTGCTGATTCGGGTAACCAGTTAGTCATCTCCTCAAGTCCCACGGACACTGGTTTCGATTCTGCCATCGCTAACTTCTTCCCTCGCAAGAATTTTCTTGGTAGGAACTAGCAAGGTATATTGATTGATTCTCAGCTTTATGTAATGATTGTCTATTCCATAAATATTCTCAGACTCATAAGGTAAAATAAATCTGATTTATTATAGAATAGAATGCAAATACAAAGAAAGCTGAGAATGAGAAAAGCGCGCCTAAAATCAAACTAAATAACCCCTGATACAAATGAAGTCCCACCCCCCCTCCCCCCCGCAATCATCTCAGATTCACAATCCCAGGTGCTCCTAACGAGTTCTGCTGATCAACGGGGAAAAGACCTTGAACAGAGAAGATAACACATTCCATCTTAACGAACACAGATAGAGAGCTTGGTACAAGGTCCCTCAGCAGCTCCCTCCCAACCAGAAACGCACGTCAGTGCCCTGGCATGTGAACCGCTACGATGTACAATGCACATTGAAATGGTGAACATGACATGAAGAGACACCAAATCCTACAGCAACATCTGAATGAATTAAAGATCAAGACTGTCAGAAGTAAAAGGAAGGAATACAAAGTTGGTTTGTTTGACCAAGGTTAAAATAAGACAAGTTTCTATAAAGCTCTGGTAACCCTTTATGGACTTTTTGCTGACGCCAGGACTGAAAAGTGGATGATTTGTGGATTTGCATATAGATAATGGATGGGTTATGGGAAGAAGAGATACTTGTCTGCAACCATATAGGGGGTGAAGAGTTTTGAGTCTGTTTGTACTTGTTATGATGAAGATCAGAAGTCACTTCTTTATATATTTCTTCTTGTTCTTTCTTCTTGTTCTTTTTCTTTCTTTGCATTTTTTATTATTTCCATTTCTCCTTTTCTCTCTGAATTTAGTTTGCATTTGCTCTTACTATTGTAATTACTATTGTAATTAAAATCTTCAATAAAAATATTTTTTAAAAATCAGGTGAGAGGGGAAGAGGAGGACCCAGAAAGAAACCACTGGGAATGTGATGCAGGGTGACATGCAGGGCATGGACCAATAGTGGCACAGAAAGGAACAGATCACAATTTGTGACTCAGGGGGTTTCCAGTGCCTTCATACAAAGGCACAGGGTATGGGGAGCAACAGGAAGAACTAGAATTCTTAATGCATGAAACTAAATATGATTGAGTAGGTGTTACTGAAACTTCGTGGTAAAGTTCATGAATGGAATGCAAGGGCTGTAGGACATAACATACTCAAAAGGAATAGGCCAGACAGACAAAATGGGAGGAGAAGAGGATTATATGGGGAAAGAGGTGCACATGTATGTCGAGGAGGAAGGAGACTTGGTTTATTCGGTTGCTCTGGAGTGCAGGAGCAGAACCAATGTGTTGAAACTGCCAGGAAGTGGGTTTGGGTTAGATATTTCCTGATGCAAGTGCCGTCAACCAGTGAAATAGAAGACTGCTTCAGGAAAGCGTATGTTCACCTTCACTAGAGGTTTTCAAATGGAGGCTGGCTAGCCCTCTGGCCAAGATCATTCAGCAGATTCTGTGCTGACCTCTGAGGTCCCTTCCAACCTGATGGTTCTGTGAAAGCTGGTGCTTGGATACAACCCCCAGAATGATACGATATGATAAAATGTTCTGAATTTGTACCCGTAGGAAGCCAGTCAGTGTTACAGTGATCCAGTTCTACTCTCCAGCCACACATGCTGAGGAAGCAGAACAGTCTGTAGTGAATTGAAACTCCCTTTTAATAGAACACCAAAAAAAATACATTGTACTGGAAAGCTAAAATTATAATAAGTCGCATCGGGAGAAATTGTTCTTGGCTTACACAACAAAGCAGGAGACAAGACCAAAAAAGTTCAGTGTTTATAACAAATGCCTTCTTCCAACAACCTAAAAGACAACTCTACACACCGACATCTCCTGGTGGACAACACAAATGAAACTGGCTATATATTCTGCAAACACAGAGAAACTCTTTTCAGCCAGCAAAAACAAGATGGTGCTGACTGTGGCTTCTTTCAGAAACTCCTTCTTGCAAAATTACAACTTAAACCAAAGAAGGCAAATAAAATCACCAGCCCAACAAAGTATGGTTGGCAGATGGCTCCAGGCTGCTTGATCTGGTCTTGAGTCTCCTTGACTTTGGTCTTAGGCAACTTCAATGTCCATGCTTTCAGGGTTGGCTAAAGCAGAATTCAGCAGTGCATGGTGTCCATGGGCTTGTCCCAAGCAATCTCAGGCCCAGAATATACAGACAGTAATTTTGGACCTCACTTTTGTCTCAGAGCAGGTGGATGGTGATCTGAACATAGAAGGTATCTCCATCTGCCCTCTGTTGTGGTGTCAGAACACTTCCTGATGTAGGTGAAATTGATGGGCACCCAAGACCACTGTGGGAGAATTGACTGATAGGATGATACACTCCAGGTGGATTGGACCATTTCTGACAAGCACCTGGAGTTTTCCTTCAGACACTCCCATTGAGCTCCTGGCTACCTGCTGCTAACAGGAGGCAACCTGGGCTCCTGATCTGATTGTTCCTTAATGTATTCTACTCATTGACCGATTCTGGTTGGCTTCTTGGTTGGTCATTCTTGTGAGTGAGCTGGATGGGTGTAGTACATCTGTCCTGGTCATTTTAGCCCTGTTGCAGCCTTCAGTGTCCACAACCAGGTATCCTTCTGACCATTTCCAGGGGTTAGTGACTAGGGGCACTGGTTGCAATGGTTCTCCTCCTTCTTCAATGAGTCTTCTAGTCTGTGATAAGTGGGGGAGGCAAGATCAGCAAGTGGTTGTCACCTATGGGATGCCATGGAGTTTGGTCCCTTCTTCCCTGCTTTCTAACAATCATGTCATAAATTAA
Source organism: Candoia aspera (assembly GCF_035149785.1). Lineage (NCBI taxonomy): Eukaryota > Metazoa > Chordata > Lepidosauria > Squamata > Candoiidae > Candoia > Candoia aspera. The sequence continues at coordinate 19,812,757 of NC_086166.1, read as the reverse complement.
GAGCAAAGGAAAAAAGGAAATGTGACTGGTAGTCCAGGCTATACAAAAACAACAACAACAAAAAATGTCTTTGCTGTCTCTTTGCAGCAATCAGCATTCCACCTTATCTGAGACTTGGTCTGTTTGCTGTTTTGGATTACTTAGATTACCTGCTGAACTTTCGACTGGAAACTGGCAATGCTTGGACCATACCTGAACTAGCAATTTGTCTCTTTGGATTCTTTGAAAAGGAAGCTCTTGTGCCATTGTTCTCTATGCAGAGAAGTTTCAGTCTGCAATGTGCTTTGTATTACTACAGTTAAAGATTTATGAGTGCAATAAATACCTTGATTTGTATCAGAAGCCAGCTGTGTGTGTGTTATGGGCGGCAGAGACCACCCAGTGTCTGGCAGCTACTGTATGAGAGTCTCAGTAGGATGAAACAGGATGAACGTGCACCCAAGCAAGACAGAGTTGCAGTTTGTTGATCAAGACTCCTTGATATCTCTGCCGTTGTCTCTGGGTATGGTGATGCAAACTCTGATGGAGTGGGTCCATGACTTGGATCCACCTGGACTCCTGCTAAGTGGGTAGTGAGGCCTGTGGCCAGGTATTGTGTAACGATTGCCTATCCTAATATACCCAGACTCACAAGCAGGAGCTTAATAATATCTGGTTTATTAAAGAATAGCATGCAAATACAAAGAAAGCTGAGAATGAGCAAAAGCGCGCCAAATACAAACTAAAAACCCTCAGTGCAAACGTAATCCCTCCCCTCGCCCAACCGTTTCAAATTCCCCACCCCAGGTGCTGGTAATGAGTTCTGCTGATCTCCTGGGAAGAAAACCTTGAACACACTAGATAACCCAAACACATTCCATTCCACTGAATACAGATAACAAACCCAGTAGAAGGAGTCCTCCCAGCCCCTCCCAAACAGAACACGCATCAGCAACTTGACATGCGAAACGTTACGATGTACAATGCACATTGAAATGGTGAACATGACATACCGCCCCCCCAAAACAAAGTCAAAACATCAAGGAGCAGGTTTCAAAGGGTAAGCTAGATGAAAATGCCTAACTAAAACAGGAGCGTTAACATTGCAAGCAGACACCCACTCAGGGTGTGTGAAGTGCTTCCAGCGGATAAGGTACTGAAGGGTGCCACGAAGCCTGTGGGAATCAAGGGTGTTCTTCACCTCAAAATGCTGCTACCTGTCAATCATGATCAGAGCAGGGGGGGAGGCCGGACATGCCAATGGGAAGAGTGGCTGACAGGCTTGAGCAAGCTGCAATGAAAAACAGGATGCAAATGTTTCAGATTGCGAGGTAAATCCAACTTAAAAGTGACTGAATTTACAATGCCAATAATGGGGAAAGGGCCAATAAATTTCGGGGCCAACTTTCGTGATGGCTGTGGGGACTTCATGAACTTGGTGGAAAGATACACCTGATCGCCAACTTTAAAATCAGGCTGAACATCCCTTCACTTGTCTGCATGCAATTTGTAAGCAGACTGGGCATCAAACCCTGCTGAATCACCAGCCATGAATCAGCCAGTTGAGCAGCCCAATCAGAAGCAGAACAGGGCTGGGTAGGAGGTTGTGGCAACTCAGGAATGGGCACGAAGTCCTGCCCAGAAACCACATGAAAAGGGGTGTGCCCCGTGCTCTGATGGACCGCATTGTTGTAAGCCACCTCAGCAAAAGGGAGCAAATCAACCCAATTGTCCTGTTGGTAGTTTATAAATGCCCTTAAAAATTGTTCAAGGGTCAAATTTAAAACCTCCGTAGATCCGTCAGTCTCCGGATGCGAAGCAGTGGACAAAGGCTGCTTGGTGCCAATCAATTTCAAAAATGATTTCCAAAATTGGGAAGTGAACTGTGTCCCGCGGTCCGTGACCAAACGGGAGGGTCTACCGTGGAGCCGGTAGATGTGTATTAGAAAAAGGCGTGCCAATTGTGGGGCGGAAGGAATAGAAACCCATGGAATGAAATGGGCTTGCTTGGAAAAGTAATCCTTGACCACCCAAACTACTGTCTTCTTCTGGTTGGGAGGAAGGTCAACAATAAAATCCATAGAAATCTCCTCCCAAGGGTGGGATGGGCTCACCACTGGCTGCAGGAGTCCCTGCAGTTTACCCCCTTTTCGTTTAGACATGGCACACACAGGACAGGAAGCGACATAGTCTTTCACATTGCGCCTCAGAGTGGGCCACCAAAACTGGCGCCGAACCAGGTGCAACGTTTTCACAAACCCAAAGTGCCCAGCAACCTTATCATCATGAGAATGGGTTAGGATTTCAGCCCACAACTGTTCAGGCACATAGAGGCGGTTTTGCCTCCAAGCTAAACCACTGTCAAAGGAAACATTGTCTCTGTTCGCCTGCAACCAAGTATCAGATTTCAGTGTCTGGAGAAACTGTTGTTGCAATTGAGAGGGAATCTGCATCCTCCTCCCCGCCGGCAAAACTGGGGTCGGAGGCAGCTGCGCATGGGTTTGGCTGTGAGTTACAGCCTGCAGACCCAGCTGTGGCTCCATCCACACAGTAACCACGATCTCAGTTGTGTGGACAGAATCTTGGGGTAACCGTGAAAGAGCATCAGCCAGGAAGTTCTTCTTACCCGGAATAAACTTCAGCTGGAAATCAAAACGACTAAAAAATTGAGCCCAGTGAATCTGTTTAGGACGGAGTCTCCGGGGGGTGCGGAGCGCTTCTAAATTTTTATGGTCAGTCCAAACTTCAAAAGGGCGTTCAGCCCCCTCTAAGAGGTGGCACCATGCTTCTAAAGCTGCCTTAACTGCAAAAGCCTCCTTCTCCCAAACATGCCACTGCCGTTCAGTCTCAGAAAACTTCCTGGACAAATAAGCACAAGGCTTCAAGTGATTGTCAGAATCTTTTTGCAGCAAGAGTGCCCCAACTGAAAAGTCAGAAGCATCTACTTGAACCACAAAGGGTTGAGTGGGATTGGGGTGCTGCAAAATGGGTTCAGCAGTGAAAAGGATTTTAAGTTTTTCGAAAGCTGCCTGGCATTCAGGTGTCCAATTGAGCACTGCCCCCGGGTTCTTCACCTTGTGTGTGTCTCCCAACCCCTTGGTACATAGTAAATCAGTAAGGGGCAAGGCAATTTCAGCAAACCCCTGGATAAACTGGCGGTAATAATTGCTAAATCTGAGAAAACTTTGTAGTTGCCTCTGGGTACGTGGGCATTCCCACCCCAAGATCGCTTGAATTTTAACTGGGTCCATCTCAATGCCCTTGTCAGATATCCTATAACCCAGATAGTCAAGTTGAGTTTTGTGAAACTCACATTTAGAAAGTTTGGCATAAAGTTTGGCACTCCTCAGCTTGCTAAGCACCTGCCTAACGAGGCGTTCGTGCTCCTCCTCAGTCTCCATGTAAATCAAAACATCATCTAGATACACCAGTACCCCTTGAAACAAATGGTCGTGTAACACTTCATTAATCAGTTGCATAAACACCCCGGGTGCTCCCGCCAACCCAAAAGGTAGGACTTTGTACTGGAAAGAACCCAATGGACAATTAAAAGCAGTCTTCCACTCATCCCCCTCTCATATGCAGATGCGGTAATAGGCTTCCCGCAAATCCAGCTTGAAGAAAATTTTGCCCTTTGACAAATGGGCTAACATGTCTTTTATTAGCAGCAAAGGGTACTTGTTTGATACTGAGATGGCATTTAACCCCCAGTAGTCTGTACAGAGTCTTAGCGTGCCATCCTTTTTGTCATAGAACAGCACGGGGGCTCCGACTGGAGAATTCGCTGGTTCGATAAACCCCCTGGCCAAGTTTTTATCAACAAAGTCCTGCAGCGCCTCAAGCTCTTTTTGAGTCATTGCATAAATCTTCAGCTTGGGGAGTTGAGTGTTGGGGACCAACTCTATTGCACAGTCAGTTTTTCGATGAGGAGGGAGTTGGTCCACTTCCATCTCCCCAAACACATCAGCAAACTCCTGGTATCTATCCGGTAAGCCCTCCAGAGGTGTCACACTGAAACGTGGGGTTGCTGCCGCAGCCCTCCCCACTGCAGCACAAGGAACTCGGTCCACTGTAGGGGCTTGGTAAAAGCCATCTGGAAAAGTCAGAGTCCTGTGTTCCCAGTTTATGTAGGGGTTTCTTTGGACCAACCAGGGAATCCCTAGGATGACCAAGGGATGACCAACAGGTGCCACTACAAACTTTAACCCCTCACGGTGGCTACCTAATTGCAACGCCACCGTTCCTGTGAAATGGGTCACCACCACCACCACCCCCCGCTGTTGAACCATCCAGCTGGGTGAAAACCATGGGCTGCTGAAGGGGGAAGCTGGGTAGGTCCAAAGCAGCAACCACGTCTGGGTGCATTAAGCACTGTGAACACCCCGAGTCAATTAACGTCCAAACCTCAACAGTCTTCAGGCGGGAGCCCAGCTTTACCTTCACATTCAGAGTGGGACAGTTAGCACTCACCAAAGCATCTTCGTGCCCGTCCTCCTCCACCTGCCCACAGGCACTTTTCAGAGCAGGTCGCTGGCATTTCCCGCCGGCTCTTTAGGATTGCTTTCCTCCTCTCCGTCGAAGTAGGGTACCTCATCAACTTCAGTCTCCCCCTTGGCCGCCATCATTCTCCTGGTCAGCGATGGCAATTTGCCCGCTGCTTTTCCAGACCGATCCACTGCCTTGGTTTTTGGGCAAGCAGCCACCCTGTGACCCTCCTTCCCACACTGGAGGCACTGCCCTTTGGCGTAACGCCGCTCCCTCTCCTCCTCCCAGGCTCGATACCCTGGCTTCACAGCCGCTGCAGCGGTTCGGGGTCCCTTGATGATCGCCGCTTGCCTTGCTGCCCTCTTGGTCTGCAACAAGGTCTCTGTCATGAGCACCTTGAGCTGATTGTGTCAGCACAACGGCACACATAACAATACCAAGGAAGCAGGGGCAAGGGATTAAGAGATATGCAAGCAACACACAAAGACAGGCAACAGACACTGGCAACAAAGTAACGACTCCAGCCGGAAAGATCCAATCAAGAAGATACATTGTTGCAAAGGGTGAAACTGACAACACCTGAGCACAAGGCACACCCGGAGCTGTCAACGGAAGCGCAGAAGATCATCGCCCAGCTTAAAGTCATCACCGGCCGGAGAAGAAAGATTAAGCAAGATGCCCGGGGCACCAGCAGGGGCCCCGCGACCCCTCACCCACCGGCAACGGGACATTTGGGGCTCGGGGTTTTACGCAACGGAGGGAAGGGGGAGCGCTGACCGGCGTGGGCTATTTAAATCCCGTACCAGTGCGCTCCCTCCACTCTCAGCTTTTCACTAGGCATGCACTATACTTTAATAAAACCAGAACCTGATTTCTCCTAAATTAGCATCTATATTTTATTGGGTAGCAGGCAGAGCCTGACAGAAAGCTGAGAGTCACAAAACCCAACCTCGCCAAGCCCCACCAGACGGAGACGAGCCGCAGGAGGAACCAGACGGCGAGAGGCAGAAATGGGAGCAACGATGGAGCCGGCAAACCGCACCCAAGATGGATGAGATGGTCAGCAGGTGGCGGAGGCGACCCGATGGCAGCCGGGGACAACATACCCCACCAGAGCCACGGACACCCTCCTCGCCCACCCCACTCTCCAGTCTCGGACCCAGCAAGAGGCAGAGGCGACCCTGCAATGGCTGGAGACAACGCACTCCACTAGAGCCACGGGCACCCTCCCAGCCCACACCGCACCCCAGTTCTGGTCCTGGAGCTTCAACCCAGCCGCAAGCAGCACAGCGGAGGACGAAGTCGCAGACCAATCACTCTGTTACTGGGCCGACGGGGTAGAACACCGGATAGAGCCACCCTACCCAAACGGGGAGCTCACCTACCCCGAAACACCAACCGGACCATTTCCAATAACATCGCGGCCAGCTGACAGGGACATGCAAGCCAGGCTCACAGCCATGGAAGCCCAACTATGGGACCTAGGAGCCCTGTTACAGTCCCTGATAACCAACGGACCCTACAAGACAATGCCAATGCAGGTACCCACCCCAAACCAGACCCCGAACAGGAGAGGGCATGCCCGCATGCACGTCGCAGCGGCGAGTGCATCCACGCCGGCAGAGCCCACAAACCAAAGCACGTGGAGGGGCAACCCACAGCACGTGAGGTTCCCAAGGGACTTTTCAGTTACCTTCGACGGGAACTCCATGAAGCTGTCCTTCTTCGTCACCAACGCCAGAGAATACATGGCCCGCCACGGACACTACTTTGATTCAGAAGCTGAAAAAATCTCGGCGGTAGCCATCAAACTGCAAGACAGGGCGGCAGACTGGTACGTCCAGCTATACGAGTCCAAGTCCCCAGCCCTATCAAACTTCCATACTTTCCTCACCGATTTGAAACACTATTTCGAAGACCCAATGGCGAAGGAGAGGGCGAAGTGCGCACTGCAAGCACTGAGACAGGGCAAAAGAACTGTAGCTGATTACGCCCTGGAATTCAAAGCCCTCGTGGGCAAAATCACCGAGTGGTCAGAGGCCACCTTCACCGAAATGTTCAAAAGGGGACTCAACCGATAAGTGCTCCAATGGGCACTTTACTGGGACAACCCAACCTCACTTCATGAATGGATCTGCCTTGCTGGCAAAGCAGAACACGCACACTGCATGTTCCTGCTGTCAACCGGAGATGACAAATCCCCATCCTACCCAAGAGGACCCCCCCCGCACACGGGTCCAACCAGGCACGCGGACCAACAGCGGAGGTTCGCCCGCACACAGTGCGCAAAGTGCGAGAAAATGGGGCACAAGGCGGCAGACTGCTTCACAAACAGAGCACCGGACCGCACACCCCGACCCGCACCGAAAACACCGCTCAAATCAGCGAACCCACCCCCCCGGTGACTGACAGGAGCTTTAGCAGCCCCAGATGAGGACGCGGACGCCTACCTCGCAGGGGACGACAGCGACACACTGGGACAACCGGCGGGAAACGCTCCCCACCTGCCCTAAAGCACGCTGCAGGACAGGTGGTGAAAAGGGGGCACGACACACACAAGGAGAGCGACAAAAGTTCCGTCATAACAGCGAAGATCAGGCTCAGCTACAGCCCCAGAGCCACCATAGCCGTGGCGCTAGTGGACTCTGGGTGCTCCAAAAACCTGATTCACCCTGACATCGTCGCGAAGCTCAATCTGCCATGCCTCCCCCTCCCCAAACCGCTGGCGTTCCACCAACTGGACGGCTCAACAGCGGGGGGGAAACCAGCCATGCAACAGACTGGGACAGTCACCCTCACAATGGGTGCCCACATAGAACAAATAACCTTTGTGGTGACCCAAATAGGGAAACCCATCATAGTACTGGGCATCCCGTGGTTAGCAAACAACAACCCCCGCGTAGACTGGAGGACACGTACCATCCAATTCAGCGATGGCACATACCAAGCCCCAGCACCAGACACGATACCCACTCCGACAGTGGGGAAGGCTGAGGGGGTTGCCCAAGACACCGACCCAAACCCAGAAGGACTACCAGACCAATACGCCGACTTCACAGACGTCTTCGGAGAAGAGGAGGCAGACCAGCTACCCCCCCATCGCAAGACGGACTGCACAATCGAGCTACTCCCAGACGTCCCCTTACCCAAACCAAAGATATACTCCATGACCCAAAAGGAGCTGGCAACCCTCCAAGAGTTCATTGACAAAAACCTGGCCAGGGGTTTTATAGAGCCAGCGAATTCACCTGTCGGAGCGCCCGTCCTTTTCCGAGAAAAAAAGGATGGCACCTTACGGCTCTGTACCGATTACCGGGGACTCAATGCCGCATCCTCCTCCAATAAATACCCACTGCCCCTCATAAAGGACATGCTCGCCCACCTGTCAACGGGCCGCATGTTCTCCAAACTCGACCTCCGCGAGGCATACTATAGGATCCGAATCAAGACGGGGGACGAGTGGAAAACAGCCTTCAACTGTCCCCTCAGCGCCTTTCAATACAAGGTACTGCCATTTGGGTTAGCGGGGGCCCCGGGGGTGTTCATGCAACTCATCAACAAGGTGCTACATGAACACCTATTTAAAGGGGTACTAGTGTACATAGACGATGTCCTCATTTACACAAGGACACAGGAAGAACACGAACGGCTGGTCAGACAAGTACTGGACAAATTAAAGGGGGCTAAACTCTATGCCAAACTGTCCAAGTGCGAGTTCCACAAATCGCGCTTGGACTACCTAGGGTACCGAATCTCCGGCAAAGGCGTGGAAATAGACCCCGCGAAAGTCCAGGCAGTTTTGAATTGGGAACGCCCACGCAATAGGCACCAACTTCAAAGCTTCCTGGGATTCGCAAATTTCTACAGGTCCTTTGCCAGGGGGTTCACGGAGATAGCCCTCCCCCTAACAGATCTACTCAAAACCAAAGGAGTTGGGGAAACACGCAGAGTCAAGAACCCGGGGGCCGTGCTTAATTGGACCCCTGCATGTCAAGTAGCGTTCGACAAGCTGAAAGCGCTGTTCACAACAGAGCCAATCCTTGCACACCCGGACCCAGAACAGCCGTTCGTAGTTCAAGCCGACACGTCTGACTTCTCCCTGGGTGCCATACTACTTCAAAAGGACCCCGCAGGAATCCTTAAGCCATGCGCCTACCTGTCAAAAAAAATTCTCAGAGATGGAGAGGCGCTGGCACGTATGGGAGAAGGAGGCATTCATGGTGAAAATGGCGCTGGAGACGTGGCGGCACCTACTTGAAGGGACCTCCCAACCATTTGAGGTCTGGACAGACCACCGGAACCTCGAGGCCCTCCAGATGCCCAGACGCCTCAGCCCTAAGCAGGTCAGATGGGCTCAGTTCTTCAGCCGGTTTAACTTCCAGCTGAAGTTCATACCGGGCAAGAAGAACTTCCTGGCAGACACCCTCTCCCGACTGCCCCAAGACGAGGAGCCCATCCCAGATATGGTAGGGACCGTACTATCTGCCTCCCAGCTGGGGATGGCAGCGGCCACTCGGAGCAGCGCACGGAGACAGCCCTCTCCCACGACACAAACGACGGCAAGCCAACCAGCTAACAGACGGTGCCGGCTGCAACTACCAGGGGGGATATGCGCAGACCTCACCGCCGCCCTCAAATCCAACCCCTGGGTCCTAGCCAACCCCGACAAGGTGACAATGGAGCAAGACTTAGCATGGGGAGAAGGCAGACTGTACGTCCCGGACTCACAGCGCCAGGCGATCCTCAGCAGATTGCATGACAGCAACCAGGTGGGACACTTCGGATTTTTAAAAACCCTGCACCTAACACAAAGGCAGTTCTGGTGGCCCTCATTGAGACGGGACATCAAGGCATACGTCGCATCCTGCCCAGTGTGCACGATGGCCAAATGGCCACCGGGAAGACCCCAGGGACTGCTGCAAGCGGTGGCAGAGCCCTCCCGGCCATGGGAGGAGATCTCCATGGATTTTATAGTCAACCTACCACCCAGCCAAAAGAAAACAACCATCTGGGTGGTGAAAGACTACTTCTCCAAACAGGCGCATTTTATTCCCTGTGCAGCAATCCCGTCCGCCCAGCAACTGGCTAAACTGTTCCTTGTACATGTGTACAGGCTACACGGATGTCCTGTATGCTTGGTGACTAACAGGGGCACACAATTCACCTCAAAGTTTTGGCGGGCTTTTTAAAAACTGATTGGGACACAACAAGCCCTATCCACAGCCTGGCATCCCCAGACGGACGGAGCCATGGAGATCCTCAATGCCACGCTAGAACAATTCCTCTGCTCATACATCAATTACCACCAAGACGACTGGGTCGATCTTCTCCCATTCGCAGAAGTCGCCTACAATAACGCCATTCACACGAGCACGGGGAAAACCCCGTTCGAGGTGGTATCAGGTCACGAGTTCGCCCCCATCCCAGAGCTGCCGCAAACCCCCCCCCCCCAGGCGCTGGTGACTGGGGACAGAAGATAGCAGAATCGTGGCCAGTGATCACAGCAGCGCTGAAAGAAGCACAGTCAGCCTACAAAGAACAAGCAGACAAGCACCGGCGCCAGCAACCGACATTCCAGGTAGGAGATATGGTCTATCTCTCTACCAAATTCATAAAATCGCCCCAACCCTTGAAGAAACTGGGCCTGAAGTACATTGGGCCGTTCCGGGTAACACAAATAGTTAACCCGGTCACAGTACACCTAGAACTGCTGCACAATTTAAAGAGACTTCACCCAGTATTCCACTGTAGCCTTTTAAAGCTGGCAAGTACCTCCCGATGGCATCCCAACACGCCCCCCCCCCCCCGGTAATGATAGACGGCCAGCAACATTTTGAAGTGAAAGAAGTGCTTGACTCACGCTGGCAGCGGGGCACCCTACACTACCTGGTGAAGTGGAAACAATTCCCCCACCCAGAATGGGTTGCTGCACGACACGTCAAAGCACCAGACCTAATTCACGCGTTCCACACTGCTTACCCCGACAAACCCACGGGTTAACCATTCAGAAGGGGGGCAGTATGTCATGAGCACTGTTGAGCTGATTGTGTCAACACAACGGCACACATAACAATACCAAGGAAGCAGGGGCAAGGGATTAAGAGATATGCAAGCAACACACAAAGACAGGCAACAGACACCGGCAACAAAGTAATGACTCCAGCCGGAAAGATCCAATCAAGAAGATACATTGTTGCAAAGGGTGAAACTGACAACACCTGAGCACAAGGCACACCCGGAGCTGTCAACGGAAGCGCAGAAGATCATCGCCCGGCTTAGTCATCACCGGCCGGAGAAGAAAGATTAAGCAAGACACCCAGAGCACCAGCAGGGGCCCCGCGACCCCTCACCCACCGGCAACGGGACATTTGGGGCTCGGGGTTTTACGCAACAGAGGAAAGGGGGAGCGCTGACCGGCGCGGGCTATTTAAATCCTGTACCGGCGCGCTCCCTCCACTCTCAGCTTTTCACTAGGCATGCACTATACTTTAATAAAACCAGAACCTGATTTCTCCTAAATTAGCGTCTGTATTTTATTGGGTAGCAGGCAGAGCCTGACAGTCTCTTGGGCATGTTCAGCCTTCCCGGCCAGCTGTATCCATCCATACAGGGTGTCTGGGTCGTCTCTGCCCAATGCCCACCTCAGGACCTCCGTATTCAGACCCTCTTTGAATCGCTCTATTAAGGTAGACTGGGACCAGTCATCAACCTTCCCAGCCAAAGCCTTAAACTCCAGGGTGTAGTCTGCTACCGACCGTTGCCCCTGGCTGAGATCCCTTTTTGCTCTTTCTTTGGCTAATGGGTCTACAAAGTGCAACTTCAATGCCCACAGGAATTCTTCGAACTCATCAAGCTCAGGAGCTTCGGCCTCACTCAGCTGAACATACCAGTCAGCTGCCCACCCCTTCAACTTGTTAGCAATGGCATTTAGCTTAGCCCTTTCGGAACAGAAATACGGTCCGAATTCATCAATATAATTCCTTGCATTTGTGAGGAAGAAAGACAACTTAGTTGGATCCCCGTCAAATTTGACTGCAAAGTCTTTCACTCCCGCTCCGGGTGGGCCCCGTACAACATCTGGTTGGCCGGTCGTGCCCCTGATTGCTGGGGGTCTCCGTTCTCGAGGGGGGGATTCTGAGAGATGAACTCTGTGAGGCCTTGGCTCAGCCCTGTGCTGTCTCCTGCCTCTCTCCAGTGGTGGTGATGCCGAGGGGGGGGAGGGGACGAGTACCTGGTGCTTAACTCCCCTTTGCTCCTCACCTGGGGCCCCCATGCCATTGACAATGTCTTAAACATATACTCCATCGACTCCAATTTTGCCTCCACTACCCTTAGCCTTTCAGGGGGTTGGGAGTCCTCCTTCCCTTGTCCGTCCTGCTGCCTCCCCTCCGTCCTTACGACGATTGGGGATAACGGGTACTGCTGCTTCCAGGATGTCCTGGACGTCCCTGGTAGGGGTCCCTGCACCTCATCCCAGGTGATCAGCTCGCCTGGCGACTCTCTGGTGGTTTCGGGTGCTCTTCCTTCTCCAACCTCCTCTTCCTCCAGGCTGGAACTCGAACCCTCCTGTACCCCTGATGGTTCTGGAGTAGGGTTCCTCTCTTTTCTCCTAACCGTGGAATCGGGCACCCCGTCGCTCGCTTCCTCGCTTCCACCGTTCTTGGGTTTGGGTTTGGTCATCGCTAGCTCTACTCCCTCACAAGATCAAATCTGGAAAGGGGCTAACGGTAAAACTTTGCAATTCTCAGCTTTATGTAACGATTGCCTATCCTAATATACTCAGACTCACAAGCAGGAGCTTAATAATATCTGGTTTATTAAAGAATAGCATGCAAATACAAAGAAAGCTGAGAATGAGCAAAAGCGCGCCAAATACAAACTAAAAACCCTCGGTGCAAACGTAATCCCTCCCCTCGCCCAACCGTTTCAAATTCCCCACCCCAGGTGCTGGTAACGAGTTCTGCTGATCTCCTGGGAAGAAAACCTTGAACACACTAGATAACCCAAACACATTCCATTCCAATACAGATAACAAACCCAGTAGAAGGAGTCCTCCCAGCCCCTCCCAAACAGAACACGCATCAGCAACTTGACATGCGAAATGTTATGATGTACAATGCACATTGAAACGGTGAACATGACAGATTGTTGCCCAGCTCCAGCTGGTGCATCAATTATGCTCCTACCTAGAACAAGAGGACCTTATGTCATTATCACTCACCTGGACTACTGCAATGCACTCTATATGGGTCTGCCTTTGAAGGTCATTCAGAAGTTTCAATTGGTCCAGAATGTAGGAGTCCAGTTACTGGGGGGGAGGGGGGGAGGTATCTGCCAACATCATATCCCACCTGTGCTCTGGGCCCTGCACTGGCTCCTTATTAGCTTCCAAATGCAACTTAAAGTATTGTTTCTAACCTTTAAGGCCCCATATTTGGCATCAACAAACTTTCAGAAACACCTTCTCCACCCTATTTTAACCAACTCAAGTTAGATGTCCCAGGAGAAACTGCTGGTAACCACCTACTTTTGCAAGGTAAGGGAAGATGGGAGCTTTGGCTGCTGTTCTTCCTCCCATTCCCATTCCTCAAGGTTATTCTCACAGCCCATTACACTTTGGAACAGTATCCTCCCTGAAATTCAGTCTCCCCACTCCATTGGCATTCCACAAGCTGTTAAAAACTAAGCTGTTTTATGGAGCCTTTGGAGAATCAGACTGACTATTATGTGATGATTTGTTTTTTAATTAATTATATTTTTATTGTGGCTATTTATTGATATATGTGTGTGGCATATGGGTTTTAGTGGCCTGCCCTGGCTGCCGTTCTGCTGGTGTGAATCAGCCAATGGAGCAAGAAAAGGGGAGAAGAAGCTCCATTCTGGCCTTGGAGGGCAGCTGTGATGTCCCAAGGGCTGATGAGCTGACCCGGCTGATAGCCAGGGCTGTTGTGGGGAGAGGTCGAGACAGCAGTCCCACTGGACCAGCCTAATATACAGAAGTTGGGACCTAGAGCCTCCTCAGTTGCTGTGGGAGATGCTGCCGGTCTAACTAAAAATTGAAGAAAGAGAGAGAGAGAGAAGGAGAGGAGAGAAAATACTGTACAAAATGGAGTGAATGGAGTGGCTGGAGAGAGAAGTTGTGTGTGTGGAGCAGTAGTCAGTTCCTGGACGGGAAGGGAGAAGAAAGATCCACGGGTGGCTTCCCTAGAAGAAGGGAAGTGGACCTGGAGGGACAAGAGCTCCACCCAAGACCCAAGACCAGCTGGCTGCAGGTGGTGGCTTCACCCATGAGGGGACTGGCTGTGGGTGGAGAAGCTGTCTCTGGGGAAGGCCTGGGCAGAAGACCTGGAGAGACGCTGGTCCCCAGTGGAGAAGCAGCAGGCTGAGCAGGTCCAGGAGAAGGTGAAGCCATGTTCAGCACACAACAGAAAGTCCAGCCCATTCCTTTGTTTTCACTCTTTCTTGATAAGCCCAGAAATGGGGAGGGGGACGGAGAGCTGGAAGGCGGCCTAAGGAGGAACACCAAGTTTGTGTTGTTGTAAATGCTTGTTGTAAATAGATTCACCACATATGGTAAAAAAGCATAAACATCTCCACGGTCTTGTTTTTCTGTGCACGTACCACCCTTACCAAGCAAAATGCACCTCCAGTTCAAAAAGAACCTTGTCGCACTGTGACAATGTGAACCACCAAAAGTCTTTCTGATTGTGGCAGAATACAAATCAAATCAAATCTAAATAAATAAATAAATATCCTCCACAATTTTCCATCTGGTTATACAGAATATTTAATGGATTAAATTTAATAGAGTGCTTGAAGAACTCTGGACTGAAATTAAACATAAAGCAAAACAAAGATATCCTGAAATGCAAAAAGCAAAAGAAGATGAAACGGCTGCTGGCTGCCATACTGAAAATACCTAAAAAGAGGAAAAAAGGGAAAGCAACAGAGGCAGAGGACTATTTTGTCCAAGCAAAATTTGAGTTCCAGAAAGGAGCAAGAAGAGACATGGAATTATATGAAAATAAGCAATGCAAAGAATTTGAGGAAGAAACAAATAGGAAAGGCAAAATATGTATTTAAGAAAACCTCAGAAAACAAAGGGAAACTTTTATGCAAAGACAGCACAATAAAAGACACAAATGTCAAACAAATCTATTGGACCCAGAATATATAAAGCAGAGAGGTGTGAACATATGGAAGAAAATGTCCCCAGATCGATACTACGTACAAAGATTTGATCATTGAACTACTGCCAGACACTCTGGCCTGGACAGGCACTAAAAAATACTGCTAACTATGGAACGGCAAGAGTTGATGAAACAGCAGCAGGACTGTTTCAGATCTTACAAGGTGATGCAGTTAAAGAGCTACTTGCAATTTGTAAGTGGTATGGAAAGCACAGCAGTAGCCAAGGGACTGGGAAAAAAATCTATTTATATTCCAAAACCAAAAAAGGGCAGCGTTAAAGGGGCTCAAATTATTGAACAGTTGCACTGAGTTCACATGCCAGATAATCAAGATTTTGCAATCCTGTTTCAATAATACATGGAATGAAAACTGCTAGCTGGATTCAGAAGAGACAGGGGCAACCAAGATGGCATTGCTAGTATCTGAGGGATAATGGCGAGGACAACCAAGTTCCCAAAAGAGACCGGTTTTTGCTTTAATGATTATGCAAATACTGTGGATTGTGAAATCACAAATTATGGATAGCCCTGAAAGATAGGTATACTCACCACCTCATCTGTCTGTCAAAGAATTTGAATGGTGATCATGGAAAACTGAATGGAATTTGCAGTAACCAAATTGTTCAAAACTGGGACAGGAAGGCACCAAGGTTGTACAATTATCGTCTTATTTATTTATCTTACATGCAGAATATGGCTTGAGAAATGCTGGACTAGAAGAAATAGAAATCAGAATTAAAAAACAACAATAACCTCAAATGTGCTGATGTGACATTTTGGTGGCAGGAGGAAAGAGGGAATCCCTCACTGAAGAGAGGGCCAAAATGGGGCTCTGCTCAAGATTAAAAGGCCAAGTTTACGCCAACAGGCAGGGCCCATCCAAGGCAAATAGGTGGAGAAGAAGCTGAAGTAGCAATAGAAATGTTCTTCCTGGGTTCAAAAATTCACGGGCATGGTAATTACACTAACGAACTGAAGAGATATCTGCTCCTTGGCAAGACACAGCAAAACAAGACATTTTATTACAGTCACAGACTAGCTCGAAAACGGAAAGAAAACTAAGTGTGAAACAGCAAATAAAAACCACAGTAAAGCCCAATAAATATAAAGCTGGTGAGGTCAAGGTGTGACATATTTTACAAATAGTAAAACAAAACTCAGCCACATTAAGCGAAATAAAATCAGAGTAGATGGAGCGTTACTAGCTGCGGCGGGGCATCTTTGCCATGCGAGCAGTGCAAAAACGGTGGGTTGGCGTTTCAGGGTTCCTTCACCACCGGGGCAGAGTCTTTGTTCAGTTGGGTTGCCCCACAGTTTCCTCTTGAGAACAGCTGCGGAGAGGACATTGAATCTTGACTCTTCCGAATTCAGGAATGGTTATTTGGCTGTCTTGAAAAAGAGCGAATGCCTGCCCAGGAACAGGGCAATCAGGCCTGACTGGGCTCCCAAATCTTGGCACATTGTTTAAGGGCTGCCTCTGCAAGTTACTTCTCTTACTGCTTTACCCTTACTTCTCTGGGTCTTCCATCTCTCTGGACCTCACCGGTTGCTTTTTCTCAGCTGTAGCCCTCCTTCTACTGTCTTCTGCTCTTTAGGAGCTCTTGAAATCTTCAGCTGAAGACTCCATCTCAATCCACCCGCAATCCACCCTCATCAAGTAATAATGGAAGCAGCAGTGGCTACTAACTCTAATGGTGGTGCACCGCAGTAGAGACAACCTACATTGAGTTGCAGATGTCTTCTGTGGACAGTACTGGGTGTCCACTAGGCCACAGATTATCTAAATTACTGGGATGAGGTGAGCTTATCAATGGTCCTAACTGAACTGGTTCTAGTCCCGCCTTAGGCACGGAAGCCAGCTGAGTGACCTTGGGCCAGTCACTCATTGCACCCGACTCGATGCAATGAAGACTAGCCTCCTCGTGGTGCACCCCGGGCAACGTGACTTGTCACGGCTAAATAGTCTACACACCTGGCTGCTGGAGCTCACAAGGATTTCCCAGCAAGAAAAAGCACAGACATGGAACTGCTATGCCATACAATTAAAAAAAAACTGAACTGGGGAAGAAAGATCAAGTGATCAGCCTTGAATCCTCTATTCTCTGGAGGAGAGCTGGGTGGGGGGATTGATTCAGGTGCTAGACAAGGATCAGGGGGACCCAGGTGCCAATTTATTTATTTATTTTATTATTCCAATTTCTATCACCGCCCATCTCTCCATTCCACCCTCAGCCATGGAAGCACACTGGGTGACTTTTGGCCAGTCACTTTTCTCTCACTTGGAAGAGGGGTGTGGCAGATGCTGCTCTGAGCTCCTAGAGGAAAGGTGGCATACTAGTTACAATGAAATATTCTAACAATTAAATTAAATATATATTTTTATTGGTGGTTGGGATGAAGAGGTAAGCTTATGAAATGCGCAGTTGATACAGAATTAAATGGCATAGCTAATACTTTGGAATAGGGATTCTCAAAGTGTGGACCATAGCCCTCTGGGGCTTGTGAGCCAATGCCGCGTGGGAGGGAGAGAGAACTTGAGCCTGCGCTGCTTGGGTGTGGGCAGCCTTTGCCAAGTGGCTGGTAAAATGGGCTGTGAGCAGAATCCAGGACAACAGCGGTCTCTGATGGCCTTGGCAGTGGTTTCCGCAACTGCCCAACCTGGTCCTGTGTCCCATTGAGAATCTGCTGGGGCTCACCAGGAACCTCTGACAGGAGAAGGGGGAGCCCTCTCAGGCCCTGCATTGCCATGGCCTTCTGGATAGGTTGCACTCAGAAGTGTGCTGGGGCCACTGGCTGCCAAGCCAGGCGCCTGTCCCCATGCTCTCTTAGAAACTAATGAAATGGCAGTCCTACACTGGCAGGGGAGGCTGGCACCTGGGAGGTGGGGGATTGGGGACCTGGGAAGCTGGCCTTTGTTGGGGTGGCAGTCTTGACCTTCTGGTTAGGAAGGTCCATCTGAAATGGGGCTCCAAAATGTCTACCATTGCCTCTGAGGAACAAGGGGCCAACTGGATCCTGCACTTCCCTGCCACCCTTTTGGGAGGACAACCAGTCCATTTCTCCACCCACACTTCCAGCTGCCCACCTGCCAGGCCTTTGGCTGTTAGGACAGCAGCTTGTTCCTGCCTGGTTTCCTCAAACCCACCCCATGGCATCGGGTGGACTTTTGGAGTCTTATTGTATTGGCTGAGCCTGAGCAAACAAGTCCTGATGGCTCCCCCACCCCAAAGCATTTTGTGGGTGCTGAGTAGCTCAAGACCCACAGCTTCAAGGACTCTGCCCTTCAACTCTTGTTTTTAGCCCTCTGGATCTGTCTTCCTGCCTCCTCTTCCCCCGGTGGGTCCTGTGTTGGCTTCCTATGGATCATGCCAGACCAGGCTTCTGCTCAGTCCCAACCAGCTGTCAGAGCAAAGCCCTCCCGGTCCACAGTCTGGCAGTTTCATCCAGGGTGGGGTGTCCACACAAATGAATTCATTCTTTTAGGGGGTCACAGCATTACAAAGTTTGATAACCTCTGCTCCAGAGGCTAGAAATAAATTTCAAAATGGTCTGATAGTTTAGATAAATGAGCTAAAGTAGCAGAATGAAATTTAACAGAGACAAGTGCCAAGTTCTTCATTTAGGAAACAGAAATGAAATGAACAGGGATAGGATGAGGGATACTGGAGTCAGACTTCACAGTAGACCTGGCAATAAATCTCCAGTCCCCAGAAACAATCTTGCGTTCAGCGGATAACTGCAGAAGCTTCAAGGACATGCAAGCCTGGGTAAACAGCTTTTATTGTGGCGCCAAAACAAGTGCAGAGCAGCTTGGTGTAAAGCCAAGGAATCAAGTCCTGC
Source organism: Candoia aspera (assembly GCF_035149785.1). NCBI lineage: Eukaryota > Metazoa > Chordata > Lepidosauria > Squamata > Candoiidae > Candoia > Candoia aspera. The sequence continues at coordinate 19,794,263 of NC_086166.1, read as the reverse complement.
ACACGCTGGGCAGACCCAGGTTGAATTCCTAGGCCTTCTTCTCACACCTGTTTGGGTCAACAGAGTCAAAGGAGTTAATTTCTGAGCCTTCCACTTCGCTGTCTCTTCCATATTTATCCAATGGTCCTGTCTAGCCTTAGCTTCTGCCTCACCAGCCTTACTCCTGGCTTGGTAATATTACTTGAAAAAAAGATCTTGACAAAATAATGGATCATAAACTGAATATGAGTCAGCAGTATGAAGTGGCTTCAAAGAAGGCAAATGCAGTTCTAGGCTGCATCTACCCTTCCCATCAGATCCAGCACGAGAGACGGGTCCCATCCACTAAGGAACGTCATCTGACGGGACCCAGGAAGAGAGCCTTTTCTGCCATGGTGCCCGCCCTGTGGAACATCATCCCCCCAGAACTTAGATTGGCCCCTGGCCTTCAGGAAGGGCCTGAAGACTTGGCTCTGCCATCGTGCCTGGGCATCTGGCAATAGTGATGAGCCTTGGCAGGGGCTGTATTAAACAGACGAATGATTTATATTCACCGGCTGAGTGTCATTATGTTTTAATTGAATTTTTAATCGTGATTTTAGGTTAGTTGTGTTTGTTCATTTTTCATTGTTCCTGTTGTTGTTTTAATGGTTGTGAGCTGCCCAGCGTCACACTTGTGAGATGGGTGGCTATACAAAACAAACAAACAAACAAATCTTCCTATTTAGGAAGATTCCAAGAATCTGGAACATGTTCAGAAAAATTGCAACAAAAATGAGGAAGGTATGAGACTCTAATCCTTACAAGGAGAGACCAAAGTAGTTGGGAAAATTTAATTTTGAGAGAAATGACTAATGCGGTAGAACAAGGTCAGGGGTTGTTCCTTCATGCTGCAGGGCGCAGGACACAGAATAGATTTCACTTAGAGGAAGGCAGGTTCCAGCCAAACATTAGAAGAAACTTCCAAACTGAGCAGTCTGATAGTGGAATCAGCTCCCTGGATGTGTCAGTGGAGGCTGGTCCACCCTCTGTCTGGTGTTCTCTAATTAGCCTTCTGCGCTGAGCAGGGGTTGGACTTCAGTGGCTCCTCTAGAGCATCTGGTCCTCTGATTAAGGCTGTGGAGATCTTCAGAGGAGCCAAGAGAACCATGAAGCAAAAGGGCAGCTGCGTCCCTTTGATCTGCTTCACACGCCTGTTGATGCCTCTTCCCAGCTCCTAAAAGCAGCTGGAAGACAATTTCTTTGCTGCCAACCTTGCAACACCAAGAGCAAGAATCAATCAATCACTGCCTTCCCTTATCTGCTGCAGATCCTGGAGTAACAAAGCAATTCTTCAACCCTGCTCTGGGAAAAAGAGAAATAATAATAATAATAATAAATTCCTTACGCTTCCCCGCCCCATCCTTATTTTATGCTATGAGTGTCTGATTGTATGTAATAGCAAACAAAACCAAACTTCTCAGAGGGAGAGCTGGAACCATCAAGCCTCCTTCTCCATAAAGATGGCAAAGCAGGCGGGCCTGCAAATGAGGAAATGGGTTGCATGTAAGCTCCACGGAGCTGCTACGCTTCAAGGAAAATGTTAGTTTCGCTGCCATCTTCAGATCTCCAAAGCTGAGGATCCTCTTCCCCCAAACTTGTGGGGCTGAGGAAGTCCAGGGCTGGTGCAGGGTCCATGTTGGAGGCACCCAAGGAGGAGCAAGTGATTCCAGAGGGTCACCATTCTCTCCATCTGGCCTTGCTTGACCTCCCTTTGACCTGAAACCCTTCCCCTCAATTTGTTTTGCCCCCCTCCTCCATTCACTTCTACTTTGATCTGTATATCATTGACAGCACAAAGGATCTCAGGAGGAAAATTTGACAAATGATGCCCATTTTTCCACAGCCCTCTTCCGCTCCTCTCTTGCCACCTTCTAATTTGTGCTGGCATTGTAACTATGCATCAATAGACAAGCAATATTATGTTAAGAACATGATAAAATGCCAGCAGCTTTATAATGGCACCAGCCAAATGGTAATTTCTCCTTCAAAAACTGGTCATTTATTTTGCTGGTCCATTCCTATGTTCAAATTAGATGAAGCTTAATATCCTGTAAAATTGGATGTATTCTATCCTTTTCAAACAGCCTGGCCTATGATTTATGGCTCCAGAAGCCTCCAAATGCTAAAGTGCCTCTTTCTTGAGGTGTCAGGCACTTCCAGAGAAGGCAGGCCACGTTTCAGGAGCCCCCTCCCCTCGCCCCACCCTGACTTGCCCTGCTCCGCGGCATGTCCGGAGCAGCCCCAGCGGTGCATAGCTCATCGGGTGGGCGTTGCTTCCCTCCTATTAACCAGCCTGCAGCTGTGAGGGGGGCTGTTCCCTCCAAGCGGGGGCTGCACGTTCTGCCTGCCTTGCGCAGCTTGCAAGCGGTGGCCCATTTCTGCATCACCTCTTCAGTGTCACAGAAGAATGGCCCTGGTGCCTCCAGCTCGTTCTTCCCAAGCAGGGCTGGCCGGAATCCTCCACCGGCTCCCTGCCCAGGGTGGTGCCCCTCCCTTGGGCCCAAATGCCAGGAGTTGGGGGAGTGCGAAGGAGAAGTGGCCCCTTGCCAGGCCAAGCGAGGAAAAGCAGCGCAGGGACTCCCCCTTTCAGCAGTCTCCCCTGTCAGGAGCCAGAAAAGCTGCTCTGCCAGGCTGGGCGGGGGCCATCCCATCACACACCTGCGCCTGGGCACCTTCATGGGGAAGGAGAAGGATTGGAATGGGAGAACAGGCTTCTGAAGCAAATCCCTTCCACTCTTCTCACCCTTAACCCCTCAGTCCCCCAAACAACGGCCCCAATTTGTGCTGCTACATTTCAGCAGGGCACAGTCTTGGGGGGCTGGGGGGAAGGTGGAAGATGGGCTGTTCAGGCCAGCCTTCCAAGAGGCCTTCCTCTTCAAGGGGGTGGCGGCTTTGGCCTCTGTAAAAATCTCTGCTGGGCTGGAACCAGCCCATACGGTGAGGGCAGCTCACACACCAGGGAGGTGCCAACCCCACTCGCTGGGCACTCAGAATGCTGGGGGTTGCAGGAGGCATCAGGACCTGACCAGGGAGGGAACAGGGCTGAGTGGCATCGCAGTGGACCTGCCAGGGCCACTTGTGAGAATCTGCTGGCTTTCTCGCAGGTAGAAGGAACGGAGATGGGCATCCCCCGCAGCAGGTGAGGTAGGCCTGCCTTCTGCGTCGATAGACTCTAGAGGTGGGAAGGCCACCAAGTCTAACCCCCTGCTCAGGGGAGGTGCCCAGGTGAAGCATCCCCTGGAGGTGGCTTGACGGAGGGAGAGGGGGACGGCTTTCTGTGACAGAGGGAGGCCCCAAGTTGATGAGGTTTCACTTCAGAAGTTGCTCTGGTTGCAGGAAGATGCGAACAGAAGATCTGGAGAAGGTAGGTGGAGGGACCAAGGGCCTCTTCTTCCAACTGTTTCCTGGCAACCAGTGGGGGGGCATCTGAGCCCCAGAAATCAGCGGGTTGCCCAGAACAGCTCACCGCCAGCAGCACTGCTCATCATCAGCTAGCCTGAGAGTTTCCATCGAACCTCATTCTGTACAGTAAATAAATAAATATATATATTAACCACGTGGTTTGCTTTTCTCATCCCTGCAGTTAACTCCCTCTGTTCTTGCCCTCTGGAATTTGAGAATTCTAAGAATCCCAAAAGACAGTTAAAAAAAGGAAAGACTTTACCAAATGGTGTGATAAATCATAGAATCATAGAGTGAGAAGGTACCTCAATGGGGCAAAATGCAGCAGCATGGGCAGTTACATGTGCTTCTTGAGCGGTGCATATCACACCTCTGCTCCACAAGCAGCACTGGCTGGCCGGGTTCTTCTGGGTGCAACTCAGGTGCTGGTAATGACCTATAAAGCCCTACATGGCACAGAAGCAGGGCATTGGAGGGACTGCCTCTCCCCAGTTACATCTACCCATCCCCACCAGATCCAGCAGAAAAGAGGAGATCTGGGTGAGTCATGGTGGACTGAAGACGTCTCCACAAACAATGGAGGTGATTACTGCAGTGAAGAACAAGGGCCGGCAAGTAGACCGGTCCTTTGGAACCTCTCTGGAGAAGACGGGAGATTGCCCACCAGTGCTCCAAATGGCAGCTCCTTGTGAGGGGATCATAGAATGGCAGTCCCCTGCAGGGTTGAGCACCTGATGACAAGGGAGACAACCTCTCGCTCTCAGCCGGTGGAGCCTTTAAAAAGGGACACTAAGCCAGCCGCACTCCCTTTCTAATCTCTTTCAGAAATGATCTATTTAACTATCTCATAGATATTAGAGACCTTCAAAACACTGAGTTTAATTTGACACCTGGTGAGTTTTACCTTCTTTCTTTGATACAAGGAATTTTAAATAGAGACTTAAGAGTTTAAAAACAATATACAGGATAATTGGCAAAAAACAAACAAAAAAAGATTTTAATTTAAGAAAGTTATAAACGGGTTAGGAGACCAGTGGAATTTGGAACATTTGTACTTTTGTTGTAAGATTTGAAAAATAAGTATATAATTAAATAATACACCTGTGAGAAATGACCAAAATGGAACTAAATTAAAATTAAATAACCTGGGGCCAGGTTACCTGAGGGACCATCTCATCCCCATTACATCGGCCTGCCCCACCCAATCATCCAGAGAGGGCATGTTGCGGACCCCATCCATAAGAGAATTTCATCTGCCGGGGTCCAGGAAATGGGCCTTCTCTGTAGTGGTCCCCGCCCTCTGGAACATCTGCCCCCAGAGGTGAGGCAGGCCCCCTCACTCCTGACATTCGGGAAGGCCCTGAAGACCTGGTTCTGCCATCTCGCCTGGGACGGGAAAGTGAATAACCATTCTTGGGGGTGGCTCGCACCCTAGAGTCCCTCCCACCAGCCTGGATTTTATACCTTTCTTGGAGTCTATATTTATTTACTGTATTTTATAATAACTGTTTTTATGAGATTTTAATGTTTATATTTCATGCTTGATTTTATTGTAAACTGCCCAGAGTCCCTCTTTTGGGGGAGATGGGCGATGGCTAAATTTGAATAATAAATAAATAAATAAATAAAATCCATATTAGGAACTGAGATTCTTTGAATGTTGCAAATGGACACTAGAGAAGACTAAAGAACCTGGCAGAAAGAAAAAAGGGGGGGAAAGTGCATCTATCAATGTTTAAACTAAGGTTTTAAAATGGCCAACCCTGGTATAACTTTTGAGTTACTTAAAGAGTTCTTTGAAAAATGGACTAAGATATTAGTATCTTAGAAAGCATACAGGTTCCAATGGTTAAACCTCTAGAAGATGTTAAGGGAGATTTTATAAAGCAACTTACACCTGACACAGATATAATAGAACTTGTAAGTATGGAATATAATAAAACTGAAAAGATTACTAAAATGGAAATACAAAAGCCAAATCAAGAAAAGGACTTGGACGACACTTCCTGTGAGAGCCATGGCGAGCAAGACAGCTTTTGCAAGGGAAATTGTGGCTGGATGCTGTATCCGGGCTGATCTAATGTCTCTGGAACAAAGGAGAGATCGTTGAGATCATCCTTGTGACTCCAGACAGCTGCTACTTGTGAGTAGACCGCAGAAACTGCCATTTTATGGTCGGCCTATGAGTGGAGTGGCTGGGAATCAGGATTACATCAAGCTCACACTCGCAAAGCAGCCTTATGGACATTAAGCTTGACCAAGCCTTATATCTTAATACCTTTTTGGGATTTTTTTTATTTCTTGTATATTGGACAGATTAAGACCCTTTGGACCAGCAAGGTTTTACTGTATTCATTGGGTGAGTCTCCACCTCCTTAAAAGACAACGGTATTAAATGTTTTGAAAATATATGATTTTTTTGGACTATGCAGCAAAAGGGTGCTTAATATATGGATTTTGGAAAGTTAATAATGGATTAAGGGGGCAGAGGGATTTGGAGTTAGAGTTTTGAATTAATTGAAGATAGCTTATCACAGAAAAATGGTGATTGCTTTGGTTTTTTTATGATAAGAAGACCTTGAAGGTTGGACGTAACAGGGAGCCAGAGGATGAAGAAAATGGAGCAGAAATCCTTAGTGCAAACTTTTGAATACCTCTCAGCTAAGTTACTGGATAGAACGGATCAGTTGCTTGAGAAAATGGACAGAACATGATCTAATGAAGTTGTAAAACAAGAACAAGTTGTAATGGATGTCTATGAAATTAATTTGAAAGGGGATTTAAATGTAATACAAATGGATCTGGTAGATGACTTATTCCCTAAAGGAAATGAACAGACACCAAACCAGGAAACTGATTTGGATAATTTTTTTCTGCTGGATATACAAAAGAGCTCTGCTAAGGTTTGGAAAGACTTTTTTAGAAGTGGCAAACAAAAGGATAAACTTTATCTAATGAACATACAAAACAAATCAGTTAAAGTTCTGAAGGATTTTTGCCTAGATACACAGATGACCAGCAAATTACTTCTGGGACTTTTCTTGAAGGGGTTAAAGAATAATTTTAAAAACTCAGGGAAGATTTATAAGGTTGGCTTGTTTGACCAGGGCTAAAAGAAGAAAATAGTGATACCTGGTTGCCCTTACTGGACTTTTGCTGACAAAGATGATTGAGAAAGCATTTGGATTTTGTTTTGTTTTTTATCTGAGAGATGAGTTATGGGGAGGAGATTATTTTTTATTTAGAGACAGTGATAAGCTACTAAAATTGTTTTTACCTGCTGAGATGAAGGGGGAAGTTACTTCTTTTTTCCTTTCTCTCTTTTTTTCTCCTTTTCTACACTCCCTCTCTCCCCCACTTTTTTTGTTTGTATTTTTTGAAGTTTGTGTTGACTTATTCTTCTCATTTATAATTCTTAATTATTTGAAAAAAGAAAAAGAAAAAAACTCAGACAAGGAGCAGTTGTGACAAGAAATCTTGGAGGGTTTTCCAACTGGATTGGAAAGGGATCTGATGAATCTTTGGGAAGGCCAAAGATTGACGGAAGGTCAAATCCTGCGACACCACTGGAATGAATTAAAGGCCAAGATTGTGAAGCACAAAAGGAAGAAGTATAAAGGTGGACCATCTGATCACAGATAAATTATATGTTTGATATTTCTGGTAGCTTCTAACGGACTTTTTGCTGAACCAGGACTGAAAGGATGGAGATTTCTGGATTGCTTATAGATATGAGTTAGGTTACGGGAAGAAAAGTTTTTTGTTTGTAGTTTTAAAAGAGGGTGAAGAGTTGTATGTTAGCTTGTGCTTTGTGTGATGAAGGTTGGAAGCCACTTCTTTATTATTGTCTTTGCTTGTTTTTTCCTTCTTGTACAGTAGTTCTCACTTAACGACCACAATTGGGACCAGAATTTTGGTTACTAAGTGAAGTGGTCATTAAGCGAATCCGACCTGATTTTATAACCTTTTTTGTGGCAGTCATTAAGCGAATCATCACAGGTATTAAGTGAACCATATGGTCATTAAGCGAATCACACAATTCCCCATTGATTTTGCTTGCCAGAAGCCAGCCAGGAAGTCAAAAATGGCAATCACATGACCACATGACACTGCAATGGTCATAAATGTGAACCAGTTGCCAAGTACCCACATTGTGATCACGTGACACTGGGGACACTGCAATGGTCATAAGTGTGAGGACCAGTTGTAAGTCAGTTTTTTGCACTGTCATAAGTCTGAACAGTCACTAAATGAATGGTTGTTAAGTGAGGACTACTTGTATTCTCTTTTTTCTTTTTTTCTCTTGCACTTTTTAAACTTCTTTCTTTTCTTTAATCTTTTAGTTTAGTTGTATTTGTTTTTACTATGTCTATTAAAAACTTCAATAAAATTATTGCCCAAAAAAAAACCGAGCAAGAAATGCATGTCTATTAAGGAACGTCATCTGACGGGACCCAGGAAAAGAGCCTTTTCTGCCATGGCACCCACCCTGTGGAACATCATCCCCCCCCAAAAAAACTTAGATTGGCCCCTGGCCACCTGGCCTTTAGGAAGGGCCTGAAGACTTGGCTCTGCCATCGTGCCTGGGCGTCAGGCAGTAGTGGTGAGTCTTGGCAATGGCTGTATTAAATGGATGTATGATTTATATTAACTAGCTGACTGACATGTTTAGGTTTAACTGAGCTTTTAATGGTGGTTTTAATACAGTTGTATGTTTGTTGTGTTTATATTTTTATAGTGCTGTTGTTTTTAATTGTTGTGAGCCTCCCAGAGTCACATACAGGTAGTCCTCACTTAAGGTCCACTTGTTCAGCAACTGTTCAAAGTTACAACAGCGCTGAACAAGGGGGACTTAATGACAGGTCCTCAGAGTTGTGGCCATCACAGCATCCCTGCGGTCACATGATTGCCATTTGCAACCTTCGCTGCCGGCTTCTGACAAGCATCAATGGGGAAGCCAGCAGGAGGCTGCAAAGGGCAATCATGTATCCTGCAGGATCCTGCGATCGCACAGGATTCACCTAATGACAGCAACTGGGACTGCCGGAACTGCCGTCGTAAGTCGACATGTCATGTGAGATTGTGCCGTACAACCGTGTCACTTAGCAATGGCGTTCCTGGTCCCAGTTACCATTGGTAAGCGAGGACTACCTGTATGTGAGATGGATGACCATACAAATCTGATAAATAAACAGATAAACAAGTGGTCAACTAGTCTCTGCTCAACGCATGATCTGCTCAAGCCTTGTGGACAAATCCAGTCCCTGTTTGAAGATCTCCAGTAAAGGGAACATCTCATTTCAAGAGACCACCTATTCTATCGTGGTCATTACAGTGACTCTAGACTGGGCATCCTCTCTCATTCTGCTTTTATTGTCCGGAGCAAGGGACTGATGCCATCCTGTCCTGCATATGGACTGCATGGAGAGTACTTCCTTCCTTGATCTTCACTGGAGGAATCCTTAATGTTCCGCTTCCTTGGGAGGCTTCGTGAAGAGTCCTTTCTCAGGGCGTTAGACCAATTGTGCTGCTTGTCTGATCATGGAGCTCGGATCCTTTCGACTCATGGCTTTGTGCTAGGTACTGCCTCTAAAGTGTCCTGGGCAATGTGAGTTCCTCCTGCCGGGGGCTGGAAGGGAAGCAGTCATCTGCTGGAGACAAGGAGCTTCTGCAAATAGATTCTTGAAATCAGACTTATATCAGCTCCTGTGCTAATTTTAAAGCGTAATTCAGGGCCATTAGTTTGCAAAGATACTTCTCATAATTTGGCAGAAGCATTAGGGCATAAAATTGGTCTGAAAAATAATTGCTCGTTGGTATCACCATGTTTTGCAATTTCTCTCACCTCATGAATATGACAGGCAGGTTCAGAACAATCCATTTTCTTTCCTTTATGGCCTTTATTTATTTATTTATTTATCAAATTTAGTCACCACCCATCTCAGAGAGCAACTCTGGGTGGTTTACCATAAAACAGGAATAAAATATTAGTAAAATACAATAAAACAATACAACAAATACAACCCTCTTAATAAATAATACATTCCAAGAGGTGGATGGTAAAAAGTTCTTAATTTAATTTCCAAGGAGTGTCTTCAGGGGGCTAACCACCCCCAGGGTTGGTTATCCCTCTCACACCCCTCGCGAGATGGCAGAGCCAGGTCTTCACTCCTTTCCAGAAGGCCAGAAGAGTGGGGGCTCGCCTCACCTCTGGGGGAAGAGTATTCCATAGGGTGGGGGCAACAGTAGAGAAAGCCCTCTTCCTGGGACCCGCCAGTTGACATTCTTTTGGAGATGGGACCCACAACATGCCCTCTTTGCCTGACCAGGTGGGACGGGTCGATGTAATGGGGGTGAGGCGGTCCCTCAGGTAACCTGGACCCATGCCATGTAGGGCTTTAAAGGTAATAATCAACACCTTGAATTGGACCCGGAAGCAGACTGGCATCCAACACAGCTCCCGCAACAAAGGTGCTACATGTGCCCCCCCTTGGTGCACCCAAAATTGCTTGAACCAGTTGTAGCTTCTGGATACTCTTCAAGGGTAGCCCCATGTACAGCACATTGCAGTAGCCTATATGGGAGGTGACTAGGGCATGAGTGACTGACCAGAAGGCTTCTCAATCCAGGAAGGGGCATAACTGGTGCCCAACACAAACTTGAGCAAAAGCCCTCCTGGCCATGAATGCCACCTGCTCCTTTAGCAGTCTTAGCGGCCTTTGTCCTTTTGCAGAGTGAGTGCACAGAAAGCCCCTCAGCTGTGTGGGGGCAACTGGGCCAAAGGTATCTGGTCCGGCTTCCTGCTTCAGCAGACGTTGGCAGCCAGCCAGGGCTTTCTAGCCTATGGAAGTTTCCAGGTCCTGTACTTGGTCTGGAGTAGTTCAGAGTTCATAGCACTTCGAAGGGATAAAACCATTTCTGTCTGCAGTTTTTAGGCCAGAGCCTTTATCCAAATGGCACAGTCTGTCTGTCCCTAGTACCTTCATCTCATGGCCATCGGCTAATCATTTACCATTTCTGTTGTTAAAAATGGGCTTTGGTTTAATTTTTGAATGTATTGATTTAAAAATTGTTTGTTTTATTGTTATTGCCTGATTTAAGACTGTTTTATTGTGCTCTTGTAAATCACTTGGGTTCCTCTGGGAAAAGAGCAGTATAGAGCCAGAGCAAAATAATAAATAATCAGTACCAAATCAATAAAGCATGGAAACACCAGGGAAGGAATCCAAGTTCCTGAGTTCTAACCTTCTTTACAGCCACATATGATAGCAGCCTGTGAGCTGAAAGGATGTCGCCCAAAATAAAGGTATCTGGATTCAGCACTAAACTCACATGGTGTTGAACATGGAGTCCCGGGTGCTCCCTGAGCTTGGCTGTTGGCTTGCGGACATTTCATTACCCAACTAGGCAACATCATCAGGGCGAGGGAGTGTGGGGTTTGCCCTGCCAATGTTGGTGGGGTGTGGTTTTCTCCTTGGCGGTTCCTTGATTAGGGCATTGTTTTCTGCTTGATTGTTTGTTTGCTTGATTGTATGTCTCCTTGGTAGTTCCTTGATTGGGATATTGTTTTCTGCTTGATTGTTTGTCTGGTGTTAATCCCTGCTTCACTGGGTGTAGGCTGCTGGAGGGGATGTGTTCTGGTCTTTTTGTTTCCTTCTTAGGTTTTTTATTGTCTCTAAAACTTTGCAACTTCCTTATGGGATGAGAAAGAAACCAGATTGCTTTCATCTGAAAACGGGCCGGGGAAGGTGGGCTAACAAAACTGGACTTGAGGGACCTGTGGAACCGAGGGCCTTTGGAAATGAGGCCTGGATCTTTCTCTGCTAATTTACAGACCCTTCTTCCATTTTACCTCCCCTCCACCTTACAGTTTTTCCCAGTCTGATCAGGGTGCAAATGTCCCATTCTGTAAAGTCCAGAGATGCAGTTGTTTGGCTGCTGAAATCCTCCTCATTGCTTCCTTAAATCTTTACAGAAACATTTTGCATCCAGAAAGTAAAATATGCAGATTAGCTACATAACATATGAATTAATTCAGAATTACTGTTCCATAACATAAAGAAAAGCTATACAGCAAAAATAAGCTGGAATTAGCTTGTGCCAGAAACTGTCTCCTTGGGGGAAGAAGATGGTGCAAATGAATTAAATATTTTATATATTTTTTAAAAAATCCAAATTGGAATTGCTCATCAGAGGACATCCTACTGTAAGTCTGTCACAGGAACCAGGTGGAGCTGGTCCAAAGAGAGAAATTGTGTGGAGGCACCAGCCAAGGTGCAGTGGCCTCCCTTCTTGGAAGAGCCAGGGGAATGCAAGGATCCTGCCCTGCCACAGGATGAGGAATGCTACTCTCTGGGCAACACTTGGGCACAGGCTGGCCCTCCGTCTCACTTTAGAGAGGACAGTCCAAAAATGAAGGAATCCTTGGATTTGCAAGATTCCTGGGTCCAAGTTGATCAAGGGTGCCATTCAATTATAACGTAATTGATATTCTGTATGTATTATGCTATTATATAACATAATTGATATAAATATCCCAACATAAATGAGTCATAATTTAACCACTGCGCCCATCATGGCTGCCATGGTTGCCATTGTGGGAAAGACTTTCCTGGATTCATGTCAGGAAGAGAAGCTGGTAAAACATTTCCTGGCCTTCTAGGTGCCAAGCTGCTAAAGGCAGATAGAGTTTCTCCCATTTCTGTGTGGCTTTGAAGTTTGAGCAATCCTCATCCCTGTAAGAATTTTTTAAAAAGCTAATCTGAAGATTACTTGTGAAGCTGCCCCTGTCTTCACAAGTGTCCCAGGATCTCTCAGGACCCACCTGTGGTTTTCTTTTTCTGATGCAGCTGAATATGCTTCAACATGCGGCTTGCTGGACATGCTTCTCTCGCTTTGGGCCCACCGGACTCCTGAGGAATAAAGAATGTGCTGCTGTCAGCCAACACAGCCATTTATTTTATTTTAAACAAGAAGAAAATGTTTGTAAGATTCAGTAGAGCATGACACTGCGGATGGCAGATTTAGGCTGACAAGGTAGTTGCTTGTAAAATCTCCCAAATTCAAATCTAGGAAAGTCTTTCCCACAATGGCAGCCATGACAGCCATGATGAGTGCGGTGGTTAAATTATGACTCATTTAGGTTGGGAAAATTTTGAGGCAATCTTGGTTGGAACCCTCCTGTTTGTTCACTGGTATCCATAGTTAGCAGGGTCTGGGTGGGTCTACAGAACCGAGCTTATTTAGGCTTATCTTGAGAGAGATGCTTCAACTCCAGATGGACCAGTGAAGTGCCTCAAGTGCCTTGGGCTGCAGGACGAGCCAAAGAGTTTCAGTCTTCCAGTCAAGGGAAAGGAGGCCAGGAGAGGACCAAAAGGGTTCATGCCCCTCTAAATGTTGCCCAGAGTTGATGCTTCCAGAATGGTACCTCTAACAATCTTAGCATCAGGAGGGAGGAGGAGGAGGAGGAGGAGAGTCCCAGCTGCAGATTTACCTGTCTTCCCCAGCTCCCCTCATCAGTCTCGAGGCCGCTCAGAGGGGGGCCCATTCTGAAGAACCATTTCCCATTTACCCCAAGTGTCTACCCTCACTGCAGGGTGCCAGATCAGCCATGCTGGACTATAGGTGTGCATGGGTGGCATTAACTAGACCACTCCTGCCCTAGATTTATTCTTGAGAAATATGGATTGTATTTTTATTTACAATTACCTACCTTGTTTTTAAGCCCCTTGTCCTGAAAGGATAAAAATAATGAAAGAGAGAGAGAGAGGTTCCTTCTGAGATGTGAGTGTTGAGGGAATCTGTTCCACTTGGCCATCAGGATGCCTTTCAAGTTCAGATAAATCCTTGGATGGGCTCTGCCCTCTGCTACCTGCTCTGCCTGAAATCCAGAGTGTGCAAAAGGGAAAAAGGCCTTCTCCTCTTTGGTGTCATAGAGCATGTTGAAGAAAAGGCTCAGCCCAAACCAGACCAGAAGACAATGAGCAAAACTGTGACAGCAGCCCTGAGCCCTGCTGCATTTTGAAGCCTGACCATTCAGGGGGAGGGGGGACAACTCCCAGTTCTCTCTGATAGCTGGAAGGGTGGAAATCTTCCTGGTCCCCAGCTCTGGGGCATTGCATTCATTGTGTGGATGTTCCCTGACCCCCAACCAAAACACATTGTGCACTTTTTGCCCCAGTCTGTCTGCAGCTCTTTCTGGAAGACAGTCAGTGTTCTGCCTTACTGACTCTGCATCTCCGGTGCTTATTTTGTGTATGGGTACTTGGCTTGCTTGTAACACTTTTAACCCCTCTGAGAGTGTTTCTAGACCTGCTTTCTGCTGTGGAGATAGGCTAAAGCTTGCTGCATGCATGGTTGGTGGGCAGTCAAAAGCTTGCTCTGCAAAACCCTCCTCTTGTGGGCTCTTTTCTCGCATCCCGTTTCCTCACTGGGCCATATGAACATGGTAGACCCTGCTCCATGTGTCAAAAGCCTCTCCTGCACTTGACAAGCCCCCACTTTGGTCCCACCATGAATGGGCCTTGCCACCTGGCATGCAGGTTAGAGTCCTGTGCTGGCCATGACTGCACAGCGTCGTCTCCTATTTCTAAGATTTTCCCCTGACTTTTATATCATACCAGCACTTTTGATTCTCCTGAGAAACCTTCAGATTCTGCCGTGACTGAGCTTCTCCCTTTATGCGAGAATATGTATTGAAGAACATATTCCAATATTCTTTGGATCTGGAACTTCATTGGACCCCTCTTCTTCCCCATATCCACCCCCACCCCCCGCCTCCCCATGGTTTTCTTCCATATAACAGTTAAAAAGGGCTGAATACGCCAGAAGAATGCTTGGGTTACTTCTCTGCATACTTACTTGACCTTTTCTTTTCAGAGCCTGGTTAAGACTCCCTGCTAAATCCCTAGGATGGTACGGACTTGCTCTGATGCCAGGTTTGCCCAACTTTGCATAGCAAGTAGCACCGACTGAAAGGGTGTGGTTTGCACTGTCGGAATCTCATGGTATCAATCCGTTTATTAGCCTTGGCTTTTGCTGCTGGTGATGGTGCGAGGGCATCGCCTGGAGTCACAGATACCCAGAATATGCCAGTTTCTTTAACTGGCTTTTGCAGGGCTCCAGCTACAGCCGTGGTGATTCCTGAAGTGGAGCTGGGACCAATGGTGTTTGCTTCCCCTTTGGCTTCATGGACTGTAATGGCCCTCTGGGCAGGACAGGCAGTGAGTGCCACCTCCTTGATCACTGCTGGTCAAAAGAATCTGTCTCTAAGTCTCCTTGGAGTTACTCCTGCCCCACACAATCTGTAAAGGGGTCTTGCAGAAGACCTGCTGTGAAGCTCTGAGGAGCAACAACTTTGTCCACTTTTTCTCCACTTGTGGGAACTCCTCTAACTCAGTAAGCGATTCCCTCCTTTTTCATAAAGACCAGGTGGGCTGCCCTCGGCTCATCCTTTGCTAGCCCTGCCCTCCTATAAGGGTCTTAAAAGGGTCTTACATCCACCTCCCATTTCTTCCCTGTGGGCTGGCCTCTAATTCTGCCAGCTGCCTACAAGCTCTCTCTTTATCTGGCTGCTTTCCAGGATCAAGGAGGTCTGGGTGGGGAGGTAAAATTGCAGACAATCCTTCGGCCTCCCTTTCCTCCTGCAGCTTCCCTAACATTTTGTCTTGAGTCCACCTACCTTTCCTTCCTGCTGATGTTGCAGAGTTGTGTCTTTAGCTGTCAGTTGCCCACATACTGGCAGGTGAATTCCAATCATCACTTCATTTGGCAACTTTGTCACAAGACCAACATGAGTTATCTCCTCCTGATCTAAGACTTGAAGGCAAACTAGACCATGGAACTTGTCTAGTTTGCCCAGAGACAGTAGGGATGGCCTCTAAGCCCATTCTGGGTGACCTTCTGCCCAGTTCACTTACTGCCAGTGTCCAAGATCCCTTCGGCTTCCCGCCACGGACTTCTATGGATGCCATGGCCCCTTTCTGCTGGAGAAGCTTAGATTGTGGCTTTCAGCATTTTCTTGGGGCAATACGCTATGTTACCACAAATAGACATTTTTAACTTACTTTTTCCTCCCCTTAAGAGGTTTTGCCTTCCTCCTGGTTCAGGCTCTTTAAGAGGCCTTGCTCTCTGAACATTGCTTTTTCCCTCAGAGTTGCACCTCTTCCTGCTCTGGGACGTTGGCCAAACTTGAAACGCCCCAGCAGGCTTCTTCTGAGAGCTCCTGACCGCTGAATAATCCTCTGCAAATTCCACTACACTCTTTTGTCCTACCTCATGATAGTGCTCTTGCACACAGACCCTGACTGGGCTTGGCAGGACTTGCACGAACTGTTCTTGGGCTACTTCTATGACTACCTCTCCCCTTTAGCCATGTGATCCCTAAATCCAGCAACTTTGCCTACAACTCTCTAACCCCATCCTGTGGGTCCTCAGAACGTTCTCTGCATCTCTGCTGGGATGCATCCTTGGCTATTTCACTTCACCAGGGCCGACATCTTCTTTGCATTCTCATCCTCTCTGAATCGGAGACCAGGAGAGGCTCTCATGTGAGCCCAGGGCCAAAGGCACTGATTGAGGCAGCTCTCTCAAACATTACAAAGAAAGCTTCAGAGTCACCTCCATCTGCCAACTTGGGAATTTTAATCTGGCAGGAAAGAGCCCCCAGCAGCTGCCAGAACCTGTTGCTTTGTCTCCCTGGCCCACAACCATGACAGTTGGCAGTAGGTCCCGGAGCTCTTTCCTGCCTTCTGCTCTCTCCCTCTCTCTCTCTCAACTTAAAACTCATTCTTGATGTTTGGCCTCTGTGTGCAGTTCTTCTACAAGCGTCTGCCTGGACAGTTGTCCTGTTGCTGTCTAGGCATTTCTTGGAAAAGTTCTAGCCATTGTCCTCACCCTTCTGGCAAAGATGGGGATGCAGTTTGAGAGATGTTGTCCTCTACCCTCAACCGCCATGGGATATTTTGGGTTAACTTTTGGTTCTGTCACCCTGACAGCAGCTCTTCCATGTCTTGGCAAGTCAGCAGGAAGGAGCTCCAACTGTGGACCGCTGTCCTCCCTCTTCGGCTGCAGCCTTGGGCTCCTCTCCTGAGGAGGATTTTCTCAGCCCTTGGTTTTGTTCAGCCTTCTTCTGTTAGCACATCTGCTAACTTTTTACAAAAGCAGGCCTGTGGGGTCTCACCTCTGACTCCAGGGCTTGCAAAACCCCTGGATCTCAGCAGGAGATTTCAGCCCAAATTCCTTCTTCTATGTCACAGGTTTTCATTCACATCACTGTACTGTTTGTCTCTCAGATCCCACCCCTGCCACCACATTGTTATGAAGCTTGGGGTGTTCTCAGGATCAACCAGATGAATTCCACATGCAGACTTTTCTTGTGAACTCTCGTTCTGCTTTATTCATTACACAAACAACATCAGTGTCTCTTTCAGTCATGCAAAGTTAATCATGTAAGCAGTAGTTTAGCTTACACAAACAAATCTCCCCCTCATCCCCCCAACCTTTGTCCAGTCTCTCTTACAGTTTAGGCTATAAAAGACTTGTATGCAGTAAAAATGCCAGTAAATTTATTTATTGTTTGCTCTAGCATCCCTAGGTTATTGGATTATCTGGTTTGCTGTCTGCCATATAATACTTCTTCTAATGAGGCAGTGTCTAACTTAAGACTGTAATTATATGTATAGAGATCCCTAATGCCCCCACCAGAGTTAATCAAGGACTTTATTTATGCTCAGCTGGCAACTTCTCATGGCTAGCAGCAAGTTGATATTCTCTCTTCTGATTCTGTTCTCCCTCTGTTCAGGTAGGCATAATCCTTTGAAGTCTGGTCCTTGCATATCTTCACTGATCTTGTCACCACCCTAAATTCTTCAATGTCCTTTCCATTCTGGAACCAACAGGTCTTCAACAGCAGATGCTGTCCAGATCCATTTTGATTTGCTAGCCATCTTCTTCCTCTCAAAACTCTGATGACAACTCCCCCTTCCTGACCATTCATCTGCATTTTCACTTCCTTTCTCCCCTCACCCCCGTGAGAAATTCTCTGTGTGTGAAATAGCTTATCTGTTTCACTCCCTGCTATTTCTTAGACTGAGCTTACCACCTCCAAACACAACTTGCCTGCCTGGAAGATTATGCAACAGGATGGCAGACAGTACTTAGCTCCTCTCTTCTGTCACAATCTGCCTCCTTGGAACTTAAGTTCAGTAACCTATCCAGACCTTTGCCTTCTTCTAAGCTGTCATAGGATCATAATAGAATCATAGATTTGGAAGAGACCTTGGAGGTCTTCTAGTTCAGCCCCTGGCCAGGGCATGCTGCAGACAAGGGCTCTCCAATCTTTTCTTGAATACCTCCTGTGATGGAGCGCCCAGGACTCCAGGAGTCAGGCTGTTCCACCACTTCATAGTTCTCATGCCCAGGAAATTCCACCTTATTTTGAGTTTGGATTTCTCGCTGTACAGCACCCTACCCAGTGGTTCTTGTCCTATTCTCATGCGCTACGCAGAATTAATCCAGAGCCTCTTCCCTGTGGCAGCATTGGAAGGCTCCTATCAGGTCTCTCTCCAACCCCCCTCCCTCCCCATGCCCCCCGCCACCGTCACCATGGTCTTCTCTTCTTCAGGCTAAACATACCCAATTCCATTAACTGCTCTTCATATGATTTAGTCTCCAGTCCCCGACCATCTTTGTTATCTGTCTCTGCACTCTTTCCCATTCCTCAATGTCATTCTTGTATTGTCACAAGAACTGCACACAGTTGTTCCAGGGGCAGTCTGACCAGAACTTAGAGCAGAACTGCCACTTCCCACGATCTCAGCACCATGCCTTTGTTGATACAGCCCAAGATGGCATTACCCCTTTGGGCAGCTGCAGCGCATGGCTGGCTCATGTTTAATCCTGTGAGGTTTTTACCTACTAGGGGTCATGTGGGGTCAGGATGGCGTAGAATCGGTTCTGATGTGAACAATACTTTCGGTTGGTCAAATGCATTCTGACAGTCAGAAGTCCATTGGATCGGAGCTCCAGGCCTCTTCACTGCCTTCAAGTTCCTTCGCTCCTTTGTTTTCAGGAGGTTGGTAAAGCCACTTGTGCAAACTGTGGGATGAATTGTAAGTAAAAGTTTGTGAATCCCAAGAAGCTCTGTAGTTGTCTCCTGGTTCGAGGAGGTTCCCAGACGATAACGTCTCTGACTTTAGCTGGGTCCATCCCAACTCCATCGCTGGAGATTCTGTATCCCAAGTAGTCCAACTGCTTCTTATGAAATTTGCACTTCGATAACTTGACATATAAGTGGTTATTTAGCAGTCACGTTAAGACTTCGTTGACAAGTACCACATGGTCCTCCATTGTTTCAGAATAGATGATGTCGTCCAAATAAACGAGGATGCCCCAGTATAAAAAGTCTTGTAGAATCTCGTTTATGAGATGCATGAAGACACCTGACACCCCCTGTAGTCCAAATGGCATCATGAGATATTCAAATGTTCCTAGCTGGCAGTTGAAGGTGGTCTTCCACTCATCACCCTCTCTTATATGCATCCAGTAATATGACTCCCATAGGTCAAGTTTGGTGAAAATCTTGCCCTTTGAAAGGTGGGTCAACATATCCCTCATCAGGGGAAGAGGGTATTTGTTCGAAGTGCAGACCGTGTTTAAGCCTCGATAGTCTGTGCAGAGCCGTAAGGACCCGTCCTTTTTTTTCCTGAATAGTACGGGTGCAGCCATAGATGAAGTAGCAGGGTGAATGAAGCCCCGTCGTAAGTTTTTATCGATGAACTCGCAAAGGACTCTAAGCTCTTTGGTGGTCATGGGGTATAGTTTTGCCTTGGGGAGTTCTGCCCCTGGGATAAGTTCTATGGCGCAATCTGATTTTCAGTGGGGTGGTAGCTGGTCTGACTCAGTTTCGCCAAAGACATCCTTCAAGCGTCCGTATTGTCTGGGAATGCGGGGTCCCTCATTTGCAATTTCCTTCTTAGCTGATTCCTCAAGTGCCCCTGTGAGCTCAGATTGTGTGTTCATGGCCCTACAGATAATCGGTTGTGGCCCCCATCAGAGAAACAGATTTGTCCTGACCTCCAATCTATTCTTGGATTGCGTTCTCAGAGCCAGGCGAGCCCTAGGATCATAGGGTGGTGGGCAATTGGGGTTATGAGGAATCTCAGGACTTCTTTATGCTTCCCCACTTGCATAAGTATTGGCTCGGTACCGTATTTGACAGGGGCCCCTTTCATATCCCCCCCCCCCCGTCAAGCTGGGTGAAGGTGATGGGGTTGTCTAATTTATCCACCTGTAGCTTTAGTCTAGCCACCATTGTAAGGTGTAGTAAGTTGCATGTGCAGCCCAAGTCTAGTAGCCTGGCTATTGGGATGGGGTCCCCACCTCTAAGTGTTTTCAATTGTGCATGCACCAGCACTACTGGGTACTTCCCACTTACCATGGAGTCCTTGCACCCATCTTTCCATGCCTGCCCTTCGCCGTTGTTTAGAGCAGGCTTATGTCATTTCCCAACAGGGGGAGTTCATCTTCAGTAGAGGCTTTGGAGTCCTCTTATGACTCACGCCGTCCCTTCTCAGAGGCTGCCACTGTCGGTGTCTTAATTTTCTTAGCTGGGGCCTTTGGGTTGCTTGCATTGGTCTTGGGCTGCCCCTGCTCCATGGGGCCTGGGCAGTTGGCTGCTCAGTGTCCCTCCTTCCCACATTGAAAGCACAAGCCGCTATGTGCTCTTCGTTCTTTTTCTTCAGCCCATGGCCAGTCTGCCACCCATCATCTGCTGGGGTCTTTTGTAACGTTGTAGCACTGTCCCATGACGTACGATTGTTGTTGGCATCGCACTTGGGCTTGCACTTCCTCTACCTCTCCAGCTAGGCATATCCAGTCTCTCAGTGATTTGGGGTTTCCTCGCACTAGAGACCACTCTAGGATCTCAGGGCGTAAGCCTCCCTTGAAATACTCAATCTTTAGGGACTCTGGCCAGTCAGTTAGCCTTCCTGCTAGAGTTTTAAACCCTATAGCATAGTCAGAAACCGATTTGTTCCCTTGTCTTATGGTTTGCATGCTGGCTCTGACTCTCATTGTAGCCAGTGGGTCCTCGAAGCATTCTTTTCATGCCTTCATGAAATTCTGAAGGTTTTGGAGTTCAGGGGCTACTGCCTCATGTAATCCCTCCAGCCATTCAGCTGCCTCTGCCCTGAGGCGCCCCAATACATAGCGCACTTTGGCATCCTCTGAGCAAAATGTTCCTTCAAATTAACTCATAAACCCTCTGACATGTGTTAGAAAACATGTGAGTTGCTTGGGGTCTCCAGCGAATTTGTTATTGAGGCCTCTGTCCCCAAAAAACTCCTCCCTCATCCTTGGGCTGCTCAGCGCCCCTGTGATTGGTGGTTCTAATTGCCAAGTGCCTGGGGTGACACCTCCCCAGGTTGTGGGCCTCCTTGCTGTGTCTGGGCTTATTCTGTTTTCTCCTGTAGAGGGCGCCCATCTCCCTTGTAGCTCAGGGACAGCCATTGCTGTTCCATTTTGAATGTCTGGTGTTCTGACTGCAGCCAGCACTCTCTCTTTGCATGCTCCACATGCTCTTTCAGGGCCTCGTGCCATCTCCCCCCAGGTGGGTAATCCTCCTTTTCTAAGCATCTCTACCCTAGACGTCTGGCTGGGTCGCACCCCTCTCCCTATTGCTGCCGCGCCGTTCGCTTCAGCTCTGTTCCTTAATTCAAATCTCCCGCCTTCGGTTAGCTCCGCCCTCTCCTGCGTTCCCTTCCCCGAGGCTTGGGGCCCTCAACTCTCGTGCACTCTGCCTCCAGGGCTCGAGGTCCGTGGGTCCCAGGGGTTCGTTGCCACCCTCTCTCCAGCCACGGCCTCCCCATCTTGCCTGCGATCGCTCCTCACACCGCTCCCTCTCCCGTTGCTACTGGATTCCACGTTCTGGCCTCAAACCCCTGGAGCAGGCATTCCACTGCCCCGCATAGGGCCACCATATCTTGTTCCAGCCTCGTCACTCTGCTCTCCGATCCCGCTGGCAAGCCTCTAGTTTTGGGGCCGGGGTTTTCTGCTCTTTCTCCCTCTATGCTCACCCACGATGGAGTTTCTGGGTTAGGCAGCTTGCTCGGGAACGTTTCACACAGCGGGGTATATGGAGTTTCTAATCGTCTTGGAATTTGCTCTGGGTAGGCCTCTGCGGTTCTGTAGTTTGGCCTCCCCTGTTCTCCCCACGTTTGAGGTGATCGTATCCGCGGTGTCTCCCCATGTCGTTGCCTCATGTGGGTCAGCATTGGGGCATTCTGTTCCCTCTGGTAAAGTCTCCATGCTGCCAGTTGTGGCTTTCTGTGAGGTTTTTATTTTAAGGCCTAATTTCAGAAACTCGCAGCACAAGCCACAATGGATATGCAAAGTTCTTTATTAGGTCTTTACCTCAGACTGCCAAAGCCACAACTGGCTCCACTTCCTCCCACCTCCCTCCTTTGTCTTCCCGCCTTTTCTTTGTCCCGCCCCTTCCTCTGCACTGACAGCTTGCGTGATGGTGGCCTCCCAGTCTCTCAGTTGTGAATGGGGTTGCTGCCATCTGCCCTCTTCTTATCCCTTGCCCTTTCATCGCTTGTAGTCTCTCCTCTACCCTTCCTTCCCTTTGATGTGTAAGGTTAGAGCACCCAGGTGAAATTAACCATTGCCCCTGGGTTCTCCATCCTTACAATCCATGGTCTACTAGGATGCCTAGACCCTTCTCACGAGTATTGTATTACTGCTGAGCCAGGTATGCCTATCTTGTACCTGTGCATCTGGTTTTTCCCTACTAAAATGCAGAACTGAGCACTTTGTTGAATTATATATTGCTGGAGAGGGCCCAATATTCAAATATATCAGGATCCTTTTGAACCTTGAGCCTGCCTTCTGAGGTGCCAGCAGTCCCTCTCCCAGCTTTGTGTGTCTGCAAATATGAGCATCCTTTCCCTCCACTTGTCTACATCATTGATGAAAATGTTGGAGAGCACTGGGGTACCCCACCTCTGGGGTACCCCACTGCATACCACTCGCCATGTAGCCCTGGATCCATTACAGACCACATGTTGGGTACAGTTGTTCCACCAGCTGTGACTCCATCTGGGAGTGGGACCATCCTTGTATATTGTTCTACTTTATCAAGAAGGAGGCTATGGTCAACTTAGGCTACAGTCAGCTTGTCTTACAGTCTTTTGAAGAATACTGTAATTTCTACCCTTAATTTGTATTTGTATTCCAAGATCCCATATTACACCTGTGCATTTGATACCTTTTTTCTGAGCAGCAAATTGCATTTATCTGTCAAATTTCAATCTCTTATTTTCAACCCATTTTTTTAGCTTCTACCAAGGTTTTATTTATTTATTTCTGTCTTTTTAGGTATTCGCTGCCCTGCCCATTTTTGCATTATCTGCAAATTTAATAAGCATTTCCTTCACCTCTTCACCCCAGTCAATAATTTTTTTTAAGTCAGAGTCCAGGCCTGAGCTTTGGGGCACCCCATTCTAGTTTGACAAGGAAGAAGAACCCCTGAGAAGCATTTGCAGTATGATTTTTGAGCCTGGTAAGCTGGCCCTTAACTGTTGTGCCACCCAGCTGTACAGTTGCTAGTTGGGAGGTGCATGAGGCTTGCTAGCAGGTAGCCAACAAGGGAACAAGAAAGTTCCTCACCCAAGCTGCCCTGCAGAGACAAGCCAATGATTGTACAATGCCTTGTACGCTGACACACTTTAGGGATGGGAGGAAGGTCTCTTCCGGCCCCGTCTTTGGAAGCTTGGCACAGGATGCCAAGTATCAGGATGGCTACTTTGGGCCCCTTTAATGAAGTTGCTTTTTTCCAGAGATTTGTCTGAATGTTGATGACCAACTGCCATGGGGCTTGATGCTTGGAAACACCCTCCTCCAGCCCTACCAGGGCAGAAAGAGATATAGAGCCACATTGATGCATTAAGCAGGGGAACATCATTAGAAATCATTCTTGGCTGGGAGGCTGAAGTGAGGAGATAAGTAGTTGTGCACCAAGCAGGTATGAGCATATGCACAGCCTCCCTTCAGTGTGGAGGGCATATCAGCACTGAGCACTTTGTGCCTGCTTCTTTTGGGGTAGGGGGGTAGCCATAGGCCTTGAACACACATGCGTGTGCACACACACACACACACACACACACACCTCTACATCTTCACCTTTTGTGGTGTACTAATCGGACTGGAGCAGGAGAGAAGTCTGCTTGGATTGGCATTTGGAGAGAAGGCTAGCAGCTGCAGGGAAAACTGGTGGGCAGGACCCTTTGTTTCTTCAAGGTTACACAAAGGGAAGAACTGTATTTTTTTCCCCTCTCTTTCATGCTAGGATCATTTTGCACAGTGGTAAAGAAAGATCCAAATGAAGTGTAGCAGCATTTCTTCTCAAGGGTATGCTGGGTTCCTAGTACAGCAATACCAAGCCTTTAAAAAAAAAACTATCCTAATTTGATACATAATTAAACATTTGATGACTTTTTAAGTTTCTGGCCAAGGATGGGAGAGAAGCAAGAAGGAAGGCCATGACCTGAGTTTTGAGCAGGAAATCACAACATCAAAGCCTTCTCTTTATTTGTCTGCTGAGAGTGCCGTCCAGTCCTGGTACGCCCACTGCTAATGGTGCTTAATGGTCCCTGTAATTGGTGTCTCAAGTTATTCAAAAGTAAATTTACTAGAAAATAATTAGCAATTTTATAGTTCGCTACTTCTTCATTTTGTTGATTAAAAAAAATCCAGTTGCTTTTTTCCAAAGGCACAATTGTATGAGGTGGTAAAATAAATTCTCCCACCCTACTAGATAGGGATTATGCATTGCAGCATGGAAGCACACACACAGAGAGAGAGAGAGAGAGAGAGAGAGGGAGGGAGAGAGAGAGGGAGAGATGTTCCTCCTTGCATTATGCAGCAAAAGGAAGACTGTTGTAGGTTCCTGTAATGGTATGTGGGAGTGACCTTGGGAGATGGGGCCAAGAGTCACCATGGAGGGAATGGTCAGGTCAGGGGCAGCTGAGCCCGCAGCTGGATGGTGGGCGGGGCAAGAGGCTCAGGAGGGACCTCCCTAGTTTCTCAGGCTGTAAAGGAGATGGTGGGGGTGGAGAATTGTGCTTTCAGACTTGCAAGATTCTGTTAATGTAGCCTTCCAATAAAGTAGAATTAGCTCATCTGGTCGTGTTTCCCATCTGGTCCACCTAGGAAGGCTGACAGCTCCATAGAGTGTCTTTGATCTGACCTGACTAGTTTCTGAGTGATATGGAATTTCTTTCTCCTGGACCAGTGAGATCCCAAGGCTCTATTCAGATGTTATGCCAAACATGCACAGTCAGAAACTGAAGCTGGACCATGACTTCCCTCAAGAGGAGGCAGCACCAAGAAAACAGCCACCTTATGAATTAATGAAGCTGAGCATTGATATGGGTGCCTAACTAGGGTTGCTACTAACCATGGTGTGTCATGTTGTCTGAATGGAGCCTCCCTTCTGTATCAGTGGCTCTGCCATCAACAGGGGAAGCAGCCCCAGGCAGTGGCTGAGGTTGGACTGCAGGGCCAGCATTCAGACTTTTTTATCTCCAGCTCCAATTGCCATCACTCAACTAAGCTCCCCAAACTGCTTTGAGGATAGTCTAGGAATATAAAAAATGACTCTGTCCCAAGTGCTTGGAAAGAAAAATGAAATAGAATTGTGACAGAGGAATTACTCATTTATAAAGGACAGGAAATTGTGTTTGACAAGGAAAATGAAGTGGATGATTACAAGTTATATAGAATGGGGAAAAAACAGAGCAAGTAGATGAATTTGAGTACTAACGATGGGGAAATGGAGGGAGACATTTCAAGACGTACAAATATTGATACCAATGTAGTGGGTGGTAGGTGGTCCATTGCCAGATAGGAATTGGCCCACTTTGTTATGCAGAAGTAAGAGTTGGACATGTCAGGAGAAACATAAAATAAGTAGTTGAAGGTAGTTTGGTCATGTAAATAGGACGGGATGAAGATCAAATCACAAGCCCAGTATAGGTTGAAGGAGTCAAGAGGAAAGCGAAGACCAAGGAAGTGGTAAAGAGCCACCAAGGCTGGCTACCAAATGCTGAATGGCCATGCGAGGGCAGAGGGGTATGGAGAGGCCTGGCAGTGGGGCAAACTAGCTTTAGTGTGTTTCCTTTTCTTTTTTCTTACCTTGTTCTTGCAATATCTTTGGCTCCCTCAGTCTTACTCCTTCTCTCATTCTGCATAATGTTGCTTATTTCCAAAGGAAAGAGGATGGTGGGTGGTGTGGTGTGTAATAAAGGAAGGCATGCCAGGGTTAAGGGGGTTGCTAAACTACAACTCCCAGCATCCTCCTCTATGGCCTATGCTGACTGGCACTGTGGTTTGCCAACATCTGGAGGCCGCAGTGTGCCCTGTGCCCAGCTGGGTAAGTGAGAATCAGCAACACTGTTCAGTGGCAAGACTTCTTTTTGTCAAGATAAAAGCAGCTCTGGCTAAAATTAAAATGGACACCCAGGAGGACTTGGTGCTCTTTCACCATCTCCCCTGCATTTAATTTACACTTCCTAGAGCAAAAAGGGGGTGGCCTTTTCTCAGCTTTGGTCCTGCACCTCCACCCATGTGAAGCTGCTGTCCCCCCCCCCCCCCCGTGCAAAAGGCAGCCACCCCCTCCCCTAGAGCAGATAAACACAACGGACAGAGAAGCTGCTGTTGCAAGGTTTTATTGTGGGGCGCTTTCGCTCCAGAATGACGCTTCGCATTTCTGTACCTTTCAGGTAGACAGCGGTGACACAACAAAGGGCAGAGTGATGGGAAGTGGAGGCAGCTTAGCAATTTTGCTTCAAGGCAATGAATTCTTCCATTGTCGACTGCTGAACTATAATACCGCCAGCTTTCTGGGACAATGACTCATCCAGTCTCTGTGAGTAGAAAATTAAATATAATTTATGCCTTGCTAATTGAAATCAGATACAAAATTCAATCTCTTCTGTGCCGGGGATGCTGACATTTAAATAGGGAAGACAAAACAGAAAAAAAGAAAAAAAGGGAACGCTTCCTGAGCTGGTGGCTCCCTCAGAAGACAGACAGTCTTCTTGCACAGCAAAACTGCAAGGGCTGAGCTGAGGAATTCACCAGCCATCCACACAACAGGAAACCAGAGCCTCAGCGGTGTTTCATACAGTGGAATCTCCCGCCTCCTCCATGCCAAAGTTGAGGAAGCGCCACACCAACAGTTAAAAATACAGGCAGCCTCACACATCCTAGGATGCCAGTTTCTGGATCAGGCTCCCCAGAGCAAGGTAGGGCAGCCTCCTCCGTCTGCTCAGCTGCTCAACCATAGCAAAAATAAACATCCGAAAACATGGCGCAGGATGCAGGACATGTGAAATGGCTCTTCCTCCCCACATGGGGGTGGCAAGGATGCCCTGATCCAAGAGAGGGACCCGGCGTGCTCCCTCTCCCCTCCTGGCTTGGCTCCCAGCAGGAGGGCAGAGGTCTTCCCCAGGCCAGGCTGGGGCCACTCAGTCCTCCTGGTCTCGACGGTGGGAGGAATTGAGGGGGCAAAAGAGTCCCCGGAAGGAAAAGAAGCTTTGGCTGCCTCGTTGGTCCGTTGGGCACATGCCCCCAAAACTCTGGGGGGAGCTGGCCCCAGGCGCCCGGGACATCGAGTCGGGGTCTCGTCACTACAGGTGGATTCTGTATGGAGGAGAAGAAGCAGCACCTCGTTACATGAGCAGCAGCACCCCGCTTCAGATGACGGCCACCAAGCGGCGGGAGGTCCTCCGTGGGACAACCCGACCACCTGGAGGTCCTCCTTGGGACAACCCGACCACCTGTTCACAAGCCGGGCTGTGGTTCCTGACTGGCCACAGGACCTGTGGCTCTTTCAGGGCCCTCATTAACCACCCCTTTGATGCTTTGCATGTTCCTCATGAGCTTGATGCCCTTTGGTCAAGGTTCCCACTGGCTGTTTCTCATGATGGATGTGCCCATTTACCCCATTTTGTCAGTGACAAAGAAATAGAAGAAGGCTGTGGTTTTTGTCAAGGTGGGGTGGATGATAGGGGAGGACATGCCCCAGCACGTGCTGCCTTGTGGGTAGGCTGAGAGCCAGAACGGCCCCCCGGGACCCCAGTTAATCCTGAATAAGCCAAATAGATGAAGACGGAGCCAGGTAGCCAGGCTAATCTTGTTCACAGGCCGGGCTGCGGTTCCTGACTCAGAGCCCAGGCCAGGCCAGCAAGCAAGGGTGGGGGGTCGCTTCCTCCTGGGGCCACCCACCCCAAGCATGGGGAATCATGAGGGGGTGCAGGCGCCTTCTCCGAATCCTCCATCCTGCGAAGCTGCCACAATAGAAGCTCAAGTGGGGAGAGAGGGGGCAGGTTGCATCGCCCACTCAGTCCGTAATGCGAGATTTTTCCTTCTCTCATTCTTTTTACTTGTCATGAGTGTGGAGGGTGAGCAGGAGGGGGCCCCTATCCAGGGGGGAAGACGCAGGCGCAGTTTAGAGGCTTTGAGCTGTCCTTCAAAGAAACCCAGAGCAGACCCGCCCTGGGTTTTGGGCTTTATCTGTCTGGGTTTCCCACGCTCCTTCAGTTTGGCAGGATTCTCTCTTCTAGAGCATTCAATAAGCACCAGAGACCAACTCGCTGTCTCGGCGTGGCGCTTTGCTCTAAGTGAGGACACTACCTGAATCCTTTAATCCTTGCGAAATGAATTGCACGACTGCATCCCTCTCATTTAATCGGGGAAGTCGCAACTTAATCTTATGTGAAAGCTCTAGTGCACGCTTCATTGTTTATTTGTTTGTTACATTTGTAGTTGCCTTTTCTCCTCAAGAGAAAAGAGAACTCAAGAGAACTTATATGAGGATCTTCTTCCATTTCATCCCTGCAACAACCCCGTGAGGTGGCTTGTTGGGTTGAAAGGCTGACTGGCTGAAAGTCCCCTCGGGCTCCCTGGATCCAGTGCCACGACACTGGCTGGTCTAAGGACGGGCTTCTGCAGCCCCACCCGTGGAATATTCTGCAGGGATCAGATACACTGGCAGTTGCCCGGCTAGCATGGGAAGGGTTGCTGGGTGGCCCCCTTAATTTGGCTGAGATGGGTCTGGATGAAGCGGCACGCCTCTCCTGGAACCGTCTGCAAAGGGCAGGCAAGGGAACGGGCCCCTTCTCCTTGGCCCGGGCTGCAGCGTCCAACTCCCCCATCCAAGGGACTTTTGCAGGAGTCCCCCGACGCTCACAGCCCCAGGCTGAAGGCAGGGTGGGGGGCGCTCCTGAGAAATGGGGACAGGGCCCCAAATGGCTGCTGGAATTCTGAGCTGGGCTTTGGAGGGGACAACAGGAAGGAGTTCAGGAAGGCTGCGGGGACTTAGAGAGTCTGGACGCTGGCTCAGAGCCTGAGGGGTCCTCCGGCAGAGTCCCAGTTATGTGATCTTGGGCAACACCACAAAAACTGAAGCGTGAGACAGGACTAAGGTATGACTGGATTGCTGAACACTGGTGATACACAGCCGTCATTCTGATGTAGTTCTTACAAGGGAATGCAGATCGACCCTGCAACTTCTCACCTGAAATCTCAGGAGATCCCATATGAGAAGCCTGATCTCACAAGGCCGTGGCACCCCCCGCCCCCCGCGCACTTTTCGGCAAACAGAGGAGCAAGGCAGCCTTCCTCAAGCATCGTGGCCTCAGGCGAGAGGACCATGTTGGCTGCAGCCCCAGCACCGAGGGGAGAAGATCCCAATTCCCCTCCCAACCAAGGGGAGAAGATCCAGGTTGTGAATGCTCACAAAGGCTGCCCCCCCCCCGCCCAACCACAAAGAGGGTTCCTTCCTTAGAGGAAAGCCATTTACCTCTGAAGGAAAAGCAGCATCGTTCGCTGCCGTGGCATCACATCTCTCCCTCCTGCTGCTCCCACTGGAAATCATGGCCCGTCATTTGGTAAAACATCACATTAAATGGTTTATAAAACTTGCGCAGCCTCTGAATTACATCCCGATCAATGGCGGGGTGAGTTCGGCCCTTGGACTTGCCAAGACACCGGGGTGCGCTGCTCTCTTCTGGCTTCTTCAGGCAGGGGAATCCCTTGGTCTTGTTGAAATAGAAATATTTCTCCGTCACAACCCTCCTGAGGCCCAGGAAGTCCTGCACTTTGGCCATCTCCCCTGCGGGGTCCATGATGAGCCGCTCCCCACTGACAAAGTGGATCTGGGAGAGCGGGAAGTACTGGAGCCAGCTCTCCAGGTGCAACGCATAGATGCCGATGCGGATGGCGCTCCAGGAGGCATCGATCAGCCCGAGCGTTCGGTTCTTGAAGGCCAGCACCTCAAAGGTGGGGATCTCAGGCTTCTTGGAAAGGGTCTGGGTGTAATCTGAGATTGCCCTGGTGACCGGGTCACGAACCACCACAATTAGCTTGGTGTCCTTGGCCATGGAGTGGATTCGCCCGGGAGCCTCGCTGGTGACAAAATAACTTGGAGTTTTCTCCATGGTGAGCTGGCCTTCTAGGGTCCTGGGCATCATCTCCCTGGAGGGCAAGAGAGAGCAGGAGGGCAGTTAGATCTGCAGCGATCCAGCCGAGGGGCCCAGCCAAGCGGGCACTTGATCATCGCTGGCCCTGCGGCTCCAGGGCTTGGCAGGCATGAAAAGAGGGTCTTGGGGAGCCATTACAGCATCCTTTGCCATGGAGATCTGCAGGCAGAAGCTAACTGGCAATAAACCTGTCCCATATGAGCCTGAGCAGCAAGCCATCTGCTCAATTAAGTCTGTTCGCTTCGGGGTCTTGTATCAAAGTGGAGCATTCAGGATTACACAAGACTTTTGTGATGATGACATGCTTTTAAATGTCTCTGCTAATAAACTTAATATAGGCAGAGATCCCCTAGCGCTTGTCCTATAATTAAATTTATTTACTATCTTGCATGCAAGGAGGAACGGCTTCCTTTCGCCTCACCTTCGCATGCCTTGTCAATAATTCATGGCTACGGGGTTTGGAGAGGAGCTTCCCAGCCACTTCAGGGGGGCCGGGCATTGCGGGGTCTGGCTCTGAGTCTGAAGCCCAGGTGGCCGGGGGGGAGGGGCGCCTGCCGGACAGCGGAGTCAAGCAGAGGCTGAGAGATGGGGACAGGGGCAGCCAGCCGGCTGGCTGGCCAGCCAATTGTTTGCTTGTGACATGCTCAGGAGCCAAAGAAGTCCACCTGCTCATGGTCGCAGGAAAGAGCTCCTGCTCAGAGCCCCAGCTAAGTGTGCCTGGCAGTGCCTGGTTTGCCCTGGGCACCTCCCTTCCCTGGCAAGCGACTGGCAGAAAATGACTGTTCTGGGCTGCAGCTCCTCAGCTCTGTGACCAGGCTCTAAAGTGGAGATTGGCATAGAGAGAGGGGGGCATAAGGGAAGCTGGATGCCCTCAAAGGGAGATTCCCACCAACCAGAGTCTGCCTCCCAAGTATGACTGTCATGAGTGCCGTTGAGCTGAAGTCATCAGCGCAATGGCACACATGACAATAGCAAGGAAATAGGAGAAGGGGCTCAAGATAAGTAGCCATCAACTCACAACGACTAACGGCCAACAAACAATAACTAAACGGATCACGGAGCACACCCAAGCCATCAGCGCCAATACAACGGAGATCGCCCAGCTGACAGCAATCACTGGATGAATAGAAAACCCGATGATGGGCGATCCTGGAACGCCAGCGGGGCCTCACAACCCCTCACCCACCAGCAGGGCAACGTATTGGACAAAGGGGGGTGACGTGACCACGAGTGAGGGGGCGCTGACCGGCGCGGGGTATTTAAACCCCGCACCGGCGCGCTCCTGTCACTCTCAGCTTTTTTCTTCCGACGCTGTAACTGCGCTGTGAATAAACCAGAGCCTGATCCATCGAACCAGTGTCTGTGCATTATTCAGAGGCAGGCAGCGCATGACATAAAGCTGAGAGTCATAAACTCAGCCTCGCCGAGCCCCACCGGACGACAACGAGCCGCGGGAGGAATAGACGGCGAGAAGACCAGCAAGATGAAGCCGGAGCGACGCGGGCAAGGAGGGCGAGCCGCACGGCAAGAGACAGAGGAGGACCGACCAAGGCCAGAGGCACCGCGGACTCCCGGAGCCATGGACGCCCACCCCACCCGACCCGAGCCTCAGCTCCAACCCCAAGGGGAGATGGCGACGGAGGCAACCCGACCGCGGGAGGGAGCAACATGCCTTCCGAAACCAGCGGAGGACCCCGCGCCCCACATCGCACCCCAGCAACGGGCGTGGAGCGACAGCCCAACGGCGGTCAACACGGAGGAGGACGATGGAGACACCCAGCAGACGGCGGAGGAAGCGGACCAGCGGCAGAGGGAGGATGAGCCCCGCCGGCAACCCACCCCCGCCGACGCACCGACAGAACCGGCCCCAGCGGCGGCGCAGGCCATGGACGAGGAGGCACGAGCTGAACTCGCGGCCATGCGGGCCCAACTGACGGAACTCCGGACCATGCTCCAGTCGCTTATGCCCCCCGCGCCACCCAACGACGTCCCCGCACAGGCCCACACCCCGAGCGAAGCACCGAACCCCCACGGGCCAGCGGAGGGTCAGCAGACGGCCCAGGCGGACGACACCACAGGCCGGGAAGCGAGAAGCAGGGCCGCGCAAAACGCCTGGGCCCCAAAGGACTTCCCCATCTTCTTCGATGGGAACCCCACGAAACTCTCGTTCTTCGTAACGAACGCCAGGGAGTTCATGGGGAGGCACGGACACTCCTACGACTCCGAAGCCGACAAGATCGCCACCGTGGCGATCAAACTACAAGACAGGGCGGCGGACTGGTACGTCCAACTGTACGAGTCCAGCTCCCCCGCCCTCGCCACCTTCCCTGCCTTCATCAATGAGATGAAAAACTACTTCGAAGACCCCCTAGCCAAAGTAAGGGCGAAAAGCGCACTCCAAAGACTTAAACAGGGCACACGCACGGTCCCAGACTATGCCCTGGAGTTCAAAGCCCTCGCGGGGAAGGTCAGCGACTGGTCCGAGACCACCCTGCTGGAAATGTTCAAAAGGGGGCTCAATCGCGACGTTCTCCAATGGGCCCTCTACCGCGACGACCCAGAAACGCTACACGGGTGGATCCACCTCGCGGGGAAAGCCGAACACGCGCACCGCACCTTCCTCATGACAACCACGGAAGACACAAACTATGCCGGCAAAAAGGTACCTGCACCACACGTGGGGATGGCCGGCCCCATATACCCAAAAAAGAAATTCAATCGGGAGCCCTGCGGGAAGTGTGGCAAACTAGGGCACAAGACGGTGGATTGCTTCGCCAACCGACCGCCGACCAGTGCGCCTAAACCCACCCCGAAAATTAGCCCCAAACCACCCAACCTGGGGCCGCCCCCTCACCGCCGAATGACCGTGGCCACAGCGACACCAGAGGAAGGATGGGACGCCTACTGGGGGGAAGAGGATAACGTAGACCCCGACCAGCCGGCGGGAAAAGCTCCCCGCCTGCCCTGAAACGCGTTGCGAGGCAGGCGGTGGGACAGCAGCGCGGACCACCTCGACGGAACGACGAAAGCCCCGTAATAATGGCGGCAATCAAACTCTCTGCCGGCAACGGAGCCACCACGGCCGCGGCACTAGTGGACTCGGGGTGCTCAAAAAACCTCATCCACCCCGACCTAGTCGCCAAACTCGACCTCCGCTGCTTCCCCCTCCCCACGCCATTGGCATTCCACCAGCTGGACGGCTCTACAGCGGGAGGGAAACCAGCCATGCTGCAAACCGAGCCGGTCACCCTGCAAATGGGCACTCACACCGAACGCACATCGTTCGTCGTCACTCACATCGGACGGCCCATTGCAGTCCTGGGGATGCCATGGCTCGCGACAAACAACCCGCGCATCAACTGGGAGACCCGCACCTTCACATTCGGCGACGGCGAGTATCAGGCACCAGTTCCAGCGGGCAGAACCAACCCCACTGTAGGACGAGCAGAGGCGACCACACAGGACAACGCCGCTACCACAGCAGACCTACCAGAACAATACACCGACTTCTCCGAGGTCTTCGGAGAGGCGGAAGCTGACCAACTACCCCCCCACCGCAAGACGGATTGCCGGATCGACCTACTGCCCGACGTCCCCTTACCTAGACCAAAGATCTACTCGATGACCCCGAAGGAGATGGCAACCCTCCGGGAGTTCATCGATAAAAACCTAGACAGGGGATTCATAGAGCCAGCATGCTCACCGGTCGGAGCCCCCGTCTTATTCCGGGAGAAGAAAGACGGCACCCTACGGCTCTGCACCGACTACCGGGGCCTAAACGCGGCTTCCCTGTCCAACAAATACCCCTTACCCCTGGTGAAGGACATGCTCGCCCACCTGTCCACGGGCAAAGTCTTTTCCAAATTGGACCTTCGCGAGGCGTACTATCGCATCCGAATCAGGGAGGGGGACGAATGGAAGACTGCGTTCAACTGCCCCCTAGGCGCCTTCCAGTACAAAGTGCTGCCCTTCGGACTCGCGGGGGCCCCTGGGGTGTTCATGCAGCTCATCAATGAGGTACTGCATGAACACCTGTTCAAAGGGGTCCTGGTCTACATCGACGACGTCCTTATTTACACAAAAACGCACGAGGAACATGTGACCCTAGTCAGGCAAGTCCTCGACAAGCTCAGAGGGGCGCAGCTCTATGCCAAGCCTACAAAGTGCGAGTTTCACAAAGCGCGCCTAGACTACCTGGGGTACCGAATCTCCGGGGACGGCATAGAAATGGAGCCCGCAAAAGTCGAGGCGGTGCTAAACTGGGAGCGCCCCCGCAACAGACGCCAACTCCAGAGCTTCCTCGGATTCGCGAATTTTTACAGGTCATTCGCCCGGGGGTTCGCAGAGATAGCCCTCCCCCTAACGGACCTCCTCAAAACCAAAGGGGTGGGGGACACCCAACGCGCCAAGAACCCGGGCACAGTGTTGAATTGGACTCCCGCGTGCCAGACCGCATTCAACAAGCTGAAAGCGCTGTTCACCACGGAGCCAATCCTCGCGCACCCGGACCCAGAACGGCCGTTCGTGGTCCAAGCCGACGCCTCAGACTTCTCCCTGGGGGCCATCCTGCTCCAAAAGGACCCCACGGGACTCCTGAAACCATGCGCCTACCTGTCAAGGAAGTTCTCCGAGACAGAAAGGCGATGGCACGTCTGGGAGAAAGAAGCCTTCGCGGTAAAATCGGCGCTAGAGACATGGCGACACCTACTCGAGGGAGCCACCCAACCATTCGAGGTCTGGACCGACCACCGGAACCTCGAGGCCCTACGAACGCCCAGACGCCTTAGCCCAAAACAGGTCCGATGGGCCCAATTCTTCAGCCGCTTTAATTTCCAGCTGAAGTTCATGCCGGGCAAAAAGAACTTCCTGGCCGACGCCCTCTCCCGACTGCCCCAAGACGAAGAGCCCGCCCCAGACACCATTGGGACGGTCCTATCCGCCTCGCAACTGGGGATGGCCGTGACCACCCGAAGCGGCGCTCGGAGGCAGCTCGACTCTACGGCGCAGCCGACGGCGGGACAACCTGCGACCAGAAGAAGCCAACCGCGACTACCAGGGGGAATGCGCACGGACCTCGCCGCCGCCCTCAAAACCGACCCCTGGTTCCTGGCAAACCCCGACAAGGTAACGATGGCACAGGACCTGGCATGGGGGGAAGGCAGAATCTATGTCCCGGACTCGCAACGCCAGGCGATCTTGCATAGGTCACACGACGCCAAGCAAGCGGGACACTTTGGGTTCCTCAAGACCCTACACCTAACACGGCGTCAATTCTGGTGGCCCGCGCTCAGGCAAGACGTAAAAGCATACGTAGCGTCCTGCCCAACGTGCGCTAGGGCCAAACGGGCACCAGGCAAACCCGCGGGGCTATTACAACGGGTGGCAGAACCCTCCCGCCCATGGGAGGAAATCTCTATGGATTTTATAGTGGACCTCCCACCCAGCCAGAAGAAAACGGCCATTTGGGTGGTGAAGGACTACTTCTCAAAGCAGGCCCACTTCATCCCCTGCACGTCGGTCCCATCCGCACAACAGCTAGCCAAACTCTTCCTCATCCACGTGTACAGGCTACACGGATGTCCCGCACGTGTGGTGACCGACAGGGGCACACAGTTCACCTCCAAATTCTGGCGGGCCTTCCTAAAGCTGACGGGGACCCAACAGGCCCTATCTACGGCCTGGCACCCCCAGACGGACGGAGCCACAGAGGTTCTTAATGCCACCTTAGAGCAATTCATACGCTCATATACTAACTATCACCAAGACGACTGGGCTGAACTGCTCCCGTTCGCCGAAGTCGCATACAACAACGCCGTCCACACGAGCACGGGGAAAACTCCGTTCGAAGTAGTCTCGGGGCGCGACTTCATCCCCATACCGGAGCTACCTCAACCCCCGGAACCCCAGATGGACGCTAGCGACTGGGGACGGAAGATCGCGGAATCATGGCCAATAATCACGGCGGCGCTGAAGGATGCACAGGCAGCCTACAAAGAGCAGGCCGACAAGCACCGGCGCCAACAACCGACGTTCCAAGCGGGGGATATGGCCTACCTATCCACCAAGTTCCTAAAGTCACCCCAACCCTCGAAAAAACTGGGGCCTAAGTACATCGGGCCGTTCCGAGTCACCCAAATAGTGAACCCGGTAGCAATACGCTTGGACCTGCCACACAACCTACGGAGACTCCACCCGGTGTTCCACACCAGCCTCCTGAAACCGGCAACCACCTCTCGATGGCACCCAAGCACGCCACAGCCCTCACCGGTGATGATCGACGGGCAACACCACTTCGAGATAAGGGACATACTCGACTCCC
This sequence comes from Candoia aspera, assembly GCF_035149785.1. Classification (NCBI taxonomy): domain Eukaryota; kingdom Metazoa; phylum Chordata; class Lepidosauria; order Squamata; family Candoiidae; genus Candoia; species Candoia aspera. The sequence continues at coordinate 19,757,978 of NC_086166.1, read as the reverse complement.
GCAAGCAACGAGGAACTCTACACTATCTGGTCAGGTGGAAACACTTCCCCCACCCGGAATGGGTGGCGGCGCACAACGTTAACACGCCTGACCTGACCAGAGCATTTCACCGGGCATACCCCGACAAGCCACAACCAAGGTCAGCAAGCCGTCCCCTGCAAAAAACCCCCCCGCAGCCCCCCCCGCCTCCCATGCCCCAAGGGAAAGGGCCCCCCCAAGCCCGCGACTTGGGTGGACCTCCCCCCCCCGGGACTCACTCCCCCCGCCCCGGGCCCACGAGGCGGTGACAAGCATTCGCCAGCACCCTCCCCCCGCCCCCCGGCCGCGGGGGAGTGGCAAACAAGTCAACAGGGCAACCTGGGGGCAACGCCCAGGAGCTATAACAAAGGCGACGCACTTTAAATAAAAAAAAAGAAGGGTCCTACCTGGAGCTGATAAGCACCCGACCAGCCACGCCTCTCTCCTCGCCGAACTGAGCCAAACAAACAGGGTGTGGCTGGAGCATGCGCACGCCAGGACGTGACCTGGGCATGCGCACTATGGACACACCCTGGGAAGGCACGTGGTAGAGGGAGGAGCAAAGGGAGGGGCGACAACTACTCCGGCGGGAATTTCGAAAAAAAAAAAAAAAGTGCCGTTTGACCGCTCCACCGAAAAAAAAAAAAAAAAAAAAACCAGAAAACCGGGGGGGAGCACTATTCGGACAGGGGGCAGTATGTCATGAGTGCCGTTGAGCTGAAGTCATCAGCGCAATGGCACACATGACAATAGCAAGGAAATAGGAGAAGGGGCTCAAGATAAGTAGCCATCAACTCACAACGACTAACGGCCAACAAACAATAACTAAACGGATCACGGAGCACACCCAAGCCATCAGCGCCAATACAACGGAGATCGCCCAGCTGACAGCAATCACCGGATGAATAGAAAACCCGATGATGGGCGATCCCGGAACGCCAGCGGGGCCTCACAACCCCTCACCCACCGGCAGGGCAACGTATTGGACAAAGGGGGGTGAGTGAGGGGGCGCTGACCGGCGCGGGGTATTTAAACCCCGCACCGGCGCGCTCCTGTCACTCTCAGCTTTTTTCTTCCGACGCTGTAACTGCGCTGTGAATAAACCAGAGCCTGATCCATCGAACCAGTGTCTGTGCATTATTCAGAGGCAGGCAGCGCATGACAATGACACCGACAAGACCCCCATCCTTAGCAAGAGGAAGGGCGTACAAGGACTTTAATGTACAAGCATCGTGGATAGGGGTTCTGTGTCATGTCCCCCGGCCCCCTTGCCCCCCCCCCCATATTTCCTTCTGGCCCAACCGGGAAGGTGCTCTTGAATAAAGAGAGCCAGCAGAAAACAGAGGGCACCCCAGTGCCAGCATCCTCCTTGGCAGGTTGTGCTCCATGCTGCTTTTAGGAGGAAGATGCCACAGTCCCAAGCGAGGGTCTTTCCCAGATCGTCCCCCACCACCAAGGCCCCCCTCTGGTGGGCTGGGCTTCAGCCCTCTTGGAGGCCCTGCTTGGCTGGGGAAGCAGGAGACCAGAGCTGGGATGGGGACAGGGAGGGGCTCAGCCTGCCTGGGTGCTGGGTGGAGGTTAGGCACCCTTCCCTTGGTGGGAGCTCCAGTATCCCTTTGCTGTATTGGGGAAACTGGGGAAAATATTTCCTCATTCCAGTTTTGATTTTTGTTTCGTGCTGGCACAGGCTGCAGACCTGCAAGCAGAGGAAACACCTCTCCTTCCATTCCTGGTTTCAATAAATGCTGCTTTCAAAAACAAAAAACAAAAGTGAAACCCTTGGAGAGGAAAAGGAAAAAGATGTTTTTGTCAGGGCTGTTTCAAGCAAGCCCTTATTTCTTAACAGATGCACATTAACATTCCTGAATTTGCATGTTCCCAGCCTGCCCCCACAGCTCATTCAAATCCAGGTTCTCCTGCCCAGCCAAGCATCACCAAGCTCTGCTTGGGCAGCCTAGTCAGTATACACCGGGGGGGGGGGGGGGGAGTTCCCATAGGGGAAAGCTTATTGTGGCTCCCTTGTGCTCAGTGTCCCAGAAGAGAAGGGTCCCAAAGGGGGCCTGCCAGAAATGGGGGGGGGGGGAGGCTGGAGCTGCGATGCTTCCCACCCCTGCAGAGTCGCTGGTGCAAATTCGAGGCTCCTGCTGTGGCCAGCAGCTTCCCCACCTCCTGGAGAAGATATTGTCAAGGGGATTGAGACCATTTGCCATTTAAGGCATCAGGAAAGCCAAAGTCTTGTGGCTGAAGGCCCTGGAGCCAAATCCCAGAAGAGAGTGGGAAGGAAGAGAACCCCCCCTGCTCCTGTTCCAGTTTGCATAGATGAAGCGCCTTGTAAACCTGTCTGGTCTCCAAATCTGTATTCAAGACTAAAAGCTGAAAATCGTTTTAATCTCTCTGAAGCACACCCTCCAGTCCCTGTCAATAAGGAACCAAAACCCTGCAGTTACCATTCTGGGGGGAGCGGGGACGGGGAGCATGCAGGTTGCTCTAGTGCTTCACCCCTGAGCTCTGTGAAGGAGAAAACATCTCCTGCCTCGCTCAGGACGCTGCTGCATAGTCAGAGCATCAAAGGACTGATGGAAGCAACATCACACCAAACACAGATATCGCAAAAGACAAAAAAAGCAGGAGGGGGGGACTTTGTGTTGTATTTTGATGAAAGTACCAGAGCCTTTGGATGCCACCAGTGGGGACCTGCCTGGCCAACTCTGCAGGAAGGCGTACCTCCAGACCCAGGCAGGAGCTTGGCCTCCTTGGGCTGTGCACCACTGCATGGGGGCCCCTTCCTGCCTCACACAGAGGTCTTGCACCCGAGCTGCCTCTCTCCAGAAGCCACCGGCTGCTGAGACAGCCATGCAGATTTCCTTGGCCCTGGCCTATTTGGAAGACATCCACCTGCCCTCCAGCTGAGGCAGCTCACGCCTTTGGAAAATAATGGTTTTACCAGCCACACAACTGGCACCAAGAGCAGCTGTAACAGCACTGACCACAGGAGCCAGAAACAGCTGCAGAGGTTTTGCCCCTCCTACCCAGAATCAGAATGTCTGGGGATTCCTGAGGCTGTTGCAAGGGTTGCACAAAGGTAAGGGCAGGTGTGGCACAGGGGGGAGGAGCAGAGAAGGGGGGCAAGCCCCATCTCCCCTCCTCTCTAGCAAGCGTGGGGCCAGTTTTCTCCCCCTAGCAAGCCCCATGCTTTCTGGAGAGGGAGAGAACTTAAAGAGACAGGGATTGCCTGGCGGGAGGTGGGAGCAAGGCTGCCGATAGGAATTGAAAGCTCATGCAGCACCTTCCCCACCAGAACATAAGCAAAGAAAGCAAGATGCTTGCCAGGGAGTTTCTGCACTCTCCAGCAGCCATAGCAGAAATGGCCAATGGCAAGATGGGAGTGAGTGGTTCTGCAGAGACAATAGGAGTCCTCAGGCTTGGAGCTCCTCCAGTTCCTCTTCCAGTCCAGTCCTGGAGAATGTTGGCTTACAGCAGGTGGTGTTGCTATTTCTGAAGAAAAAACCCTTTCCTGTTGGATCCCCTTGATCTAGCTTCTGCCATTCTTCGTGGCACAAGATGGAGTTTCATAATGAGGATACCCTCAACAAACCACAAGCCAGTTGGCATCAGGGCAAGGTCTGTGAATGAGCCCCCAACCAAGACTTTAAAATTATGGCCTCTAATGAGTCTCCTAAAAAAGGATATTATTTCTATTGCAGATTCAACCTAGCCCCACATTCCCTCAGAATGCACAGTGAAATCGTCCTTGAGAATGGCTGTCCAGCTTCTTCTCAAAAACCCAGAGAGAGGAAGACCAAACCACCTCTGTAGAGACTGTTCCACTGTTGTACAGTTCGTACCATCAGGAAGTTTTCCTTTATATTCAAGCAAAATCTAGATAGTTGCAACTTGCACTCATTATTTATGGTCCTACGTTCTGTGGCCTCCTGCTTTGAAACCTGAACACAGCTATCACACTCCCCTCAGTCTTCTTTCCTCCAGATTGAACATCCCAAATTCCTTCAGTCTGTCCTCAGAAGGCGAGATCTCAAATTCCTGCATCATCTTCACTGCCCTCCTCTTAACCTGTCCTAACCCGTTAGTATACTTTTGGAAACAAGATGCCCAGAACTATACACAGTATTCCAGGTGTAATCTCACCAGTGCTTGAGCAGAGGGGAATAAAATCTTCATATGTCTTTGATACAAGGTCTCTTCTAATGCAGCCAGAACTGCAGAAGCCCCTCTCATGCTTGGCTCATGTTCAGCTTGTTGTCAATGCCCACACCCAAGTGCTTCTCAGATGTAGTGCCTTACATTTTATTCCCTAGATGTCATACCTAACATTTCTCCCTGTTGAGGGACACCTTTGTCCTCTCAGTTCAGTCTTCCAACCTGTCAGATTAGGCTGCAATCGCATTGCCATCTGAAGCATTGACCAGACTTCCCAATTTTGTGTCATCCACAAATTTGACAAGCAGCCCATGAAATCCATTATCCAGGTGATTAATAACAATGTTACCGGATGTTTACACCCCACTCCACTTGATAAATTATATATCTTGGCGAGAATAGCCCTGCCAGGCATTAGAAGGAGTGTGGCATAAGGCGTGGAAGATGGACAGGTGTTACACAATCTGGCACACCCATTATTTGACCAAGTACCTCCTACAAAAAGATTGAAGTCAAGAAGGAGCTTCTTAGACTGTGCTGAGGAGATTGCTACTACACCTGAAACAGAATGATTAAAAAGATGGAAATCTCAAGTAAAACATCTTCATAATTGGATAGAACCGCTTGAGGAGTTGCCTGGAGGTTCGGAGGAGGAGTGGACAGTTTGGAGAAGTTTGAACAGACTGCACTGCTTTGGCCAGAACTAAAGACTACATGGAAAAATGGGGGGTTCTCTCTCAGGGCAAGGATATTTGCTGCGAATGTGGCAATATTCAAACAACTACCATTCTTTTACAGTGCCCTTTGGGACCGACATGCACACAGAGTGACTTATTGGTCGAAAACACCTCTGCCATCAATGTGGCCTGGCATTGAGCAAGAGTTATATAAATTTTATATTTTTATTAAATGTTTTTAACTTTTTAAATTTTAATTAATACTTTCCCCCTTTCTATTTCCTGCATTTCTGACATGAAACGAGACAACAATGTTTAATCATTGTGACCCCCAAGACTGATCCCTGCTGTTAATGCTAAGCCATTAACGTTGACCCTCTAAGCATAGTCACGCAGACAGCTGCAGACACACCTTATTGTAGCTCCACCCAAACTGAACTTCAAGACCTTGTCAATGACAATGTCATTTAGAACCTTGTCAAACACTTTGCTGAAATCCAGGTAGGTTATATATCCAGGTAGCTTTCCCCTGCCCACTAGAGTAGTTACCCTGTCAAAGGAGGAGACAGGTTCTGACAAATTTCTGACAAAGCCATGCTGACTCTTCACAATTATGGGACTGTATTCAAGATGCTTCATCAGCTACTCTTTCCTGGTGTTGATGTTAGGCATGCCAGGCAATAACCCTTGGGATCCTCTTTTTCCCCTTTTCTTACAGGAGGAGGCCACATCTGCTCTTTGCCAGTCTCTGGCACTTCCCCAGTTCTCCAGGACTCCTCAAGGGTGGTTGAGAGAGGGCCTGACAGCTCTCCCACCCGTTCCTTCAGTATTCCGGGTCGCATTGCCCCAGAGCCCGGGGACTGAAAGCATTCAGGACAGCAAGAAATGCCTCTTCTACCTCCTTACTGACCAGTTTTTCTCTCCTCTGCTGTGCTGGTTCCCAGTCTGTGCTACTCAAGCCCCCATGTCCTTTAGAGGCAAAGACAGAGGCAAAATGGTAGTTTGGTTCCTGCATTCTCTCTTGATCATCTGTTAAGGTTTCTTCATTTGCAGTAAGTAGTGAGCCCTCTTTGCTGCTGATACAGTTGAAGAAACCCATCTTTCCTGGATGTTGCCTCTCCTGCAATCGTTAGCTCATTTTCCTCTTTGCTTTCCTACCTACATTTCTTTGCATGCTTCCTCAGTAACTGGCCCTCCCTTCCATTTCCAGTAAGGATATTTGAGTCTCAACTCCTTTGAGAGCTGACTCTTATACGCACTTACTCGGGAGCAAGTCCCGATGAAACTGATTCACGGACCATCTTGCCTACGGTCTCTCCATTTGAGTTGGGCTTACCACATCCACAGGTAAAGCTGACCTTTCATCCGTGCTAAATCCAGAACTCTTCACCTCCTAATCTCCAGACTGGTTTTAATTTCTCCTTTACTAGCGCAATGGTGAGTTTTCAAAATAAATCTATGTGGGGTTTAAATTGTCTTCTATTTTTGTGTTTACATGTTAGCAAGAATGAAATAATAGATAACCTGTGCACAAACTGCAGATATGGGGGCAAGTGCAGCGGAGCAGGACTGTCAGTATCCTCAGGAGATACAGAAAGGTGACACTCCCTGGACACCCTTTGTCCCTCCGTGGCTTTGAACAGCCTTTGGTCCTCCATGCTGCAACCACACAGCAGGACTCAAACAAGTCTGGAGCAGCAAGAGGTGTTCTTTTCAGGGAATGAGAGAAGGGAAAGAGCCGCTGCCCACATGGAGTAACCTGAAGGTAGGCCTTGTCCACCCCAGGCCCCATTTTCCCCAAGCCTGATATCTCTACAGCAATGGCACAATGGCAAATTTCTGCCACCACCACCCCCGCCCTCAAAAAAGCCCCGAGGCCCTATAGGGGCCAGACTGCTGACCCTTTACAGAAACTAACTGCCCTTCCCTCTATGAGGACCACCACCCTTCCATGTGGGTCACTGCAACATGGCACAAACAGGCTCCTAGTCATTCTGGAGCCCCATCATTCTGGAGCGTTTGAAGGCTTCACAGTAGAAAAGACACACCGCTGGCACCTCCCCTGCATACTAGTTGGCTTCCAACCCTGCCCCAAACCACAATGACTGACTTCACCCAGCATGATAAGCCAAAGCCAAGCAAACCAGCATGAGGTGAGAACCAAGTTCCTACTTCAGCTGTGGCTTTTGCAAGCCTGTCTGGGTGCCCTGTTTTTGTTGGCATCTTTCTGCAGAAGTTCAAGGGGAAGAGGAAGCAGGCGGACACCCCATTGCTCTCCATGTTTACTCAGAGCAGAAGTTTCCATCCTGAATCGATGGCTGCATCTTCCACCTAAAAATGACCTTAAATTCTGAACACCTTCAGAACACCTATCTTCTGTGGCTCCACAAGATGTACCCTGATGCTTGATACCCAAGATGACCCTATCTGATCAGCAGTTTCTCACCGTTGTATCTTGTCATCTCAGTTTGCTCCATACATCTTAGCTGGTCATATAATATAATTATATAATTTATTAACTTTATATGCCACCCAACTCCCAGCTACTCTGGTTTATTAAGCATCTAAGATTCTGGGAGGAAAAAAGAGGAGAGGACCCTTCCAACAGCCATGAGAAAGTCTATTTGTACAACAGATAAACGCTAAAGATAAACACAGATAATTTTATCTTTTAATTTCTTACGTCTTCCCCCAGTGAGCCTCGTGTGGCGCAGAGCGGGAGGCGGCAGCACTGCAACCGAAACTCTCCGCGCGACCCGAGTTCGATCCCAGCAGCAGCTGGATTCTCTCTCAAGCAGCTGGCTCAGGTCGACTCAGCCTTCCACCCTTCCGAGGTCGGTCAAATGAGCACCCGGCTTGCTGGGGGAAAGGTAATCACGACTGGGGAACCACCCCGCTCTATAATCTGCCAAGAAAACGTCGCAAAAGTGGCGTCCCCCAAAGAGTCGAAAATGACTCAGGGACCTTTCTTCTTTGTTCTTCCCCCAGTACAGCTACCTCTTATTTTGGCATCACAGCTTAGCTGCCTCAAGGGCTTTTGTCCCACCCTCACCACCCATGGGCCCAAAGGCAGAAGAATGCATGTCTACTCCTGCAGGCCAGTCTACTGCAGAACTACAAGCCTGGTGTCATCAAATGGTTGCAGCTTTTGAGAACAAGCACAATACTAATTTGATCTCACAACACTGGTGGCTGATCTCCTTTTACAGCACAGCTGCCTCCTACACCAATCTGGAGTCATCCCTCAAAATATGAAGAAGGTGTGTGCCAAGAACACCATGGCTGCTTCCCTCCCCATATGTTTCAGGGTGTTCTGATACTAATATCAGCAGCAAATTGGTAAAATCCAAAATAGCAGAGGAAGGATGAAAAGGTCCAAGTTGCTACAGCAACTGCAATGTGGATTTGGAAAATATAAGGAGAAGAAAATCTATGGGAATTAGATGACCTCTTACAGTTTCAGTTACCATTTACTCCCTGAACACACAATCATGAAGTTGCTTTCTGGGCTTCAACACAATGTATGCCTACCGTGTGCCCACTAAAGGCAACTGAGTAGCTCTCTGTTCCAAACTTGGTTCCAGAAGCCCTCCAGGGCAGAAGGCAAGTTCCCACCTCCCATTTTCCACTCCTTAATTTAAAATCTGGAGGGGAGGAAACATGGAAAGCCTTAGCACTGGATGTGAAAAACGGTTTGTTTGTTTGTTTGTTTGTTTTCTATCCCGCCTTTATTATGTTTATAAATAACGCAAGGCAGCAAACGTACCTAATACTCCTTCCGCCGCCTCCTATTTTCCCCGCAACAACAACCCTGTGAGGTGGGCTGGGCTGAGAGAGAGGGACTGGGCCAAGGTTACCCGGCCAGCTTTCGTGCCTCAGGTGGGACTGGAACTTGCAGTCTCCCGGTTTCTAGCCCGGTGCCTTAACCACTGAATGCAGCCCTCAGAAAGGGGTCATGTATCTGGAGCAGCCAATAACCTGGTCCCTTAAACTATTAGCTGCTCACACAGAGTGTGGCTGGACAGCATGACAACTGGGCAGCTGCACTGCTGACCTGGAAGGGTGCCAACAGTGGTCCGGGCCTTCTGCCCTTCCATGCTTCCATCGATGACCTGGAGGGGGAGCTGAGGGGAATCCCAACCAGATCTGAGATACATTCGGAGAAAGAACTGGAAGACGGAAATAAAACTCTTGACAGGTTAGAGAGATGGACTGAAATTTAACCAAGAAAATTAGGAAATTCTTCTCTTAAGAAACAAAGACCAAGTTCTTGGCTATCAGAGGATGGAGATTTGAGATGCCACAAGCATGTGAGAGAGAGACTTTGGAACAGCAGTTGATTGCCAGCTGAGAATGAGTCAGCAGCAGCTCGATGTGGCTGCAAAAAAGGCAAATATATTGTTTGGAAGTATCATTTCCAAATCGTGGGAAGTTAACCTTTACCATCATCATATCTAAGTTTAACACCAAAGCATTATAATAACAGAAAGTGAGCAAAAATACCCAAAATTCCTAGTTTGTGCAGGAATCACATGCGAATGTCTTAGCAATAATGAATAATGCCTGGGACTCTGGGCAGCAGCGTTAATACTAAAGAGAAGATCCCACCCCTGCCCCCCAAAATCTGAGCCACGAATGGGGCTTGTTTGGGGATGCCTCCATTTGGGGGGGAGGGGAAATACAGCAAGAGCAGGCCCAATTCCAGAGTGCAACCAGAGGGACCGCCCTGAGCAGGCGGGAGGAGGCGGACCTCGCCCCAACCGAGCTGTGTCACTCCAGCTACAAGCGGGAGAAGAGAGCAAATGGCACCCACAGATGCCACTCTCAGAACTGTGACCCCCCTTCCCCCCCCCCCATTAATCCCTAAGGCGCTTTACAGCTTCCCCCTCAGTCTTGAGGGCTTCGGCTGCAGGCCCAGAGCGGGAGAACAGCAGCCCCACAGCTGCCTTCTCGATGATCCCACTTACCCGGCTGCTCTTCCAAAGCCCCCGCCACGTGCAGATTGGGGGAGGGGAGGGGAGGGGGGAAGGGAGGGGCTGCGGTGTAGGGAGAGGACCACCAGTGGGAGAAGAAGCAGGGCTGCAGCCACGCTGTGGAGGAATGTGGATCTCGCTCTTCTCCAAAGACAGAGGGGTCCAAACTTAGGTCCGGGGATGGGACGAGGAGCAGAGGGACCGGGTTCCAGTGCCCCTCTCAGCCGCGGATGCCCCTGTGGAGTTCCTGGGCCAGTCGTTCCCTCCCTCCTAGACCAGCCTTCCTCGCAGGATTATGCTTGTAGGGAGAATGGGAGGCGGAAACACTTTGTACGCTGTCTTGAGCCCTTAAAAGGGAGAATGGTAAAGAAATCCCATCCCCCGGCTGAGGAGCCGAAGAACAATCCGTGGTCAGTGGCAACCCAGGAGGCCCCGTGGCGGAGGAGAGCATCTGCAGCTGAGCCCAGACCCAGGTGTGGCTTTCACACTCCCCGGAGGACCTGCTGGGGAAAGTTCAGCCCTCTCCGTCAGCGGGAGAGGAAGGGAAATCGCTCCTGACCTGAGGCCCTGCTTCTAACCAGGCGAAGTGGGGGGGGGGGCTGCTCCCTGGAAGCCTTGCCTGCACCCGACCCATCTATCCACCTCCACGAAGGGAGGGGGGAAGGCGCACCAAGAGGACCCCAACCCCTTCCAGGCCCTCAAATGTCACGGCCTGGTCCTGAAGCTGTACACCCGTTTCTGGGCACCTGGGGCTCCCTGATCTCTTCCTTGCCTTGGGCTTCCTCCCCCTCCATAACGGCCTCCCCTGGTTTCTTGCTTGCTGGGCTGAAGCCCCCTCCCTCCCCCCCAACTGGGGCCACAAGAGCAGCACAGCCAGGTACCCAGCCTGGCTGGGCTCCCTCTGGGCCGTCTTCATTCTGGCTGGCATCCACTTACATGCCAGTTGCACCCAAGCACCAAAGAGCTGCCCAACCCTTCCAGCCCCCTGCCCTTTCCAAGCCAGGCCACCTCCCTCACTGAACAATTCTGCCGCTGCCTCACCTTGTGCCTTGCGTCTCATCGATTATGCATGCAAAAATGGTAATTCCCCAACCTCAGCCGTGGAGCATCCTGGTTCTTATTATTCTAGGCACTCTCTTCTGCCATAACGGATTGGCTTGCTGTATAACAACCTCTGCCTCACTACTGTTCTGGGTTGGGGGGCTTCGTTGCAACAGAGGGACGATCGGAGGTGGCCACGTGGCTGGCAATCGAGGGGACACTAATGACCGCCATTGCAGGAGACGCCTGGGCGCAGCAGGGGAGGGGGAGGCTGCTTCTGCCCTGGATCCAGGAGTCCTGCGGGTGACGGGCCTGCTCCAGGCTCCAGCAAAAAACACATGCTTGTGGATTCACACCCAGGGTGACAATTCAGGAGCTGATTTAGACAGAGTGCTATTTAGATAAGTTTGTGCATTTAATCAGATTTTTTACTGTTTTCAGCAAGATGTGGACTCCATCCCTGTCCATGGCATTTGGTTCAACTCAGCTGAGACAGAGAATAATCAAGATTTATGATGCTCATTCCGACTCTGGATCCCTTTCAGTGCATCTGGAACAGCTTGGCTTCCTCTCTCAGCATCTGACTGGCTTCACTCTCCTGTGCTTGAGAGATTGAATGCCCATCGTGCAACCTGCCAAAGCGGTTCTTCTGCTGTAGATAATGGCAAAACAAGGCTTCCCCCTCTCTGCCAACTCAACCAGGCACCTGTGCCCATCAGCGGATTGTCTCTGCACACTTGTCGGCCACGAACACTGTGCCAGAGAAGCTGACAGGATGACACCATCCTGCGGGTGATGCTTGGAAGAAGAATCGCTGTGAGATGGATCCTGCCAAACTGGCATCCCAGATTTGCATCTGAGCAGGCAAGTGCAACTGAAATCCATCTGTTGCCAAGCAAATGTCACTCTGCCATCCTTCCCTGCTGAGATGTTGGAGGAGAGCAGATCTCGCCACATGCCAAGGAGTAAATACATCTCCTACATAAACAATGGTTCATTAGCTAGAGGAGGTAATCAGAGGCATGTTTTGTGTTCAGAGGAGCTTTGTATTTGCAAACAGTGGTTTATCGCGCAGGCCTTGCGGCGCTTCCTGTGGGTGAGAAGAAGATGAGCCTTGGCCAGACATCTGAGTCAACCATGAAGCCAAACAGGCCAACCCTGAAATGTCCTGAATTTCAAGGGACAAGAGCTTCATATTACTGGGTGCAACCCAAAGTGATTTGGGGCATCTGTAGGATTTTCTCCCCAAGACAAAACAGCTCTTCAAGCATGAAAGCGCAGAGGCCCCCAAGGAGCAGCTGCTCCTGTCTCCTGCCTCTGGCTTGCTAAACGGCATCTGCAGGAGAGAGAGGGGGGGACCCTCCACTTGTTCCTTAGTAAGAAAGGAAAAAGCAGATGCAGACCATTTGGAGCAGGGAAAAAGCAGTCTGGGAAAGGATTGGCATACGCCTTATGATGGCTTGCTCATCATGGTGCCCCAACACAACCTCTCCTCTTCCACACCTGCTTCCCAACAATGGCCACAAGGATTTCAGTACATGCAGGATGCCGTGGCACATGTTTATTATACGCTCACGCCTCCACTCACACTGAACCCCATGACCGAGACTCCTGCTGCGCCTTTTTGCCCTTTTCTAGTCTCTGGCCACTCCACTGCAAGCATCCACACACTTAACACTCCTGAGTCAGATGTGCTTCTGAACGGGCCCTGAGGGAGGAGGAGGACATTCTTTTCTCCCATTCACTGCTTTGCTCAATAAAGCCTGTGCTGCACATCGGCCAAAAACAAAACAGTAACAAAGAGGAGTCAAGTCCAAAAGAAGGTACCCTTCCTCTCCCTTCCACCATGGCCAAACTGTGCCTGAAGGACTGTGCCTAGTTCTGGGCACCCTCTTTCAGGAAGGACAGTGACCAGCCAGAGCAGGTCCAGAAGAAAGTAAGATGATGAAGGGCCTGGAAGGGAAAAGACTTTAGGGACAGTTGGAGGCACTGCATAGTTTAAGCTGGGAGAAAAGAAGGTTGCAGGGAAGCCTGGGGGTCAGTCATCTAGACGATAAGCCAGAGTTGTTCAGAATTGTTCCAGAAGAGAGGACAACCATCAGTGGATCTCAATTTCAAGCAGGGAGATTTCATCTGGATATCGAGAAAAACTGCCTCATGGGAAGAGGGGGCAGTTACTGGAGCAGACTGCCTCAGGAGAGGTGGACTCTAATTCACAGGTGGTATTTTAAGAGAAGGTACACATACTAGTAGATTCCTGCATGGGCAGGGGGTTGGCTAAACGATCTCCAAGGTCTCTTCTGACCCTTCCATTCCAAGATTTTGTGACAGCAAGACTGAAGCAGGCCAATGGCAGCCGTTCATGGCCTTCTGGAGAGAACGAAAGTATCTTGTTCTGCATACAACAAGCCAGCCATGCAAATGCCAGTTTATTTCATGAAAAGATGGCACCTGAACCTCCAGCAATACCAGGGAGCTAAGTCACCAAAGCTTAGCTCAATGCTGGTTTCTGGTAGCCAGAAGACCCTGGAGGGCCAGGCTGAAGACTCCCCCACCCCTGGATGGCACCCTGGTGAGTGCAGTCCCTGCAGGGAGGGCCCAGGTTCTTCTTCCAGGGCTGTGGGCACAGCCAGGGTCTCCCCTCACTTTCCAGGGCTTTTAGGAGCCTGTGGTGGGCATCAGGATAGATTCAGCTCCCAATTCCCGTGCAAGGAGCCAGGATCAGGTGGCAATTCAGAACAATCCCAATTCCTAGCCAGTAAAGGTGAAGAGAGCTCTGCAGGGTGAGCAGAATTTGTGGTGTTAAAGAGCCTATCCATTGCCACCCAAACCTATTAGCAGCCATGCTGCTGACAAACATTCCCTCTCTCTGCTCAGTTTTATCCATTACCCAGCACACAGCCAGAGTTCAGTATGAAGGACACACATTGAATTCTCCACCCCAAATCTGCATGGCTGAAGCCCATTTTCCCAGAGGAGGAGTGGGGTGGAGGATCCCTCTCTTCTCAAGAGTAGCCCAGCTCTTCTCCCATTTCACTGCTTCTGTGAAAGAGTTGAGCAAAAGATACAACTAGAGGGTGGGGGGGGGGACCCACAGAAGTCTTAATCGAGCATCAGCCATCAGCATGATGCAGCCGGTTTATTCAGAATGTTAACATCATCACGTGTGCCCGTTCATAAAATGGCCGACTAACCCAGAGCAGCAGTGATTATTCTTGATCTGGAAACTTCCTTTTTTATACAGTCATTGGCTTTTTTTGCACTGCATCACACTGTTGGCCCACGTTCAGCTTATGATCCACCAAGACAGACACCCAGATCATTGGTGCATTCGCTGGTACCCAATATGCACCCCCCCCCCTCTATTCAAGTCTTTGATTTTCATACTCCAATATAGGATTTTACTTTGCCTTACTGAATCTCACCTTGCTGGCTTCCAGCTCGTTTTTCAGCTTGTCAGGATCCTATAAATCTTGACACTGTCCTCTAAGGTGTTGGCTATCTTCCTATCTTTGCATCATCTACAAATTTCATAATCTCTGGGCAGGCAGGGAGAAGAATGTGGTCTTGTCAGAAAGCTGCCTTCTTGGATGGCAAAGCCAAGGAGATGTAGCAGTAGTGATGACGCAGGGCACCTGGACTGTGACCAGCAGTGCCATTCCAATGGTGACAGCAACAAGAAGGAGACTAGGGCACTGGATGACATTGCTGTGAAAAGCGCCTCATCAACCATAAATTCCATCTCTGTGCCCCACTCCGGCAAAGGAGAGTCTCTGCTCCTACCTTGTTGCAGGCTCAGAGAACTAAAACGGTCTTTAAGGATCTTCTAAGAGCTGGAGGGGGGGGGGGCTGCCGCCAAGAAGACTTGTCATCTCATCCATGCCCACTTGGGAGGAGCAGAGGGGGGGGGCACACTCGGTAGCCCTTTCCAAGATGTTCTCATTCGACAGCTGATTCAGTTCCGGTTCATCCCCACAATAATTACTCTTTCTCATCCTTCATCTTATCCACAAGCTCTCAGCTGGAGCCTGATGCTCAGCCCCACTCTTCATTCGGTCCTAGGATTGACAGAATGAAACTGAGAAAGATACTGAGGTCATCAAGCAAGGTATGAATTCACAGATGACCGTTCAAAGAAGCAGCTTTGGGGAAATAACCAGGTCTTCTTCATCACAGTATTTGAGATTCACATATACGGGAATTACTACCATATTAGCTGGAGGAAGGTCTGGCAGTCATAAGGTGATTCTCCAAATGCAGCAACCCTCTGGGAGTATATCCAGACTGATAATGGTGAATGCAGATAGACAGTTGAAACCATTTGGTAGCTACTGGGCATACTTTTTGTAGGGGAAAACTCATGAAGGAAGGCTGCAGATTCCTCTGAGTCTGCTGTAGAATATCCTCTGAAGAGGATAATGTTGATCAGACAACTCATAAGAAAGTCCACTGGTGGCTACTATTCACTTAGACAGACATTGAGAAGAGAGAGCCTGCTCCTTAGATGGTCCTTGGAAGACTGAGAACAGAAGTTTATTTAATATTTATTTTCTATCCCACCTTTATTATTTTTATAAATAACTCAAGGCAGTGAACATACCTAATACTCCCTCCTCCTATTTTCCCCACAACAGCAACCCTGTGAGGTGAGTTGGGCTAAGAGACAGTGACTGGCCCAAGGTCATCCATCCAGCTTTCATGCCTAAGGTGGGACTAGAACTCTCCGTCTCCTGGTTTCTAGCCTGTTGCCTTAAAGGTCTGTGCACCAGGCACTGGAGACAGGTCTCTCCTACAGGGAAGGGACTGGGGAAAATGTCTTGATTCCTGGAAGCTTTGTGGATAGGACTAGGAGAATTTTTGAGGGGGGGTGGGGGTTGGATAGCAAAGCATCTTTAGTTTGGAGCAGAGAAAGAAGACTGCTCCCTCACCCAGTTTTCCCTCCCCTCCACCTGCCTACACCTTGGGAGAGCTATCTGCAAATCCCTGCCACGGCCCAAGGATTAGTAGAGAGATGCACTTGGAGCTTATGAGGAGGATTCTCCACAAAGGACAAAGTCTTTGGAGAAACAGCGTCTTGTGAATCCTTTCTCTTGCCTTCAAAACCCACCTTACGTCGCTCACTCAGATAAAGAGGTTAGAAGGCAGCAGGAGGGTGGCGAGAGCAGGACATTCGCTAACGGCAAGCCCTCCAAGCTGCCACACGGCCAGATTGGGAGCCTCCCTTTCTGTGAGCGGCAGGAACCCTTTGGGCAGTCCTTGAGATGTGCTGGTGGACTGTCCACACAGAGAACCGCCCCCACATTGGTTCATCTACTTGGGCCTTGGTAATGCCAGGCTGCCCCCCTCCTGGCATCCGCTTGTTTTGGAGCAAGGGGTATTAAATAGCAGCCGTGCCAGGGGAGGGGGGCAAAAAAAGCCCTGCCTGTGGGGCAGCTGCTTTGCAGTGCACCAGTGGTACCACCCCCCAGTTTGTTTCTGGGTCCCAGAGCAGGATTATAACTGCACAGCCCCATACGGTTGTGGGGTAGAAGGTGCGAATGTCGGACCTTCATCAGGGACTCGGTCACCACCTAGAGAGCCTGGACCGGTGGGGGTGGGGGAGGACTGTCTGCAGCAGGGCCCTAGTTTGGCAAGTCAGTTGCATCACCGTTTAGCTTTTCACACTCCGCTAAGTGAGTGTTTCCTTTTCAAAGTCTGCTAAAATGCTGCAGATTGGTTGGCGGTGGCTGCCAGAAGGATACCGCTAGACCCGCCAAATGTAATCTGGATTTGCTCATGTAAACCCCTCGGGTTTTGTCCCACCGCCAGATTGTGCTCCGAGGCGCCTCTGTAGATCAGCAGGTTTTCGGGGGGGGGGGGCTCCCTTCTTCCTAACACCCTGTGGTCTCTCGTAGGGATGTTCTGTGTCTTGGTGCTGGCGTGGCTGTTCCTTCCGATCTACGTTGCAGCCGGGGTGAGTCACTTGGCCTCCAGAAGGCCCTCCTCTGCCCCCACAGAAGCTCTGTGGATAGGCGAGCCTTTGTGTCCTCCTTGATGGCACCCGATGAAGCAGCTGCCCTTTCTTCTGCTCTTGCCCTCAGTTTGAGAAGGATCGTGGGCAAACTGGCAGTGTGGAAGTGCCTCTGGGACTTTCCTCCCATTCAAAGGAGTTAGAAATGTCCTTCCCTTCTTGAAACCAAACCCCCAGAGCAAGCCCACACAGCCTCCTGGCCCTGCTGCGAGAACGGTTCCCCACCGTTTCCTGAGCACGCGTCTGCTGGCCTCCCCCTATATCTGAGCATCTTTTGAGGCTCCCAAGGTGGCCTAAGGGGCTCTGGCCCCTCTTATCCCACTTATCCCACAGGATGCTGCATGCAGGCAACGTGGCCCCTTTGGAGCTGGCCTGACATGCCACAGTTGGTGCTGAAGGTCTGGTTCTGCTGGTTTCCATCACTCACCTCTTCTCCCACTCCTCAGTGCTCAGTGCCTGAAGTTCTGTGGCATGCGTGGCAGGGACCTCCCTGGCCAGTGGCCCCTGCCTGCATCCTGGCTCCCTCTCCTCCTGCTTTGCCCTTAGGGCAGTTTCCAGCTGGCCGCTGGCTGCACCTTGGCTGCCCAGATCCAGGCAACTGCTAGATGGCAGCCCGGAGATATCCAAACTTTGACTCTTGGCTGTCACCTAGTGGCATTAGGTCAAACAGTCAAGCTGTCGGCCTATATTTATTTATTTTATTTATTTATTTTATATCCCACCTTTATTATTTTTATAAATAACTCAAGGTGGTGAACATACCTAACACTCCTTCCTCCTCCTATTTTCCCCACAACAACCCTGTGAGGTGGGTTGGGCTGAGGGAGGGGGACTGGCCCAGGGTCATCCAGCCGGCTTTCGTGCTTAAGGTGGGACTAGAACTCTCTGTCTCCTGGTTTCTAGCCGTTGCCTTAAAGGAGTACACACCAGGCACTGGAGACAGGTCTCTCCTACAGGGAAGGGACTGGGGAAAATGTCTTGATTCATGTGGAATGTAAAGACAGTTTGGGGGGAGAAAGGAGAAGTCTGCTTATATCTCTGAATACTGTAATAAGAAAGGGAGAATCCTTGTCCCAGGCAAGGAATTCTTCTGCTGTGCCAAAGTTGCAGCTACTAGGAAAGAGAGGAACAGCCAAAGCTTTGAAAAACTTTGGCATTATTGGGAGACTGAAGGAAAGACTCCAAGCAAGGGCTGTCAGAGAAACTTATGGAGGCAGGCCTCCATAAAACACTAAAGAAGATGCTATCTGCTAATGTGTAAAAAGAAGACACAGATACAGGTATACAGAAGAGAGCGCCAAGCCAGGCCATTTCAGGTGCAAAAAAATACCAAAAAATAGAAATCTGATTTTGCAAAGGCCTAGAAGGATTTCCATTTAGTTCCAAGCAAGTAGGATTTCCTGTACCTTGGCTCAGAAGGGAGCTGAGATCCTCCAGGCTATTAGATGGAGGAAATTGAGGTCTGTGTGGTACTTCCATCCCAGGTGAATGGAGAGTCAGGGGGGATGGTTTGGGAGGCAACATCCCACTGCATCGTGTGAAATGCTGCAGCAGAGGGAACTGTGATCCCTTAGGTCACCATGGTGTGAGAAAGATGCAACTGGTCAAATCCCTGCAGATCTTTGTAAGGTCTATGATGATAAGGGGAATCTGTGGGAAAGATAGAAAATGGGTGTGTTCCATGACTTAGAAAATATATTGAACAAATATGCAGATGACACAAAATCAGGTGCAATTGGAGAAGCCTAATCAAGATCCTAGCTTTGGCCTCCAAGGAGCGCCTGACAGAGCAGAGCCATGAAGGGTGACAGAAGCAGTGGTGAGGCACGCAGCTTTAATGTTCTTCTGGGGCAAATGGAACACCTTCTGTCCAGAGAGTCTGGGCAATATAATGGTAATTAGTAAGGATGGGGAAACCGGCTCTCCTGAAGACCATGGCATTTCACCACCCATTCCTGATAGTTTACAATAAACAGCCCCTAAGTCTGTGCTTGAAAGCCCTTCCTCTTCCAGTATTTGGCCTCAGGAATTCTACTGATAGTGAGAACCAGACTGGGATGCCACCATTAGGATGGAATTGAGAGGAAATGCTGAAATGAGAATTGGCATCTCCCCTCTCTAATTTTAACATTCTCTACACGGCAAGCTCTTGAAGTTTGCCAGGAATCCTTCAGCCCCCCACTACATCAAAACTGGGAACACAAGAATAAGGACTCATAGAACAATGCAACAACTGGTAAACAGGGTCTTTAACAATTTGAGGTGGCTGTTGAACTTCCACACTAACAGAACATGCCACTCAACAGATCAGCTCACCCCCGGAACTGAGCCCTTAGAAGGGGCTCTAAGGGCTTCATCTTCAACCTGAGTCTCAAGTGACAATACAGATGGAGAAGGTGATTGGATTGAAAAGGCCTTGGAAATACTGCCTTCTGAAAGGTCTGCCTGAATTTTATGTACTGATGGATGATGCAAAATCCACAGTTGTAGTAATTGCAATATTCTGCAGTCCACAAGCACCTGAAGATGTGGATCCAACTCAGTGAACTAGAGGCAATGGTAGCTAGAAGTCAGATGTGAAATCTGCCTTGAAGGATTGTGAGGAAGGATGTCTTAGGGGCATGAAAATGATGCTGTAGAAGATTGCTGGTTACAGGGCCATTCTTATACATGGTCAAGTAGGAAACAGTGATGATGATACTGAGGAGAATGAGACAAGTATGGAACAGAAGACCAGTACACACAGTGATCTGCATCACTATAGTGAGAGCTATCCCAAGAACAATGTGGCAGGTCATCAGAATGGAGGCATGGTTGATCCCTTGGTGCCCGATGATCTATCCTGTTATGCTGGTGATGATGCTGGGACTGATAGGAAATCAAGGAAAGGTGCCCCCCGCAAATGAGTGTGGTTTTGAGGTGACTGGCTTTGATCTCAACCATTCTGAGTCAGAGAGAGTCTTGATCTCTACTGTCTCTGTGCACACAAAATTGCTTGCTCATACTGAGTTGATGGTCCACTGGGACCCCTAGTTCCTTTTACATGCACTGCCGCTAAGCCAAGTCTCCTCAGTCCTGCATTTTATTTTCCTACCCAGATGCAGGATATTTGTCACCACTGAAGATCATCCTGTTGGATTTGGCCCAACATTCAAGGCTGCTGAATTGTGTTGCTGTTTCTGTGGTGTTAACCAAACCCCCAGCTTGGTGTCATCTGAAATTTAATAAGCTTTTTTTTTCCATTATAAACTCTAGATCATTTATAAGGATGTTGCATAGCACAGAGAATGAATCCTGGCAGACTGCAGTTACTTTGGGTTATTCAAACAGTTGCAGATCCCTTGGACCATCATAACCTCTGCTAACATTTACCCCTCTTGTCCCCTCAAATATCATGAGTCACTGCATCAAACACTTTCCTGAGAACTTGATCATTTAGAGTTATACAGTAGTTCATAACAGAATGAAATGGTGGTTTTTCATCCAGGAAACAGAAATCAAATGCACAAGTATAGAAAGGGGAAATCTTTGCTTGGCAAAAGTTCTGGTGAAAAAAATCATGTTTTAGTGGCTAATTAGAAAGTGAATATGAACCAACACTGTGATGTCGCCACACAAAAGGCAAATGCCATGTCAGGCTGCATCAACAGGAGCACTGTTTCTAAATTGCAGGAAGCAATGGAGCCACTTCATTCTGCTTTTGGTCAGGCAAGAATGCTTTGCTTGGCAAAAAACAGCATGGATTAGTCCAGAACACTTCATGCCAAAGCAACCTGATCTCCTTGTTTGATAAAGTGACCAGTTTAGTTAAAGACAGGCATGTAGAGGATCCAGCAGACTTTGACTTCGGCAAAACCTTTGACAAAGTGTCCCACGAGGCTCTAGCAAGGAGGTTGTAAAATGGGGCTTTTTTTTAAATTAAGAGGTTCCACAGTCTGAAAAAGTTGGAGCACCACAAGAAGCTGGGTTTTTGCATTCCAAGTCCAACACCTTACTGACCAGACGGCAGTAGCTTTACCTTTTCATTGATACAGAGCTGGTTGAATAATCATGCCCAATAAGTGTCTGAGTATGACTGCTCTGCTTCAGGTGGTCTGCAACCTGCTGGAGGGAAATGTCAAGGGACAGACCGCAGGGCTACATTCCACCCCTGTGCTATTCAATATGTATAAGTGATTTGGATGAGGGATCATTAAATTGGAGGGGACAAAAATGCGGGGAGGGGGAGGGAATAGCACCATCTGAGAGAGTGTGTCAAGATTCAGGAGGATCTTGGCAAGCTGGAACAGAAATTTATCTTGCTGGGCAGAAATCAGTAAGATTAATTTCAACTGGGAAACCTGCCAGTCCTATATTTGGGTAGGAAAAACCAAGGAAACAAGAATAGGATGAGGAGGAGATACTGGGCAGCAGTAAATGCCAACAATATTGGGCAAGGTGGTTGAACTTGAGCCAAGACTGCAATGCAACTTCAAGACAAGCAGGTACAATCCTAGACTACAATGACAGATGAGTGTCTACTTCAGATGAGTCATCATTTCTATCTATATTGTGTCAGACGGACCACCTCAAGAATATTGCACCCAGTTTTGGGCACTGAATTTTAGGAAGGACATTGGCAACCTGAAGCATTGGGAGCAAGTGGGAGCAATCAAGATGATAAAAGGCCTGGAAGGAAAAGCTGACTAGGAATAGTTGGAGAGGTGGGCTATGCTCAGCCTGGGTAGGAAAAGACAGCAGGGAGACACAATAGTTATCTTTGCATCATTTGCAAGATTCATTCAGCTGACCAGTTTTGTGCTTCATGGCATGTGGTCCATGTTTGCTGATTCATTGGTCTTTTAACAGAGAGCATTACATTTCTGGCCAAATCCATTACCATCTTCTTGATTCAGCAGACACTGGCTAAGGCTCTCTTGTGACCAGGATGAAACCCCAAGGAGTGGCACAGGAGTGTTCCAGCTGAATTTGGAGGGGGGCGAAATGGCAGAGGGAACCCACAGCTCAGCACTACTGGTCATGCTCTCAGGCTGACGTCTTTGCATTCAACTGGAGACTGACCAACTCCTGCCTGAAATGCTGCTAACTTAAACTCTGGCCCACGTCAGTACAAAATGCTTTCAAATACCGTCCCTTCTGTGGACTTCCAGTGGTGGTATGACGAACTGAAGACAGCTCTGTGAAAGTAGAGCCAACAACCACAGCAAAGACCAAGGAACCGGTGAGTAGACAGCTCCTTGGAAGCTCTCTGGATAAGGAGAGGATGGAAGATTGCCACATGCACTCTGGATGGCCACTCCTCATGAGGAGACCACAGGACAGTGGTTTTCTGTGGGACTGAGCACTGGGAGATGACGGGATCAGCCATCTTGCTTGCAACCACAATGGAGACTTTTAAAGAACACTAAGTTCACAAATCTCACTTTCTAATCACTTTTGGAAATTGCTCGTTAACTGATTCTAAGCTATTAGAGACCTTTGGAATGACAAGTTTGAAAATATAAAAAATAAAAAAATAATTTAAAAAATGCCGGGTGAGTCTGCCTTCAATCCTGAACAAAAGAAAAATTTAATCATAAGCTTAAGAATTTAAAGAATCTGAAATAAACAGCAAAAAGCTAAATAAGATTTTGATCTTAAAAAGTTATAAATGGACTAAGAGTCCAGATAAATTTGGAATATTGAAACTTTTACATTAAGATTTTATAAAGAACACACAGCTTCTCATGGGAAATAGATTCTGTTTTGGTTTTTACAAGAGATAACAGAGATCAGCAATTTCATGATTTCAAAAACTGGACTCTAGAGGGGACTAAAGTTTTCAGGTACAGGAAAGATTTACAAACCTGTAAAATGTTGCAAAATGTTGTAACAATAAAAATACAATAAAAATACTGAAGGAGACTTTTGAGGAATGGAATCAGAAAATAGTAGCCACAATATCAACAATGTCAGTAATGATGTCTGCTTTTATGGATAGACTACGTCCAAAAGATTTTACTGAAGAAATGACAGAGGTAGAATCTATCAAATTTTATCTGACAAGATAGAGATGGTATTGAACGTGGATTTATAACTGGCAGGCCAAGAGAATGACTTGGAAAAGGATGTTTTACTGGATTTACAAAAGAAACTGGCTGAGGTTTTAAAATTAAAAAGGGAAATACAAATGACAAACCAAGACAGTGACCTGGATAAATTGTTCTTATTGGATTTACAAAAGAGGCCCGTTAAAGCCTTGAAGGACTCCGTGATGGGACAAAGAAGAAATGAGAAATCAAATCCTGCAACAATATTTGAGTGAACTAAAGATTAAGACTGTTGGAGGTAAAAGGGAGGAATATAACATTGGTTGTTTGATCAAGGTTAAAACAAGATATTGTCCTAACAACCAGGAAACACACTGAGACAAGGAACTGGTCTCTAATATTTATTGCTAGTACTTAACAGGAATCCTAACAAACTGAAGAAGCGTGGGGAAAACCCAGACATATAACCCCCAAGGGTTAAGGCGGTCCCTATCTGTGTCTCTTTGAATGGCTGAACAATTCATCAGTGCTACGCATGCGCTTGACAGTCTGGATGGGAGCCCCCTGCTTGCCATCCTTACAGATATGTTGTTACTTCTGGCAACCCTTTGTGGACTTTCTGTTGATAACAGGATTGAAAAATTGGTGTTTTATGGATTTGTCTATAGATAAGGGATTGGATATGGGATGAAGAGATAATTGTACCTTAAAGGGAGTGAAGAGTCACTAAATTTGTTTATACTGTGATTGTTGTTTATTCGTTTAGTCGCTTCCGACTCTTCGTGACTTCATGGACCAGCCCACGCCAGAACCTCCTGTCGGTCGTCAACACCCCCAGCTCCCCCAGGGACGAGTCCGTCACCTCCAGAATATCATCCATCCATCTTGCCCTTGGTCGGCCCCTCTTCCTTTTGCCCTCCACTCTCCCCAGCATCAGCATCTTCTCCAGGGTGTCCTGTCTTCTCATGATGTGGCCAAAGTATTTCAGTTTTGCCTTTGCTATCATTCCCTCAAGTGAGCAGTCTGGCTTTATTTCCTGGAGGATGGACTGGTTTGATCTTCTTGCAGTCCAAGGCACTCTCAGAATTTTCCTCCAACACCCACAGTTCAAAAGCATCGATCTTCCTTTGCTCAGCCTTCCCTGTGGTCCAGCTCTCGCAGCCATATGTTACTGTGGGGAACACCATTGCTTTAACTATGCAGACCTTTGTTGTCACTGTGATGTCTCTGCTCTTAACTATTTTATCAAGATTTGTCATTGCTCTTCTCCCAAGGATTAAGCGCCTTCTGATTTCCTGACTGCAGTCAGCATCTGCAGTAATCTTCACACCTAGAAATACAAAGTCTTTCACTGCTTCTACATTTTCTCCCTCTATTTGCCAGCTATCAATCAAGCTGGTTGCCATAATCTTGGTTTTTTTGAGGTTGAGCTGCAAGCCAGCTTTTGCACTTTCTTCTTTCATAAGGCCCCTCAGTTCCTCTATGCTTTCAGCCATCAAAGTGGTATCATCTGCATATCTGAGATTGTTAATGTTTTTTCCAGAGATTTTAACTCCAGCCTTGGATTCCTCAAGCCCAGCATGTCGCATGATGTGTTCTGCATACAAGTTGAATAGGTAGGGTGAGAGTATACAGCCCTGCCGTACTCCTTTCCCAATCTTAAACCAGTCCGTTGTTCCGTGGTCTGTTCTTACTGTTGCTACTTGATCGTTCTACAGATTCTTCAGGAGGCATACAAGATGACTTGGTATCCCCATACCACTAAGAACTTGCCACAATTTGTTATGGTCCACACAGTCAAAGGCTTTAGAATAGTCAATAAAACAGAAATAGATGTTTTTCTGAAACTCCCTGGCTTTTTCCATTATCCAGCGGATATTGGCAATTTGGTCCCTAGTTCCTCTGCCTTTTCTAAACCCAGCTTGTACATCTGGCAATTCTCGCTCCATGAATTGCTGAAGTCTACCTTGCAGGATCTTGAGCATTACCTTACTGGCATGTGAAATGAGTGCCACTGTTCGATAGTTTGAACATTCTTTAGTGTTTCCCTTTTTTGGTATGGGGATATAAGATTTTTTCCAATCTGATGGCCATTCTTGTGTTTTCCAAATTTGCTGGCATATAGCATGCATTACCTTGACAGCATCATCTTGCAAGATTTTGAACAGTTCAGCTGGGATGCCGTCGTCTCCTGCTGCCTTGTTATTAGCAATGCTTCTTAAGGCCCACTCAACCTCACTCTTCAGGATGTCTGGCTCTAGCTCACTGACCACACTGTCAAAGCTATCCCCGATATTGTTATCCTTCCTATACAGGTCTTCTGTATATTCTTGCCACCTTTTCTTGATCTCTTCTTCTTCTGTTAGGTCCTTGCCATCTTTGTTTTTGATCATACCCATTTTGGCCTGGAATTTACCTCCAACGTTTCTAATTTTCTGGAAGAGGTCTCTTGTCCTTCCTATTCTATTGTCTTCTTCCACTTCCGCACATTGCTTGTTTAAAAATAATTCCTTATCTCTTCTGGCTAACCTCTGGAATTTTGCATTTAATTGGGCATATCTCCCCCTATCACTGTTGCCTTTTGCTTTCCTTCTTTCTTGGGCTACTTCTAGTGTCTCAGCAGACAGCCATTTTGCCTTCTTGGTTTTCTCTTTCTTTGGGATGTATTTTGTTGCCGCCTCCTGAACAATGTTGCGAACCTCTGTCCAGAGTTCTTCCGGGACCATATCTGCTAAGTGTCATGTTCATCGTTCCAATTGTTTGTATACATCGTAACGTTTCGCATGTCATGTTTCTGATCCGTGTCTATCATCTGCGGGGTGGGGAATTCCAGCCCTGCCAGGGTGTTATCTCTGTGCTGCCCTGAAGGAATGTGTGTTTGGGTTATGACATGTATTCAAGGTTACTTTCCCAGGCAGATGTGTGATGCTTGCCGATGCTGGGAGGGGGTGGTTGCGATGTTGGGGTGGGGGGCAGGATCGGCTTGGAGGCAAGGGTTTTTAGTTTGTATTTGGCGTGCTTTTGCTTATTCTCAGCTTTCTTCGTATTTGCATACTATCCTTCCAATAAATCAGTTTTATTCACTAATCCCTGGTGAGACTGACTTCGTTGGGATAAGGCAATCATTACATAAAGCTGAGAATCCTCAAAAAATTTACCCCACTAGCCCCTAGCCAGGTTACCTGTGACGGGGAGCGCTAGCGATGTCTGTACTACGAGAAGCCAAGTGGATTGAAGAGGAGCCGGACACCACGGCAGTGAGGGTGGCCTGGAGCACCCGCGCGGAGAGGGCGGCACGCCGAGAACAGCTGGGTCTACAACCTGGCGAGCAGTTGGTAACGTCGGAAACGACGGGCACGTCAGGGGCCGAATATAGAACGGGGGACGAGGACGAGGACTCCGCTGTAGGGGACGCCCAAGAGGTCCGGAAACCAGGACCTCCATTGTCACCCACAGTGGTAGTGGTAACCAATGCGGCCAAAGAATCGGTCACCCCCGCACGAATGAAGGCTTTAGAGGAGAAGTTGGAGTCTTTGGCGGTGATGCTAAAGGAAAGCCGTAGGAAGTCGGGGTCGGCTGAGGGAAGACGAAAGGGCGCTAGGGATCAGAGCAACAACCCTGAGTCACCACTCCCATCTCCGCGGGGAAGAGGTCGGACTCGGTTCCGACAGTCAGCGAAAGGGAGGAGGACCCTAGACGTTACTGGAAAAGCCAAACATCTGGAGGCGGCGAGACCCCCCCCCCTTTCCAGTGAAGTTTGATGGTGACCCTACGAAGCTGTCTTTCTTCATTACCAATGCTAATAGCTACATGGAGGACTGGGAGCAGAGCTTCCGCTCCGAGAGGGGGAAAATCAATGCCATTGCTAATAGGCTGAAGGGGAGGGCGGTGGATTGGTATGTCCAGCTGTGTCAAGCAGAGGCCCCAGAGCTAGAAGACTTCGAGGAGTTTCTGTGGGCGCTAAAACAACACTTTGAGGACCCTCTGGCACAAGAAAGGGTGAAACGGGCTCTGAAGAATCTTGCCCAAGGGTCACTTTCAGTGGCAGACTACGCGTTAGAATTCAAAGCACTGGCCGGAAAAGTTGAGGATTGGTCCCAGTCTACCCTAGTAGAGCTGTTTAAAGATGGGCTAGAAACTGAGGTCCTTCGGTGGGCTCTGGGGCGTGATGACCCAAAGACTTTGTAGGGGTGGATTCAACTAGCGGGCAGTGCTGAAAACGCTCTGGAAACCTTCGCACATCGCAAGGCGGTAAAGCAAGGCAAAACAATCAAAAGCGCCCGTGCTCCGATCTCTTCAGGACGACCCAGCCAGCGTTCGTGGGAAGAGGAGAGGGAGCGTCGCTTTGCTAAGGGGCAATGTCTGCGCTGTGGGAAGGAAGGGCACCGAGTGGCGGCGTGCCCAAAAAGACAAGCTGAGCATCGCCCAGCTAAACCGGCTGGGAAATCGCCATCCCTACCAAGGAAAATGAAAGCCGCCCTGGCCAAGGCGGAACCTGAAGGCATCCCTTTCTTTGGAAAAGAGAGGGGACAGGAGACCGAGGAGCCGGCAGGAAACATCAGCCACCTGCTTTGAAGGGCGCCGTGGGGCAGGTGGAAGAAGAAGAAGATAGGCGCGACCATGTTTCGGTGAGTGGGGATTTCCCTACCCTGACCATTAGGGTGAAGTTGGGGTCCAGCACCCGAACTATAGAACTGTGGGCCATGATTGATTCGGGGTGTTCACGGTCCTTGATGCACCCTGACGTGGTTACTGCGTTGGGGTTACCCACGTTCCCTTTAAAGCGGCCGATGATCTTTACCCAGTTGGACGGGACCATGGCAGGGGGGAAACCAGTTACCCACTCTACTGGGATGGTTGCATTTCAAATGGGCAGCCACTGGGAAAAATTACCGTTTATTGTGGCACCGGTAGGGGGACCTTTGGTCATCTTAGGGATGCCCTGGTTTGTACGGCAAAATCCCTCCATAAACTGGGTGCATCGAACGGTGACGTTCGCAGATGGATTTTATAAAGCCCCTACTAAAGACCAACTAGACGAGGTGGGACGGGCAGCAACCACTTCTCTGCAAGTCCTCGAGCCGCTGGAAGGGCTGCCAGAGCAATACCAGGACTTTGCAGATGTGTTTGGTGAAAAAGAGGTGGATCGGCTGCCGCCTCATCGCAAAACTGACTGTGCCATAGAATTTGTGCCTAATGTGAAATTGCCTAGTCCTAAAATTTATTCTATGACCCAGAAGGAGCTGGCAACACTACGAGAGTTCATTGACAAAAATCTAGCTAGGGGTTTCATTGAACCAGCCAGCTCTCCAGTAGGCGCACCTGCACTGTTTTGACCAAAGAAGGATGGCACCTTGAGACTGTGTACAGATTTCCGTGGGCTCAATGCAGTATTGATATTAAATAAATATCCTTTGCCCCTGATAAAAGATATGCTAACACATCTGGCAAAGGGGAAAATATTCTCTAAGCTGGACTTGAGGGAGGCGTATTTCCGTATTCGCATACGGGAGGGGGATGAATGGAAAACTGCGTTTAATTGTCCTTTGGGTGCTTTTCAATATAAAGTGCTACCATTTGGGTTAGCGGGAGCACCAGGAGTTTTTATGCAACTGATCAATGAGGTCTTGCATGACCACCTATTTAAAGGGGTGTTGGTGTATTTAGATGATGTTTTAATATATACTGAAACGATGGAAGAACATGTATATCTAGTCAGACAAGTACTGAGCAAACTGAGAAAGGCGGAATTGTATGCTAAACTGTCAAAATGTGCATTTCATAAATCGCAAATTGATTATCTGGGCTATAGGATTTCTGATAAGGGAATTGAAATGGATCCCGCTAAAATTGAAGCCATTTTGGCATGGGAGCTGCCACACACGCGTAGGCAGCTACAAAGTCTCCTTGGATTCGCGAATTTCTATCGGCCCTTCATCCAGGGGTTCGCGGAGATAGCGCTACCCCTCACTGAGCTGCTCAAAACTAAAGGTTTGGGAGATACACGGAGGGTGAAAAATCCGGGAGCGCTGCTAAAATGGACACCCACATGCCAGAGGGCTTTTGAGACCCTTAAACAACTGTTTACGTCCGAACCCATTCTGCGGCATCCTGATCCTGACAAACCATTTGTGGTACAGGTGGACGCTTCTGATTTCTCAATTGGAGCTCTGTTAATGCAAAAGGACAACCTCAGACAGTTAAAGCCATGTGCCTACCTCTCCCGTAAATTTTCAGAGACAGAAAGGAGATGGCACGTTTGGGAGAAAGAGGCTTTTGCTGTTAAAGCTGCTTTGGAAAGCTGGCGTCACTTATTGGAGGGGGCTACCCACCCTTTTGAGGTTTGGACTGATCATAAAAACCTAGAGGCACTGACTGCGTCTCATAAACTGAGCCCAAAACAAATTAGGTGGGCTCAATTCTTTAGTTGTTTTGACTTTAAACTGAAATTTATACCTGGGAAAACCAACTTCCTGGCTGACGCACTTTCGCGCCAGCCTCAGGATGCCAGTACGGTGCCAGATGTAGTGGGAACTCTCTGGACAGAGCCCCAAATGAGTCTGGCAGCTGTGACTCGCAGCCAAACTCGAGCGCAGCGAACAGACGCTTCAGTTTCACCTCGCTTGCCTGTTCCCTCAGACTTGCAACAACAGTTTCTTTCCGAGCTGAAAACTGACACTTGTTTGCAAGCAAACCTCAACGAGGTCACTTTTAAACAGGCTTTTGCATGGAAGCATGATTGTCTCTATGTGCCTGAGGCATTGCACAAAATCATTCTGTCACGATCCCATGATGACAGCGTGGCTGGGCATTTTGGGTTTGGGAAGACCCTCCATCTGGTTAGGTGCCAATTCTGGTGGCCAACGCTCAGGTGCGACATCAAAGAATACGTCAGTTCCTGCCCAGTATGTGCTGCTTGTAAACGAAAAGTGGGAAAGCCCCAGGGCTTATTACAACCGGTGGCTAATCCTTCCTGCCCCTGGGAGGAGATCTCTATGGACTTCATTGTTGATTTACCTCCTAGCCAGAGGAAAACTGTCATTTGGGTGGTAAAAGATTTTTTCTCTAAACAAGCCCATTTCATCCCATGTACCTCCATCCCATCTGCACAACAGCTGGCCCGCCTCTTCATTGTACATGTGTACAAAATTCACGGATGCCCCGCCTGCTTGGTGACGGACAGGGGCACACAATTCACGTCCAAGTTTTGGCGGGAATTTATGAAATTACTGGGTACTAACCAGGCATTGTCAACTGCGTCACACCCGGAGACTGACGGAAATACAGAGGCGGTCAATTCTACACTTGAACAATATTTGCGTGCTTTTGTTAATTATCAGCAAGATGATTGGATTGACCTCCTACCATTTGCTGAAGTTGCCTACAACAATGCCGTTCATCAAAGCACTGGCCAAGTGCCATTCCATACCATTTTTGGCCGTGACTTTGTCCCGATCCCAGAACTGCCTCAGCCAGCATCCCCCCCCCCTCTTCACCTGCTGATTGGGCTGCACGCCTGGCAGCTGCCTGGCCAACAATCCAACAGGCGCTTACTGATGCCCAAGCCACTTATAAACGGCATGCAGATTCCAAACGGTCAACCTCACCACCTTTCCAAGTGGGTGATAAAGTATGTCTTTCCACCAAATTCATCAAATCTACACAACCTTCAAAAAAGTTGGCGCCTAAATTTATTGGTCTTTTTCCTATTGTTGCTCAAATTAATCCTGTTACTTTTAAATTGGATTTGCCTGCAAATCTTAAACGCTTGCACCCTGTGTTTCATTGCAGCCTCCTTAAGTCTTTCAACGAATCAGCCCGCTGGCATCCACAACCTCCTCCTCCTGCCCCTATCATGATTGATGGTCAGCAACACTTTGAAGTCAGAGAAATCCTGGATTCCCGACGATGTCATTCTGTCTTACAATACCTGGTTCGCTGGAAGCATTTCCCCCATCCTGAGTGGGTTGCTGCCCACGATGTTCACTCCCCTGTTCTGGTTGCCTGTTTCCACGCTGCTTATCCCGCTAAGCCTGCTCCTTGATTTCGTTTCGTTTCTTTAAGGGGGGCGATATGTCATGTTCATCGTTCCAATGGTTTGCATACATCGTAATGTTTCGCATGTCATGTTTCTGATCCGTGTCTATCATCTGCGGGGTGGGGAATTCCAGCCCTGCCAGGGTGTTATCTCTGTGCTGCCCTGAAGGAATGTGTGTTTGGGTTATGACAAGTATTCAAGGTTACTTTCCCAGGCAGATGTGTGACGCTTGCCAATGCTGGGAGGGGGTGGTTGCGATGTTGGGGTGGGGGGCAGGATCGGCTTGGAGGCAAGGGTTTTTAGTTTGTATTTGGCGTGCTTTTGCTTATTCTCAGCTTTCTTCGTATTTGCATACTATCCTTCCAATAAATCAGTTTTATTCACTAATCCCTGGTGAGACTGACTTCGTTGGGATAAGGCAATCATTACACTAAGTCCAGTCCCTTAAATCTATTCTTCACCTCCACTGCATATTCCTTAGGAATATTAGTGAGCTCATATCTAGCTGATCTGTGTGTCTTCCCTAATCTCTTTAGTCTGATCCTAAATTGTGCAGGAAGAGGTTCGTGATCGGAACTACAGTCAGCTCCAGGTCTTGTTTTTACCGACTGTACAGATGTCCGCCACCTTTGGCTGCAAAGAATGTAGTCAATCTGATTTTGGTGTTGTCCATCTGGTGAAGTCCATGTATAAAGCCATCTCTTAGGTTGTTGGAAGAGAGTGTTTGTTATGCAGAGTGAATTGTCTTGGCAAAATTCTATCAGCCTATGTCCTGCTTCGTTTTGTTCTCCCAGGCCATGCTTACCTGTAATTCCAGGTGTCATTTGACTGCCCACCTTAGCATTCCAGTCTCCCGTGATGAAAATAACATCTCTTTTAGGCGTGTCGTCCAGTAGGTGCTGCAGATCCTCATAGAACTGCTCTACTTCAGCTTCTTCAGCATTTGTGGTTGGGGCGTATATTTGGATCACTGTGATGTTAGATGGCTTGCCCTGAATTCGAATTGAGATCATTCTGTTGGTTTTTGGATTGTATCCAAGCACTGCTTTAGCCACTTTACTATTAATTATGAAGGCTACTCCATTTCTTCTGTGGTCCTCTTGTCCACAGTAGTAGATCTGGTGGTCATTTGATGTGAAGTGGCCCATTCCAGTCCATTTCAGTTCACTGACGCCCAAAATGTCTATCTTTAATCTTGACATCTCACCAATAACCACATCCAATTTGCCCTGGCTCATAGATCTTACATTCCAGGTTCCAATGGTGTGTTGATCCTTAGAACATCGGATTCGCCATTCACCACCAGCACCGTCGGCCGCTAGCCGTTCTTTCAGCTTTGAGCTAGCTGCGTCATCACGTCTGGGGCTAGTTGAACTCATCCTCTGTTCCTCCCCAGTAGCATTTTGACCATCTTCCGACCTGGGGGTCTCATCTTCCGATGGTATACCGACATATCTCTGGTTGTACTGATCCATTTAGTTTTCACGGCAAGAATACTGGGGTGGGTTGCCATTACCTTCCCCAGGGATCGCATTTAGTCTGACCTCTCTGTCATGACCTTCCCGTCTTGGGTGTCCCTTCACGGTTTAGCTCATGGCATCATTGAGGTGCTCAAGCTCCAGCACCACGACAAGGTAACGATCTTTTGCTGAAGATACTTGTGATGAAGGTAATATATTTCTTTTCTCTTTATTATATTCTTCTTCTTTTTTCTTGTACTTTTTACTCCTTTCTAGTCTCTTCTTTTTTCTTTAAGTTTAGTTTGTATTAAATTTTACTTTTACAATAAAAATTCTTAATAAAAATTATATGCACTGCCTTGGGGATTATTTAACTACAGGGAGTCCTTGCTTAACAATGGTAATTGGGACTGGCAACTCCATTGCTAAGTGACAGAGTTGCAAAGGGTGATGTCATGTGACCACATTGACTTATGACAGCAGTTGCGACAGTTCTCAGTTGCCGTCATTAGGCAAATCCCGCGCAGTCGCAGCAACCCACGGTCACATGATCACCATTCACAACCCCCTGCCGGCTTCCCCATTGACTTTGCTTGTTGGAAGCAAATGGCGATCACATGACCACAGGACACTGCAACAGCCACAACTATGAGGACCCATTTTAAGTCCCGCTCATTCAACACCATGGTAACTTCGAATGGTTGCTGAACAAGTGGTCGTTCAATGAGGAGTACCTGTATATGCGTGCAACACACAGACACACACAGACATGAATCACTATTGTTGCATAATTCTCCTTAACGTGCACATATTTTGGCATCTTTCCCTAAAGTTTTATCCATGCAGATATATGTAATAGTCTTTCCAGTTTTTTCTCCATAATTTTCCTAAATATACAGTTTTTTTTGTATGTATCTTCCCCAGTATATGTATTTTCAGAAATATTTCAAGACAGGTGCCAGAACTAGGAACAGCAGGCCCATTCCCTATGCTGGCTTGCACCATCCCATTTGAAAAGTTCCCTGTGATGGATTCCAAACAGCCAAGACAGCCAGCGTGAAGGCACCAGGCCAGTGAGTCTGGCTGGTTCTCTCTAGGCTAAACCAGCCCTTTGCTGGGAGTTGCCTGGCCATAAGGGTGGCTGACAGCTTGCCTCCCGAGTCCCGGCTTCTCCTCCTAGTTCAGCAGGGAGCAGGTTGTTAATGGGGTCCTCCAGGGGGCCAGGAGAGCTTGAGAGTTTCAAGGCAGGTGCTGCTTCTGCTACTGACCAGGGTGGCTGTCTCCAGCCCAGTGGAAGCAGCAGCTGCTGCTGCTTCTGGAGAGACAGGAAGGTTCTGAGGGTGGGCCCATGCACAGACAGGTGGGCTCTGGCCCCAAGAAGCATTGATTAAAAATAAATCTCATTCCCATTTTGGGAATCTGCCAGTCATCTCCTTTCTATAGGTGGAAATGATTCTTTGAAACAAGGGTTCTTCTGCAAAGATGCTCATCCCAAGAGCTTCCATCAAGGATGAAAGGGGGGAGGGCACGAGAGGAACACCAGGGAGCTAATTGGGGTCAGACCACTAGAGATGTGGGTTGTCCTTTCATAGGCAGCGCTGGATCAACATCCTCACAACTTAGGCAAGCCTTGGGAGCACCCAGCAGGCAGGGGGAGTCAAAATGTTTCTCTTCTTCAGCTAATGAGAGGCAATTGAAGACTCCGTCACAGCTGCCTGCTGTCAACGCCGGGCTGCAGGTTCCTCCTAATGAGCCAGCCAGAGAGCTCACCATTCTGCATCACAGAGCCAGAGATAAAGGGGTGGGGGGGGGGTGGAGGATGGGGAGAATTCCTCCTGGAATATTGAGTCTGAGCAAGGAACAAAATACTCACCTGAAGCTTCTGTGACAGAGCTACAATAACGTTTTTACAGGCAGCTGGACCATAAACAGGACACAAGGCTTTAGAAAGAAGCAACCTTTTCCCTCAGAGGAAGAAGGGCGTTTCGAGCAATTCCCCCAGTAACTTTCTGCAGCCTCCAATGAAAATATCTGCTGGCAGAATTCATTAATTGTTACGTCCTGCTTAAAGTTATGTCCTGCTTTTCTTCCAGGAGCTCAAGGCAGCATAGGCAACATTTTTCCCAGAACCACCACCTTGGGAGGGAAGCTGGGCTGAGAAGGAAGGATTCCCCAAAGCCATCAATTAGCTTCCATGGCAAGAGTGGAAAACTTGGCTCTCTCTGATCCTTAACCATGATCGTTCTCTGGACAGTCAGCATCTTCCATAGGAGATGTATAGTCCGTGGTTCCTGAGGATCTATGCACCCCCACCCATACCCAGGGCTGCAATCCAGATCCTTGGAAATGCTCAGCAACAGTTCAGCCCCAGCTCTGCAGGCCTCTCAAGACTGTAACTGCTTCTATGGATTTTGGGTTTCTCAGATCCAAAATCCAGCACAAGCAAAGAATCATAGAACCACAGGATTTAAGGGCTGGAAAGCACCTTGTAGATCACCTAGTCCAACCCCCTGTCCTTTGCCCATCTCAGGATTTCAGGGCAATGAGGAGGATGGGGAAACTATGAAGAGAAATTGATGGAGCTGAACGTGTTTAGCCTTGAGAAAAGACAATGGGGTTTGATGGTGGTGTAGAACAGCACTATTCAAACATCCCTTCTACTACCTCACTGTCAGCCCTGCAAGGTAGTCCAAACAAGAAGCACCAACCATGAATGCAAACACTACCTTTATGGTAAGGTTACAGCAACAGAATCTTGCAAGTCTGAAAGTACCCTTCCTTACTTTTACTCTTCTGGAAACTAGGGAGTGTCCCTTCTGACATGTTTTCTTCGTCCCCACCCCTCCCTCGGGGACAGATTTCGTTTATCAGACCGTTGTCTAGGCTGCAGCTCTTCTTCCTGTCTCTCATGGTCATTCCCACAGACCATCACACTTGCTCCACTTCATGGAGACCACACCTGCCAAATCTATTGGAGTTCCAACTCTACTGCTGGGTTGGGGCAGCCTGCCTGATTTGTAAGGGAAGGACAGCGATGTGGTGGGCCTCCTGCTCCTGCTTTTGAGCCCCCAGGGCTACCCCGTTGGCCATGAAGGGCACAGTTGCGTGGGTAGTCATAAATCAATATTTATTTAATACAGTGGTGATTCTTTGCAGACTCATAGCTATAAATTAATCCTCACTAATTGACAGTAATTGAATTCACTTAAACAATTGAGCTCCCACTTGTTTCCTGTACTAAACAAGATGTTCAGCTTAGTTCCTCTGGAGAATTTGCAGCATGGGGCTTCCCAGGGCCTCTGCAGAAGGAGTGCGCATCTCAAGTCCCACCTTTCACACAGCACCACTGAGGATCTTCCCTGCCATGATACTCAGAAAGCCAGCCAGCCAGTCTGAGCCCTCTGACTAGGAACCAAGTCCATAAAACAAAGAGTCACAGTAACAAGTCAGTCCTGACATTATGCTGATAGACACTTGCATTTGTTTATTTATCAGATTTATATGGCTGCCCATCTCACACAAGGCGACTCTGGTTCTGCAGTATATGAAGGAATGCAGTTTCACATCCTGTCCTTGCAGGTAGTTCAACATGGCTCGTTTTTCATAATACTCAGCACATGGGCAGGCATGAAAGTATCTAAGCCCCCACCACGAAGCCCTGTCTTGGTCTTAGAGGCAACCCGTTTTCTCAGCTGACTCCCCTTTTCACAACAGCCACCAGTCTGAACTCACTAATTCATTGGCCATGAAACCTCCATCCACTGGAATGTCTCTCTCACTCACACTGCTGATTACTGATTACTGGATTTGTTAAAGCGGAGTTGGAGCTAATTTGTATATTCTCAGAAAGAATTCCCCCAGACCCCTTGTCTCCTTTCAAAGTATCAAAGTACCAATCATCCAGAATCCTACATCTTCAGAAGATTAGCAAAGGACGCTGAAATCTGAATTAGATCCCTATTATAATTCAGAAAAGCTTTAGCTTAGCTTTCTTTTTCTGTCCACAACTGCTTTTTCTGTCATTCTCCGAACCCAGCCACCTTTTGCAAGTAAGCTTTCTTTGATTTATTTGAATAGTTGGTTTCACTGATTTAGAAAAGAGACTTCTCTACTGTGGAATTTCCACCTAAAATCCTCTTCCTGTGGTAAAGAATATCTAAGCAGTATATCTAAGCACAGTGTTTATTTTGAGACGGTGTCCTAAGTTTCTGTAGGTTCTGTCTCTTCTGTGTAAGTTATTTATTGATTTGCGTGCCAGTTTCTATTTTTGAAAACCACCAAAGCAGTTCCCTTTACAAATGCCCACATAATAAATACAATAAATTCCAACATGCAAAGGAATAAAGCAACCTATTAGTGTGCAATTACTAGGCTGTTGTGCAAAATGGTCAATAGCAGAAAGGAAGAAACGCTTCTCCAGCTGCTGGCTCTGGAATCTCCCACCTCGGAGTTGACTCCCACCACAGGCGCTTCCGGGGAAGCCTCGCCCATTCCGAGTTCCGCCTGTTGCAAGGCGAGTCCAGTTCCTCTCCCAAGGCAGGGAGCAGGAGACTCCCCCCCCCCCCCCGCTTCTGTTCCCGAAAGGGAAGCCGGCATTTTACAAAGTCGATTTCCAGCCCAGAACCAACAAATACAAACGGAGAAACAGATCTGAACCCCCCGCCCACGGACAAGCTGCAAGACATCCGATGGGTATCTCTGAAGCAGCTGCCACCCCCGTCCTGCGGTTATTAACAGCAGGAAAGCCGAGCGCAGGGTCCAACCTCCCGCGGGCAGCAGGAGCTCGTTTCTGGCGCCCCCCCGCCCCCTCCGCAGGCAAAAAGAGAACAGCGGCCTCTGCTGAAGACACCCCCCGCCCACCCCCAAGTGACGGCGTCCCAGCCTATTCTTTGCTCAGCTGCGCACGCAGAGGCGGAGTCTCGCCACGAGCCAGAGAGGGAAAGGGAGGCCGCCCAGGAGCTGCCCTGGAACTGCACCCTGGCCGTGAGAGGCGACCTTCATCCAAAGCCAGGACTTGTGAGGAACGGCTTGGGAGACCGCTGGGCTAACTCCAAGGCCACAGAGAACCCTGCGGCTTGCGAGGCCAAGCCCTGCTTTGCATCGTTTGCAGTTGCGTATTTTGCACTGCTTGATGACACCAGGATGAGACCCAAGGGAGGTGCCACAGGGAACCCCCCATAACCAAGCCAACAAGGCCATGCTCAGCGTCTTTGGCTCGGTCTTAGCGTGCGGCATGAACCCAGCCATGCGGCTTGCGCACTACCGATTACAGCTTAGGGCTACGTATCCACCAAGCCTCTGTCGTCTATTTTAAACACCCCATGGTTTGAGCAAAGCATGGCTATGGGCAGGAAGCTCACCAGATTTTACTTTCTGGGGGATATACACAAAAATGGCTCCCTTTCCTGTAAACCAGGTGATGGAGAATCTGAGGGAGATTTCTGGAGATTCCCACCCCACCACAGACCATTACTGCAGAAATGAAGTCTGCTGTCCATCTAGCTTGGAACACCTTTGCATCTGCAGGGTGGGGTCAAGGTAAGGCGAGAGTTTGAAGCTCGAGGAACACAGCCAATGGGGGCTTCACTGCTTAGGGAGCGCCTCCACTGCGCCTCTTGAGAAAGGCGAGGGGGAGATTGGCCCCCTTGCCCTGAGACCATCTGCCGTGTGTGTGTGTGTGTGCGCGCGCATGCACACACACACGCGCATGGGCATGGGTGTTGGAAAAGGAGGGCTGCAAGTCAAACTCCTTTGAAACCCACTTCTAGGTACTAACGGCCTTTTCCCAAGAGACGTCCTCATCCCCTTGTGCTCCTCCTTTCCTTGCTAGGAAGCCAAGCCAGTTTGGGAACGGCCAGTGGCCCCTCAGGATTTCTCTGGCCACAAAAGAGAAAGACCATTACAAAGCCCCATGGAAATCCTGCCTTTCCCCCGATGAAGCTATTCCCGATTTAGTTTCATTTGCAAGGCCGAACACCTCCCTCCACGCAGTTATGTGGTCACTAGGAAGGCAATTTAGCCATAAACTGTGACTAGCTTCATTACAGACAAAGAAAAAGTGTGCAGTGGCTCTTAAATCACAAGTAGGCCACCCATGGTGGGGAGGGGGGGCTGCCACACATCCACTTCCTTTTGCGCAAAGACCTGGCTGGAGGTAGCGTTCCCCCCCTTGCACGCGACACTTCTGCCCAGTGATCCTGCTGCTTGAGCGGGATGCCCAGGCCCTCTGTATGAGGAAGGTCTTCCCACCCCCAGCTTTGGGCAACTTCTGGCCCCCCACTCAGCACCACTGGAAGGGGCCCCGGAAGCCTCACAGAGCTTGGGCTTGGCAACTGGAGGTGAGGTGAGAGGTGAGAACAGCAGCAGTGCCAGGCAGAGCTTCCCCTTCTGGCTGCCAACAGGGGAGCTTGGTCTGCCTCTCTTGGAAAGGGGGCAACAGTAATCAGTCTGAGGGCCACATCTGGTTTTAAGCTTACAGGCTGGGGGGGTCTGCCCCAAGAAGGTACCCTGAGCAAGGAGTTGAAGCTTCTTCCAACCCTTCTATGACCCTAACAGGGTGAAACCAAGGCAAGCAATTTGACCGAGTTTCACCCCAATTCTTAATAAACCCCTGGATATGGTTATTCACCACTGTGTTTATTGAACTATCTCTTCCTTCTGTCCCCTGCAGCCCTGGTCAGGTGGGGCGGAACCTATTCTAAAGGCCTTTCATTGTCACAGGAAGCTGCAATAGGGAGCCACTGATGGATCAGGACCGTCTCAGGCTGAAGGCTAACAAATACAGGTAGTCCTCACTTAACTGCCACAATTGGGACCAGAATTTTGGTTGCTAAGTAAAACAGTCATTAAGTGAATCCAACCCAATTTTATGACCTTTCTTGCAGCAGTCATTAAGTGAACCACCATGAGCGTCAAGCAAACCACATGGTCATTAAGCAAATCACGCAGGTCCCCATTGATTTTGCTTGCCAGAAGCTGGCCGGAAAGGTCAAAAAGGGCGATCATGTGACCACGGGATGCTGCAAAGGTCATAAATGCAAACTGGTTGCCAAGCACCCAAATCCTGATCGCATGGCTGTGGGGATGCTGCAGTGGTCATAAGTGTGAGGACCAGTTGCGAGTCAGTTTTTTCAGCACTGTCCTGTCCAAGCTGTCACTAAACGAATGGTTGTTAAGCGAGGCCAACTTGTAGTCACACAAGAGGATGACTGCTCTGCAAAAGGCTGCTTGCTTGGTTAGATGTATGTTCTGCCTTTCCTCCAGCAGCTTAAGAGGCATGCAGCACATGGACCTGTCTCAGCCCATTTTTCCCACAATGCCA
The DNA here is from genome assembly GCF_035149785.1 of Candoia aspera. Taxonomy (NCBI): domain Eukaryota; kingdom Metazoa; phylum Chordata; class Lepidosauria; order Squamata; family Candoiidae; genus Candoia; species Candoia aspera. The sequence continues at coordinate 19,718,253 of NC_086166.1, read as the reverse complement.
ACCTGATTCAAGAGACTGGGCTGATAGAGGTTCTGGCCCAAAGTCACCCAGTGAACGTCTGTGGTGAGGGTGGACTTGAACCTGGGTCTCCCGTTCCTAGCCCAACATCTTAACCATCCCTCCGCACTTGCTCTCACAAGGAACGACTCTAGGCCAAGAGGGTCCACCCTCCTCCATTGCAGCCGCGTTTCTGGCCCCTTCGCTTCTGGGCGTCGCTGGCAATGGTGGCTCAGCTGCCAGGAACAGTGGGTGCCCCAAGGGAGCAGCTGGCCTGAACCCGCCTTGGCACATTCCGGGCAAAGCCAGCCCTCCCTTCCCCCCGCCGCATCACAGCTGGCGAGGCCCGAAGCAGCTCGTGAAATGGCAGGCCTTCTCTGTACTCAGCAGCTCGGCCGTTATCGCTGAGAACCAGAGCTGGAATCAATTTGGCCTGACAGGTGATGCACTTCAAAACAAGCTGCTCTCCCGGCCTCCGTGAAGCGAATGCAAAATAAGCCAGCCTGCGGGGGGGGGGGGGGCTGGGAAGGGTGGAAAGGGCCTCCAGCCACAGAGCTCTTCCAAAGTTGCAGCTGCAGTCCAGCTCTTCCGGAGACCGGAGCAGAACTGGACAATAGGCCGAGCCCAGCCCTCGGACAAGGGAACGGGCCAGTGCCCCCAGGCTGCTTCTTGGTCTGTCCCTCTGCCTGGGGGAGAGGAAGGGCACTGCCTGAGAAGGGCAGTGCTGTAGTATAGCCTGCTGAACGTTGCCAGGACTGCCTTGCGTCATCCGGGTGCTCCTGATTTCCTGGCATCATTATGCGAAACACAGGTACACCATCTTTTGGGACTGGGGCACAGGTGACACGTGGAGACAATGTGGAGACTGCATTCCCACAGTGGCTGCCATAGTGGGATGCACACCCACTGGCCAGAAGGCAACCTTGGCCTGCCATCTTAGTGGGGCCTTTTTGGAACCTGAAGGCCCTTCTGCAAAGGAGGGTCCAAGTGCTCATGATTCGCTCTGCAGCAGGCCAGCTTTCCATTCAACGTTCCTATTTAATCAGTCTTTAGAAGAAGAGCAGGGAGTCTGGGGGGCACCAAGTCCTCCCTCCTGCAGCCAGTCACCTTCTGGGAGTGAATCTCTCCAGGGCACTTCAGGTAAGTAATCTGACCACTGAGACTTGCTTGGAGCTCAGCAGATCTTGGTGGAGGGCCAAGTTGTTTTTAGTCCGCCAGTCCTCCTGCCCACGAGACCCTGCAGGACCTGGACATCCCAACAGACTTCAGATCATAGGCTGAATATGACCCAGCAGGGTGAGGCAGCCACAAAAATAAAAACAAAACACTTCGCATTGCTTCTAGAAAATTGTGTCTAGATCTGGACACGGCATGTTGGGAAGAACATTGATAAACTGGAGCCTGCCCAGAGGAGAACAAGCAAGATTATAAAGGAGAGGAAAATGAAGAGCAGTTGGGGGTCTTGGCTAGGTTTGGTCTGGAGACGAGAAGACTGCAGGCAAGAACGGCAGCTGAAAGGGTCTCACGCAGAAGATGGGCAGAACCGTTCAGAGTTACTCCAGCAGGCAGACAAGAAACAGTGGGTTTAAACGGTGTGGAAGTCCCTTACAGCAGGACATCGGCAAACATTTCCTCATGTTAAGAGTTGTTTCAGCAACGGAACAGCCTGCCTCAGGGGAGAGTACTCTTTTTATATGAGAATTGTTCTGGATGAGCATCCATCACGGAAGCTGTAGAAGTGGATTCCTGCACCGGGCAGGGTTTTGGCGGACTCAGTGATCTCCTCTAAGCTGCCTTCTAATCTTTACAGTCTATTATCCTCTCACCCACAGCATACACCATCATCATGCTTCCATTTATCTCCCTTTCTCCTAAATTAAAAGCATCATAACCTTTGTTGAGCTAAAGAAAATTGCTTCGGCTCTTTGATAATCTTGGTGACCATTTTTGGAATCTTGTCTAGCTCTACAGTCCTCTCTTGCAAGTATGATGACCAGCACCACGCAAGTGAAATTGCACTGCATGTTTGTATAAAGTCCGGATAATGTTGGCACTGCTGAGGATGCTGTTATACGTCTCTGCCCTGGGCCAACCAAGGGGTGCTGTGGGAATTCTGGCAAGCCTCTGGGGGCTGTTGGGGTCTGGCTGAGGAAACCCAGGCTTCAGCCCCACCTTAGCAAGATGGAGTGGCTGTCAGCACTACAGCCTCCTGGTGCCAGGGATTTGCCACTGTTAGTTCTGGAAGGCTGCACTCCCTCCCTTGGGGGTCCTCCTGGACTCAAGGTGGCAACATGGCCAGGAGGGCTTTTACACTGCTTTGTGTTATGTGCGAGTTGTGCCCCTTCCTGGACTAGGAGGCACTGTGCACAGCCATTCATGCTTTGTTCAGCTCTTGAGTGAACTCCTGCAATGCCTTCAATATGGGGATGCCCTTGAAGAACATCTGGAAGCTGCAACTGGTCCAGAATGTGGCAGCACAAGCAATTATGGGTAGGCCACGTTACACCTTGCTTTGTGAGCTGTGCTGGCTCCCCATAGGCTTCTGGGTGCAATTCAAGGTGGCTTCTCATCTATAAATCCCTTCATGGCATGGGGCTAGGCTGTTTGAGGGACCACCTCTCTCCAATGGCCTCTACTCATCCCTTCAGGTCTGGCAGCAGAGGCATGATCCAGGCCCCACTGATCAGAGAATGTCATCCTGTGGGACCAGGAAGTGGCCTTTCTCTCAGGATACTGGCCCTTTGGACCACCACCCCTGCTGACCTTCTGAGAAGCCCGTAAGTCCTGGCTGCTCTCCCATGCTTGGGATCAGCTGAGCCAGGAGGGCTGGTCACTTGATCCCCCTCAGCTGCCTTATCAAGTCTTCTTCATTTTTGGTTACTGTGTTTATCTTGTTCTGTTTGTATGGATTTTTAAATTCTGTGTGCCACCCAGAGTCACATTTGCACGATGGACAGCCATATACAGTAAATCAATTAAAATAAGTAACATCCTAAGTACATTTTAAATTTTCTAGGGCACTTTCACCTTTCCTCCCAGCAACCACACCCACAAGTCAACATTTCTGTGGCGCTGCCACCCAGGTCCCTTCCTGGCTTAACCACCCATCAGTGCAGCTCAGACAGCATCCCTCCCCAGGCCTCACCCTGCCTTGGCTCTGTGACATCCATCGCTGGTCCAGAGAGGCCCTTCTGAGCCCACCAGTGGCCCTTTGCTTCCAGCTCCCTGAGGCTTTGGTGCCTCCCACAAAGATGGCCATCCCGGCATTTGCCAGCTAGGGGAGTGCCAGCTCTTGGGTCCGCCCAGCTGGAAGGGAGAGCCTGGCCCAGCCCAGCTGTGGGGGTTCCTCAGAAGGCCAGTGCAGTGTTCTGCTGCTGTCCATTCCCTGATCCTAGCCAGGTTTTAAGGGCGCCTGTTTGGAGAAGTGAGCCACTCAGGTTTTGGAACTGATCTGAGGCGAGGCCAGGAGCCAGTTTGAGGTGAGGGCAGGGATGCACCCAGAAAGCAGAAGGTCTCAGTGGATCAGTTGCTTCTGGTATTAACAAGGTTTGTTGCAGCCCCTCTCCATCTTCATACTTTCTTGGATCATTTTCAAGAGACAGCAGCAAGAAAAACACATAGACCCCCATTTCCCCTTACTATCCGTTAGGTCTGAGTATTAAGTCTTGATGCAGTTTGAGTTTGAAGACAGGATTCCCTTTGAATGTCCACGTCTGAGAGCAAGCCATTCTGATTCAAGCCGCTTCATTCAGGATCCAATGTGAAGAAACTCTTAATCCAGAGGCTGCAGGGAGGCAGCATCAACACCCCTGCAGTTACTTCACTTTGGGGCAGAATGGGATGAAAACCACAGGGAGGGTAGATCCTTCAGGAGAAAATCTGCAAGATTCAGCTGGACACTATCCAGTTGCAATGAGTATTTGAAGAGTATTTTAAGGCAGAGGGAGCAATGCTCCAGGACACGCAGCACAGCAGCCTCCAAGGGGTGCACCAGAGCCCTTATGTTTGGCTGGACCAGGAATCTGCCCTGCTGGTACTACTCTGGGCACAGTAGTTGTCAAAGGCAGCAGAAACAGGCTGATGCCATGAGGGAACCACCAGTCGGGTAGGCAGGCCACAGGAAAATGGCTTCTGTAGCTCCCCTCCTGCATCCTGAATAAACTGCTCAGCCACCCTTGCCGCCACACCAGCAACTGGGGTCTGTGTCACCTGGGGCAAACATGGATTCCTCACTCATTTTGGTGCCCCCCCCAGCGCAGTACCCAGGGCACATGCCCCACTTCCCCCCCCCCCGCCCCCCAGTTGCAGCCCTGCTTGCCGCTTCCATTGTTGGGACCCTGAATCCTGCCCCGGTTGTGCCGCATTAAAAGCAAGACTTGATCTGAGGTTGTGTGCTGGGCTGGTCCTCCCTGAGCCCATAAGCAGAGGGGAGGCTGGGCTGGGCTGGGCTGGGCTGGGCTGGGCTGGGCTGGGCTGGGCTGGGCTGGGCTGGGCTGGGCTGGGCTGGGCTGGACCAGCCCAGTGGTGGAAAATCCATGAGCCCAAAAGAGCGCAAAGGTCGGGGGGGCACATTTGAGAAGCCGATAGCTGCAAGGTATGCCCAGAACGAGGTTAGGCTTGCTTCCCCACAAGAACTGGCTGTCAGAGATGAACAGGAGAGAATTCTTATAGGCCTGGTGTTCCTGTCCACATCAGAGAGCCCATCACACCAGTTAACCCGGCCACCCAACACTTTTCTTGGTATGGAAATGCAGTCGTAGCATTGTGTATGGTCTATTATAACCCCGGAAGCACAAAAAGCTATGGCATCTGTGAAGCACTCCAAAGCTGCTGATTCAATTTACACTTGGAAGCAGCTTTGATTTCTTATCTGCCTCGATGGGTGATCTGATCAAAGCTTCGCTTATTCAAATCTAAATCAAATTCCCTTTGATTCAAAGCCTCCCTTTCTCTAATATTGAGGAAGACCCCTCTGGTGGTCTGCAAAGCACCATGGCTGGTGGGGGACAGAGAAAGAAGAGCAATGGCTCCACGTGTTTCTCCCTACCTTGTGAATCTCTGACCTGTTTTTTTGAGGGATAACTCCCAAGACAACTTCTGCACCACCCAACTCCAAACAGATGTTCCTTTTTCCTAGGTCCTCTCTGAGAAACTTCACGGAGTTCTTCTTCACAAGGTGGAGGGGTCAAAGGCTAGATTTCCAGGCTCTCCAGACAATAGCTGGAAGAGCCCTTTCTGGCAGAGCCCCCCCAAAAGCATCAAGCATTGTATTCTTTTCCAAGACAGTTTTGCAGATTGTCTTCTTCTCTTTCCTTCCTTTGCCATCTTCCCACTTGGAAGCATATCTCTGCCATACGGCAAACTCCGGAGACAAGCTGCTGCTATGTAAACAACCTTGGGAAGGAAGCTCTCCTCGCTTGGGAGCAGATGACTTTTGTGAAGATCTTCTGAGGAGGCAGATCGGCAGCAGCTGTTGGACTTCCAGAGCACACAAGAGGGCTTGGAACAGAACGTAACTTCTCCAGATCATCCTGGTGTGCTGGGAAAAATCCACCAAACAACACCATACATGAGAATTGAATCTCACTCACACTGTTCAAAGGGAACGTAATTTTTCTGAGGAGCTATTTGAGAAATTGACCCACACCCCCACACACCCTTGTGCACACTTTGGTGGAGCTATTTGGGTCACATAAATCTGCTTCTCAGATTCTTCCACAGCCACCATTCTGGATTTCAGGGATGGGGGACACCTGCCCCATGGGTGAGCTGTGCCTGGCCTGATCTGTCCATAGGTGTCTCGGGAGGCAATTTGTGGGCTGATGGATGTTTGGGACACAGCTGCAGTCTCCTGCTTCTCTTCTTTCTACGGACCTGAACTAAGGATGTTGTTGGAAGGAGAGGAAACCCAGGAGCGCCTGCTGGCTTGGGGACATTTCAACCCTCTGGAAGGGCCTTGGACTGCCTTACAGGCCACCACAGCCCCTGCTCAAGCCTTGACTTGGGGCACAAGGCAACCTCCCTCTCAGCCTCTTGGATGCGCATTCCCAAATCCTCAGCCTGCAGGAGTCCTGGGGAGCCTCCTATCTCCTCACTCTTCTGGAGGCCTCGATCATCTATCTAACTATCTCTGTCACCTATCATCATCATCATCATCATCTCTCTCATCTCTCTATTTATCATCTCACAAAAGTACAATAAAACAAACCATTAAAAACAAGTTTAAACAACCATTAAAAAACATTAAAACATAAATATAGGTAAGACCACAGGAGAATGGACCAACATCCTACACGCAATGTACCCATCTTGTGGGCTCCCCATTTCCATGGGATCCCCAAGGCTGCTGGAAAAAAACACACATTTCTAAGGGATTCTAAGGGACAACAGGGTCAGACTAATCTTGCCCCAGGGGACGGTGTTTCAGAGGGCAGAAGCCACAGCAGGAAAGGGCCCCCTCCCAGGCCCCATCAGATGGAACTCCTTAGCAGGCAGGACCCAAAACATGCCCCTCCTGCTGGACCTGATGGGATGGGTGCCTGTGATCAGGGAGAGGATATCCTGGGTGGGCCTGGACCTCCCTTCTTTTTCCAGAAGCCTCTCCCTCCTGTGGCCAAGGGTGCTGAGGCTTCTCCATGGCCCTCCCCGCTCTATTCAGAAAGGATCTGAGCCCCTGAACCCACCTTGGATGGGGAGCCAAGAGCTTTGCCAACCCTCCTTATCCAGCTTCCTGCATGACTCACTGAGCCATAAGCTGCATGAGTGGAGCTTGAACGCATCCCAAGTGAAAAGGGAGCCCTGTCTTGACCCTGGACTTGACAACAGCAGCACCGGCCATGGGCGTCCTGCCCAACTGGCCCAGGAGCCTAAGCAGAGGCATCCAGAAGCCCCCTGGCCTGCCTCAGGACAAGCCAGGGGCTGCAGTACAATGGGTTACCCTGAGTCTTGGCCACAGGGGCAAGAAATGGCAGGTTGCACCTGGCCCACCAGCCCACTGTTCCTCCCCCTGGCCCTGAAGGGAACCAGGGGCTGCAGGGCCTCCTCTGCCCGCAAGCTGCCCCCCAGTTCACCACCTGCCCCAACAGCGCCTCCCTCCTGCCCAACACACCCCTGTGCCCAGTGGCAGTCCCTCCCCCAGGCCCCTTTTCCCTTCCACAAAAATAGTTTTCAAAACGTCTGATAGCATTTTTAAAAGATCTGCATCTCTTATATCCTTGAGTTGTTATTTTCGGTCATTTCCCGGCTTCTCTTTTACTTTCCTTTATGTCTTTAAAGAAGCATTGCTGGACACCCTTTGAGCTTCGCGCCAGGCCTCTCACCCGCAGTGGTGTCCCTGGCGGGGCAGGGAAGCATCTGGGGTAGGAAGGCATCACCTTCAGGTGGCTGAGGATTGTGGGCAGGCTGCAGAAGACAGTGTGAGGAGTTTCACCAAATGGACCTGTCCCGAAAAAAATCTGTATTTTTCTCCAACACCACCCACTGATCTTTGTCATGTTGATCTCACACTCACCCACTTAATTCAGCCTGAAATGACTAATTTTCACTCAGCAACAGCAGCAGCTGAGGTGGGAGGTGCACAAGGCGGGGGGGGGGGGCTGCCCATAATTGCCACTCTATGCAGAGAATTCAGCTTCAGCCCCAACCAAAGACTCTGCATCTCCACAGCCACACTTCTGGCTGTGCAAAAAAAAAAAAAAGACACTGAAACAAAAGCTAGCCAAACAGGCTGTGTTTGCACAGTATGAGAAGCACGCACACAGAACCTGATTGAAAGGCTTGCCTTGACTCTGTGAATGCATGGAAATGATGCCTTGGTGGGTCTTTAAGGGACCCCAATAGGTCTTATAAAGGTCTAGGAGGGGGCCTGGTCTGCAGCAGATGAGCAAGCTTTTGCACCAAGACTGTGTCGCCGCCTCACAAGTGCTGGCCCTGCATTGCTAAATGGTTCCTGATGGACCAAGGAGCTGCAGCCAGGAGAGGTCTGCTGAATCCCCTGCCCTGCATCTTGCCTCCCACAGAGGGGACGACGGCTGCTGCCCCCTTGCTGCTGTTCCCCAGCAACCAAAGTGGGGAGGACTAGGGTCTGGGGCTGTGGTGCTCATGGCAGGTACAGAGAGAAGCATCCCTTTCCCCACTCTCAAGGCTGGGGGAGGCAATGGGCCCCTCTCTGCCCCACAGCCAAGAACCACCCAGAGCTTCCAGGCCCAGCAAGGAGCTCCAGACCTACAACCAGGCTCTGGCTGATCCCAGAGCAGGGCACAATTCCTGGCAACTGCCTCCCCACCAAAGGCACTTTCCATGCTGTCCCACCTCCAGCAGCCCCCTGCCTGAGCAAATGAGGTGCCAGGAACACGCAGCAGGGGCTGGCCAGGCCATGCCACGCAGGGAACCCGAGGAGCTGCTCACATCTGCCAAGACTTGTTCATTTCCATGAATCTGGACCTTGAGGAGAAGGTGGCTTGCGACAAACTGCAATGACCCCACAGCCCCCAGAGGGGCGGGAAAAAGCAGCCCACCCTGCTCTTTCAGGAGCAGCATCCAATCCATTTCCCTCCCTGGGGAATCTGTCTGCATCCCCTCGCCCAGCCCAGAGCAGGGAGGGCAGCCGCCCCACAGACCTTTGCAGTGAGGGGCAAACGGGGAGTGCCGAGTGCAGCAGGGATCAGCAAGCCACCCTGCCCTCTTGCCTCCTGTGAGTTACGCCTGGGTGTGGGGGGTGCCCTCCCCGGCAGTGGAGAGTTGGGCAATGTGAGGGACTCCCCCACCAAAGCAAGGATCCTTCTCCAAGCAGAGATCATTAATCCCTCTCTATTCTACGGATCTATTATTTATTTGCTCAGCCACCCTTATCAGCCAATGAATAATGCATACCTTGCTCTCCAACAACCGGTGGTGGCTCTGAATAAAGAAACTGAACTCAGAGGACTCAGCATGCCAAACAAACTGGAAGCACGTTGGCAACACAAGGCTCGGTTTCTAGCCTCCTGTGGGCCCAGGGGCCTTCCTGCCCTGGAGGTCTGGCACCCAGGTCCCGGCAGGGTGGCCCAAGTGGGTGGAAGGAAGAGGGGCAGGTGGCCCTGCCTGTTCACACTGGGGGCCTTGGCCGGCCCTGGGGGCCTTCTCACACCTCGCGGCCGAGTCTACCCCCGAGGGTTTCCAGGGCCATCTGGGCAGGAAGAGGCCTGCAGAGGCTAGGGACAGAATTGGGTGCCGAACGCCCACCGGCCCAGAGGCCTGGCTGTCCAGCACTGAGTCTGGTGTGCCCCTTGCCATGGGGTGGGGGCTGCAGTTTTCCCAGGGCCCTGCGAGGAGCACAGGGCGATCCTGCCCCAGCGTCTCCATCCTGACAAATTACACAACCAAGGCAGAGATTAAGGGCAGCTAATATTCTGGTACCGTCAGTGCAATTAAAGCTGCCCTTCTGTTTCTGATGGGGAAGCTCTTCCACAAAGTCTCAGCCTCAAGGCCCGCCCAACTGGGGAGCCCGGCTCTGAGGGCAGAACAGCACGGCATCTGTGCCCAGCAGGCAGTTTGCGGCTGGATCAGGCCTGACTCCTCGGCAGCACCAGGCGTAATCGGAGGTTCCTGAGAGGGCCATGTACCCCAAAACTCTCTCAGTGTCCCTTTTGTGGCCCAGGTCCCCCTCCAACTGCAACCACCTCAAAAAGGAGGCCCAGCTTTGCTCAAGTTGGGGGAGGAAACCAACCAACTGGGCACGCCATCACATAGGTATAATATCATTTTTTAAAAGAACCCTCTCCCCATCCCAGAAAACCCCAATCTTGCCCAGGTAGCAATCACGTCCTCCCCCTGCCCCCCCCCCCATTGCACATGGCTCCCAGCCCCAGAGATTTCATTCCCCTTCCTGGACCACAAGGCAAGAAGATGCTCCAGCTCCTGGAGGTCACTGAAACTCACGGATCAGACCAATCATCTTCCCCAATCCAGGAACATTTGTTCTCTTCATGACACCATTCCTTCATTCCTTCATTCATTCACTGAAGCAGTAAAACAAATCCCTGAACCAAAACCTCCACCCTGCCAAGGCCCCTGAACTCAAGTGAACCTCCTTAATAGCTTGCTGGGCACTTACAGATGCTGGCTCAGGAGTTACCTTAAGTCAGCCCTTGCATTTTTAGACAGGAACTAGGAAGTTACCAACCACCAAAACTGACTAGTGCCAACCTCAGGAGGTGCCAATTCTGGTGGCCCACCTTAAGAGCCGATGTGCAAACTTACATCTTCATGTGTCCTATTTGCACCCAGGCTAAGCATAAAGGGGGGAAAACTCAAGGACTCCTGCAGCCAGTGGCTTCCCCTAGTGCCCCATGGAAGGAAATTGCCATGGATTTTATAGTGGACTTACCCCAAAGCAAAAACAAAACAGTTATTTGGACTGTAATTGACTTGTTTTCCAAACAAGCACATTTTATTCCCCGTGCCAAACTTCCAACCGTGCAGCAGCTTTCAAAGCTCTTTCTACAACATGTCTACCACCTGCATGGCTGTCCTGAACATGTGATTTCCGATCACGGGGTACAGTTCACCTCCAAATTCTGGAGGGCTTTTTTGAAACTTCTTGGGCTGCAACAATTTTTAAGCTCATCAAACCATCCACAGACGGATGGATTGACTGAATGGGCTCAGGTTACTCTAAAGCGATTCTTATGCTGCTACATCAACTTTCAGCAAGACGACTGGGTAGGCCTCCTCCACTTCGCTGAAGTGGCTTACAATAATTCCGTTCACCACAGCACAGGATTTCCCCTTTCCAAGTAGTATCTGGCCAGGACTTTGTCCCCATTCCCAAGCTGCTGCTCAAAGCACCCCACCCCCACCCGACTGTTCTGCTAGTGAATGGTGTGCTACGGTAGCGTCCAACTGGCCAGCCATCAAACAAGCTTTAACTCATGCACAACAAACCTGTAAAAAATTTGCTTACCATAACAGAAGACCACAGTGGGATTTGAAAATGGGAGATAGTGTTTACCTCTCCACTAAATTTCTCAAATCTCAACAACCATCTAAGAAACTGGGACCAAAATTCATTGGCCCTTTCCCTATTGTCAAAGTCATCAACTCTGTTACTGCTCAATTGCAACTGCCTCATAGTTTATAGAGACTTCACCCTGTTTTCCATTGCAGTCTCTTGAAACCTGCCCAGGATTCCTCCAAATGGCACCCAACTACTCCTGCACACACACCCCCCCCCATCATGATCGATGCCACCAACATTTTGAAGTTAAAGAAATCCTGGACTCTCGTATTCACCATGGCTCCTTACAGTACCTTATCAAGAGGGAACACTTTCCTGATCATGAATGGGTTTCAAGCAGCGATGTAAACACTCCTGCACTAACTCGCAAGTTTCATTCCAAATATCCTAACAAACCTTCCCCTTCCTAACATCCCTCCCCTCCCACCCCTTCTTTTCCCTACACTATTCACAATGTCTCTAATTTGTCTTAGTTTCTTAGTTTTTTTTCAGAGAGGCAGCATGTCATACTCCCCGATCCAGATGTCCTCAGGACATCCTGATCGACTCACATCCATTTTTCATTGAACCCGTGTCAACAGACAGAGTGGCACCAGAAGGGAGGGGGTGTTACTTTGGAGTGTGAATTCATTTGAACTCATTTGTTTAGACTAGGCATTTATTGCCAAGGCCATCCGGATGAATACCATCCGAGCCATCTGGTGGCAAAGGGGGGAGTACATGCTTTAATGGGTAGAAGGGGGGGAAACGTAGAGAATGTGAATTTTAAATTGTAGAATGCGTGGGAGAGAAGCCATTTGCAACTTTGCTGTGTACCAGCTGCTTCCATTCATTAAACAGTTACTAGAACCCAAGTCTCAGAACTGTCTTTGAGTGAATGCATGAGCGTGTGGATCGTTACACACTTTATCATTCTGCTTACCTCACTCTAAGCAAAAAATTTAACCCATGTTATGATTGGCACAGGACATTATTCCTGGCCAGCATTTGTTATATGACTATATAAAGGTTGTCTGTACCCTCCTTCAGTGGGCAGAACCTTGTGTCCGGCGCCGTTTAGATAAACATGGCTCAAGTGGATCACGCAGTCTCCCATCCTCAACTGGGGTTTGGGGAATTTTTCCCCTTCAATACAGCCACAGCCTGCAAACTGCAAAGCTGAGAATAGTAAAAGTGCGGGATGTCTCCCAATAAAACCCCAAGCAACTCCCAGTCCCTGCCCCCAAAGTCAGCACAATTCCCTGCCCCCAAAGTCAGCACAATTCCATGCCCACAGGTGCCCCTAACAGTTCCTGCTAACAGTCTGCGGGAAAAGTCCTTGACAAGGCGAGATAACCCAAACATGCATTCCTCATTCTTCACTCCTCGCATCGCAGCCTGGTACAAGGAACAGGAGCAGCCCCCTCCTGTACAAGAACTCGTGTCAGCACCATGGCATGGGAACCCGTTACAATGTTTTCCAGGAACATTGGAACAGGAACCATGACAAAGTAGCTTTCATGTAAGATTCTCCATGGAGTCTGCATCGGCTTGGTTGTAGATTTTGGTGGTGGCAAGGCACACCCTTGATTGCCAGGACTGAGGCTACTGTGTTTGACACCACCGAACAGGGTTGTCACACTGAAGTTCCTCTGGCACCATGCTGTGGGGCACTGATGGCCACAGCCTCATCTTTCTCCCTGGGCCTCTCCGCCTCATCTTGTGGGATCGTTCCACCTCAATCTGCTCCCCAAGGAAGGCCTCGCATGGCCCCTTTATCCACGCCTGGGGGGCCGTTCTTCCTCTCCTCCCCCCTGGACCCTGCTTGCTTCTCTCCTGCCTCTTTTTATCACCACTCATTACCTTGGTTGGGCATTCATGAAAGATACCAGTGAGAGATCGCTGACATTGGCACGTGGCACCTGCATACAGAATCATCCATTTGTTTGAAAGACCCGATGGAGGATCATGAGCTTGTATCTTTGATCCAAATTACTCCCACCAGAATTACAACTGGAATCAAATCTCTCAGCGTTTAAAAAAAGCACTAAAAACACTCCTTGCCTTTATGAAGACATTAAAATTTAAAATTTAAAAAAAATCCCTATTTGTACAGTTGTTGATTTTATTATTTGTCATGAGCCTTTTAGTCTAAAAGCCTTTATTTTATACTGTGATTTTAACTGCGGTTTTTATCTCATGTCTGTGCTGCATTTAATTACAGGCATGTGAGAAATGAATTCACTAATCTACTCACTAATTCAGAGCTGGTGCAAACAAAGTGGCAAGAACTCATCTCAACCCTGGACCTGGTCTGTCCCATCTTGCCTTGCAGACTTCTTTTTGTGAGGGGGTGGGAGGAGGAGGAGCCCTTTAATATGACAGACCAGCCAACATTCAGAGGGCAAAAGAATGCCTGGCGTTTCTACAAGGCAGTGGCTCCTTCAGCCACAGTTCAAATGATGTCTCACCAGCTGAGCCCCCCAGATGTTCAGAATCCCCCTCTGTCCCCAGAGCAACTATGCCCGAAGTGGGAGGAGGGTAAAATCCTCCTCTGGCCAATGCAGGGCTGTCCCGCGCAGCCCCTTCCCGGGCCAACAGCCAGCTGACGATGCAGTCCTGTGGCTCCCTCAACCCTAAAGCTGGGCCAGGCACAGCACCGCTCTGGGCACAGCTGCAACACTGGGCAGGGAGGGTGGAGCCGGCCTGCCACTGGGCTTTGCAGAGCAAGCGGTCAAGGTGGGCACATTCTATGAACCTCACCAACTGCGGCAAATTCAACCAACCATGGCTTGAACAACAGGCATTAGTATTCTGGGTAAAGCTAAGCTTTAGATCAGATCTTGCCAACGGACTTGACTCTGCAGGTAACAATAATTTCCTCTGAAGATGAGCTCTTCAGAGCTCTTCAAGACCTTCACTTTGCAAACGTTCTTCCAAGGCCATACTGTTTTTATTTTTCACTTCAACTTCATTGAACAATTCACTATTTTCCAATAAAACGTACTTTGGTAAAATATAACCGGTTTCAGATTGCTGCCTTTTTGAGAAATCTTGGCTTCAACTGCCAGCTGTCTGTGGAAACCAAATTGGCCATGCTGGCGCAGCTTCTCCCCAGTCCAGTTATGCTAGCCTACCTTACAGGGGTGTTGAGAGGCTCTGTAAACATTTGAAAGAGCAATGCAAAATGCTCTGCGTTCACCACCACCATTTTTATCTAAAACATGGAGGAAGAAGGGGCAACCAAGGGGGGCAGAGTGAGGGGCCTTCAAGCTTGGGTTCCCCCTGACCATGGTACAGTCAGTGGGCTGGCTCCCACTGAGACTGCCCATTTTTTCAACCAGATCTTAAAACAGGGAACAGGACCACTGAGGGTAGCCTTCACACCTGCCTCAACCCCATGCTTGGGAAGGAGGCCTCGCTCTTCTGTGCTGGGGGCCAGAGGCCTTTTGGCCTCTGTAACATGAGGAGCTGGAAATCTCGTGGGGGGCTGCAACTCCCCCTGCCCCCCCTTCCAGCCTTCCAGCTCCACTGCTGCTCCTTGGCATGTGGGAAATTGCCTTGCTGTGTGTGATGGCTGGTTGCCTGCCCTGCAAGCCCTGAGCACGGGGCTCAGATTAAGGGTGAGAGACACAGGTCAGAAGTGCATTTTACAGTGTTCACTTTGCCACAAAGACCTCTTCATAATCCCCCAACCTCCCATCGCTGCTGCAATAGATTTCTCATTGAGTTATAGCCCCCCTCTCCTCTAGAAGCTCAAAGCAGCATACGTAGCACGTCCTCCGAAGAACAATCCTGTGAGGTAGGCCTGGCTGACAGAGGAAGTGCACTTCCATGGCAAAAGGGGGACTCGAACCCAGCTCCGCTGGTCCTAGTTGAACCCCTTCACCACTACCCCACACTGGCACTGTTTTGGGCCATCCTTGGGGTTCGGAAGGCCAGCAACTCTAACAGGATCCTGCTAGAGAAGCCCAATCATCTGACCGCTTGTGGGTCATTCCAGATTGTCCAGGGATGCAGTAACAAAGGGAGAAAACCAAGAGGGAGGTATACCCCATTTTGGAGGGAGGAGGCTGGAGACAGGCCATTGGAATCAGGCACCGCCTGGAGCCCCCCAGCTCCTCTGAACCCCACTCAGGTCAAGCAGCTAAGAGGATTAGGGCCTGAAGCAGCTGCCTGGCAGAATCCGGATTTGGAGCAACCAACAAAGATGGCAGCGCAGGGAAGTGGTAAAGGAATAGGGACACAGGCACAGGCTCAAAGCTGCCATCAAATCCACCACTGCCTGGTGCAAATCTCCGCATCCGAGCATTTCAGATGGGCCTCTGCCCAGCCTCTTCTGGGAGGCTGCCCACAAAAGGGATGCCCACCTCTCCGGGTCCCGCACCCAGCAGTGGCAGAGGATCAGCCTTGGCCTGTGTGGCACCTGCAGGCACCAGAAGAGGCTAACATGTCCCACTCGACTTTCTTGGAGCTAAATGTATCAGCTAGTTCAATTTCTCTTCATGGTACTTGGTTTCTAGTTCCCAATCATTCCTGTAGCCCTCCTCCAAACTCTACCAATTAGTGCAAGTTTCTACCAATCCCTTTTAAAATGCAGCAGTTCCCCAAACTGAGCATGCTTCTCGAGGTGGGACCTGACCAAAGCAGAATAAAGTGGGACCCCAGATGGCCGAGGCCATCTTCAGCACAAGGACATCACAGGGCAAACTCCACCCTCTGATTTTTGCATCCTGATGTTGAACCCCTGGCACAGATTCCATCACTTGCCCCCCCTTGACACCCCCCACAACATCTGTGAGTGGAACTACGGCTTCTGTGGCTTAGAAATGAACCTCTCTCTCTCTCTCTCATGAGTGAGTAAAGGGGGGAGCAAGCAGCAGTTGGGCAGGGGAGGCCAAGCATTTCCACGGTTTTGGTTTGTTGTTGCTCGCCATTCTTCACAAAGACTGGAGGAATTTCTCTTGCCCCTGCAGGGGACAAGCCCTGTTCGCTTTCTGCCCTGAAGACGAGGACAGCATTCCCTGCTGGGGCAGGCTGATCACCCTCCTGCTGAAACAGTGAAGGGATTGCAGCAAAACTGCCCCCTCCCAGCTTATGGGGGGGGGATTCTGGAATTGGCTGGAAGGACAACAGCCACAAGCAGCCTCCCAGTTGGAAGGAGGGAGCCAAGCAGAGGGGACCGAGAGATGGAGGCCTGTGACAAAAGAAGGAGGGACAGCCCAAGAGATGGTTACTTATGACAGTTACTTTACCATCATTAAGCCTCCGCTGCACGTGAGCGTCCGCAAGAAGCTTGCGGGTATCACGTCTTCAGCAAAGGATCGTTACCTTGTCGTGGTGCTGGAGCTTGAGCACCTCAATGATGCCATGAGCTAAACCGTGAAGGGCCACCCAAGACGGGAAGGTCATGACAGAGAGGTCAGACTAAATGCGATCCCCGGGGAAGGTAATGGCAACCCACCCCAGTATTCTTGCCGTGAAAACTAAATGGATCAGTACAACCAGAGATATGTCGGTATACCATCGGAAGATGAGACCCCCAGGTCGGAAGATGGTCAAAATGCTACTGGGGAGGAACAGAGGATGAGTTCAACTAGCCCCAGACGTGATGACACAGCTAGCTCAAAGCCGAAAGGACGGCTAGCGGCCGATGGTGCTGGTGGTGAACGGCGAATCCGATGTTCTAAGGATCAACACGCCATTGGAACCTGGAATGTAAGATCTATGAGCCAGGGCAGATTGGATGTAGTTATTGGTGAGATGTCAAGATTAAAGATAGACATTTTGGGCGTCAGTGAACTGAAATGGACTGGAATGGGCCACTTCACATCAAATTACTGCAGATGCTGACTGCAGTCAGGAAATCAGAAGATTTTAATCCTTGGGAGAAGAGCAATGACAATGACAAATCGCGATAAAATAGTTAAGAGCAGAGACATCACACTGACAACAGAGGTCCACATAGTTAAAGCAATGGTGTTCCCAGTAGTAACGTATGGCTGCAAGAGCTGGACCATAAGGAAGGCTGAGCGAAGGAAGATCGATGCTTTTGAACTGTGGTGTTGGGAGGAAAATTCTGAGAGTGCCTTGGACTGCAAGAAGATCAAACCAGTCCATCCTCCAGGAAATAAAGCCAGACTGCTCACTTGAGGGAATGATAGCAAAGGCAAAACTGAAATACTTTGGCCACATAATGAGAAGACAGGGCACCCTGGAGAAGATGCTGATGCTAGGGAGAGTGGAGGTCAAAAGGAAGAGGGGCCGACCAAGGGCAAGGTGGATGGATGATATTCTAGAGGTGACGGACTCGTCCCTGGGGGAGCTGGGGGTGTTGACAACCGACAGGAAGCTCTGGCGTGGGCTGGTCCATGAAGTCACGAAGAGTCGGAAGCGACTGAATGAATAAACAACAACATCATGCTAGAGCTGCTTTCTGTGGTCATTGAGAACTCACGGACTGCAAATCTATGGAGCATCAGAGGACCGGAGAAGCGCAAACGTTGTTCCTTGCTTCAAAAAGGGGAAACAGCTACAGACTGGACATTGATACCAAGAAAACTGAAACAGATGATTAAGCAGCAGGTTTGTGGACATTTAGGAAAGAACGCATTGCTTGGCAGAAGCCAGCATGGGTTTATCAAGGAGAAACCTTTCCAAATTAGCCTGATCTTCCTTTCTGAGAGAAGGATCGATTCAGTTGACCAGGGGAATGGATGGACATAGTGTACCTTGACCAGCAAAGTATCTGGCAGAGTCTCCCCCGAGATTCTAGTGGAGAAAATGACAGAATGTGGGCTGCTCTCTGCTGCCATCAGGTGGACAGAGAGCTGGTTGAACAATTGTACAACCAAGTTCCACATCAAACTGGAAGGAAGTGCGGAGCATGCACTGAAGGGCTCGGTACAATCCCGGAGTTCCTCAACATATTTATAAATGACTTGCATGGAGAGCTAGAAAATAAGATTACCAAATCTGCAGGTGACCCAAAGATAGGTGGACTACCAAACACTTTTATTTATTTTTATTTATTTATCATATTTCTTTCGCCCATCTTGTATTGCAACGAGAGGGCAGGATCAAGATTCAGGAGGCTCTTGACAGACTAGCCTAGCAAGATGAATTTCATTAGAGACAAATGTAAAATCTTGGATGGGAAAAGCCAAAGGTGTGAGCAGAGGATGGAGGGAATCGTACCAGGAAGTAGTACATGAGGAAAGGATCTGGGTGACTTGGTGATTCACCAGCTGGACATGAGCCAGCAATTATGTGATGCAAAAGCAATTCTTGGGTATAATTACAGAGGTATCATGTCAAGATCAAGAGAAGTGACTATTTCTATTTTGCATTGGTTAGGTCACACCTAGAAGATTTAAGTGTCTGATTCTGGGCACTTCGTTTTAGGAAGAACATTGAGCACGTCTAGAAGAAAGCAAGCAAGTTGATGAAGGGAGGAAAAATGAAGAGCAATTGGAGGCATTGTGTATGTTTAGTTTAGGAGAAGAGAAAACCCCAGGAATGCATGATACAGGGCAGCTATGTAGAAGATGGAACAAAGTTGTTCAGAGTTGTTCCAGAAGACAGGAAAAGAAACAGTGGGTCTGAATTCTCAGGAAGTTAATTCTCATTGTCAATCAGGAAAAAATTGCCAACCTGTTCAACAGACTGCCTTGGGAAGTAAGTGGTGGTTTCTCCTTCCCTGGAGAACTTTAAATTCAGGCTGGGTGTCCCCATCAGGAGTGCTGCAGTAGTGGATTCTTGCCCTGCGCCATAGGGTTAGAAGACTAGATCATCTCCAAGATCTCTTCCAACCCTTCCATTCTCTGATTCCAATGGAAGCCTTGAGGACCCTGCTACGCTTCTTTGCTAATGAAGTAATCTATCTGTAGCTGCGGCAGGGAACAAATAACCGTTTTTCCTGCTGCTACTTGTGACAAGATAAATAGCCACTTGCAGCACAATAGCTGCACAGTATTGTATATGCCGTTTTTTGCAACCATGCTAAACTAATGACTTACATTCACTCTGAAATCAACTCCTATTCCAAGATCTCTTTTGGAAAAATACTCTTTAGCAAATTGCATGTCCCTCATCCCAATATTGTGTCATCTGCAAGCTGGATAGCGCATTCTCCCTACCTCTTTATCCAAATGTTGAAGAGGAATCCACTCAGGACTGAACTTTACAGAACCACACTCCATCTCTCTCTCCAGTTTGATGAGGATCCACTGGTGGACATCCTTCTAAATACAAAATTCAAACATCTTATTTTACTTGTCATGCCAATCCAGCACACACTTAACTAGGTTACTAATTAGAATGTCATGGGGAAATCTGTCAAAACTTGATGAAAACAAGATATATTACCTCTACAGCATTCCCACAATCTACCTGATCAAAAAATGTGATAAGGTAAAGATTTCTTTTTGACAAATCCATGCTGACTTCTGTTAATTCCCACATTGTTTTCAAGCTGCTTACAGATTGATCTTTTTATTATCTAGTCTAGAGCCTTCCCAGGTATCAATGTCAGACTTATTGATTTGTTGTTTGCTGAATCTTCCCTTTCCCCCTTTTGAAAGACAGGGAAAACACCTGCCCTCCTGCAGTCATCTGGCATTTTGCCAGGATTTCTCAAAGGGAATATTTAAAGAGTTCAGGCAGACTTTCAGCTTGTTCCTTCATTCAAAGAAGATTGTCTGCCCATGTTTTAATCCCGCTCTTCATCCTTTTCTTCACTGTTTCCTGGTACAACACATTCTTTCTTGCTAGAGGAGAATGACCCAGAATAGGAGTACAATAGCCTTTTCTGTACAGCCTGTTAGCATTTTGCCATCTTCACTGAACAGCTGGTGTGCTGAATCTTTTCTCTTTATTCTGGATCCATTTAAAGGATCCCTTTTTGTGGTTCTTGACATCCTTTGCTAACCTCAGCTCATCCTGAGCGCTGGTTTTCTTGATTCCCTCTTTGCAGTTTTGGGCCATCTGTGTTTGTTCTCTGACCTTCACCCACATTGGCCTCTGCTGTCAACCATCCTCCATTTTTCCCTTCACTGTTTGCAACTATGGTTTATTATCTCCTTTTATAAGAATTCCAACCCATCTTGAGCAACTTTTCCCATTAACCTCCCCTATCATGGAATCCTACTTATCACTGAACTGATTTTGTTAACATCTGCTTTTTGAAGTCCAGATACACATTCGATACACTTGTTTTTACTTTCCATTAAAATTAAGAAGTCTGCCGTTACCTAGTCATGTTCTACAGTATTCCTGCTACTTCTGCCTCCTTAACTATAAGTCTTTTGTAGTGGTCAGGATCAAGTTAGTAGTTTTGTCCTTTCCTCCATCTGCTAAAGGAGAAAGTTGTCAGCAAGACAGTTCAAGGATCTAAAAGGAATCTATTTGCCAGAGTTTACTTCCCAGCTGATATTAGGTAATTACAGTCTCATCGCTATTACTTCAAGCCTCTTTGACAGATCTTCTGTTTCCTTTTGAAAAGCATCATCCGCATCTTCCCCTTGGTTGGGCAGACAACAATGGTCACCCACAATAGTATTGCTTTCGTTGGTTATTTCACTCCAGATGTTCTCTCCAGCACCAAGTCCATTCACTTGGGTTTCTGAGCCAGAGCAGTTCCTTTCAATCCATAGTGCTTCTCTACCTTTCTCCTGTTTCTGTCCTTTTCAAGGAATGTTATCCTTTAATTGGGTATTCCAGATATGGAACGCATCCCACTGTGTTATGCCTATGAAATCATTCTTGCTTTTGTGTAGTAAGAGTTCCAAATTCATCATATTTTTGGGCACTAATCTAGGCATTAGTGTATAAGATGGGCATGGACTTTATGAGGTAATGTTCTTTCTGGTATTTCACTGGCTGGTTTCATAGCCCCCAGTGCAGCACCATGCCCACTTCCTTCTACAGAGTACAGGTCTGAGCAATTTCTTTCACTTTCCTCTCCAATGCACACAGGATTCAATTTAAAAACCACCTCATCAAGCTTTCTAAGCATCAGCCAAACATGTTCCTCCCAATCCTCATGAGATGTGACCCATCTTGTGCCAGCAGCCCATCACTGATGGAATTCAAACCAAGGTTCCAGAAATCAAATCTTGCTCATCATCCACATGTTTCAATTCCTCATAGTTGTAAGGACTGTTCTTTTTTATTTTTGGCAGAAGCTGGACAAACCAATGGGGGGTACAGCTGCCAGTGGCCACTTGCCACCTCCAGTATCTGAGGAAGGATACCTCTGGGCCCCCCATGACTGAGCAGCATGTGTGCAAGGGGGTTATGCCCTCATATTTGCCACCAGGCTTCCCAGGGGACCAGGCACAAGACCCCAGAGAAGGAAGCCTTTAGAAGGGAGTCAGGAGGTGCCTTCTGAGCTAAGGTGTGTGTGCTGGGGGAGGCAGACCCTCTGGCCCTCTGTGGAGGCTGTCCCATCCCATTCAGAGGGGCTGTTGTTGGCACCCTGGCCATTTCTTCCAGGCATCTCTTCACTTTCATTTATTTATGCACATTATCATAGGACCAAACACCTGCAAACTGCTCCCCCCCAACAAACAAATACAAGGACCTTTTACAGCATCGCAGAAGCATTTCATGGGATGTGACACCAAGGATGGATGGAAGAGCACAGGGGTTCCAAGAATGTGAGATGCCAACCAAGACCAGGGACATGGTGGTTTTGGCAGCAGGAGAGCCAAGAGGAAGCCAGCACAACAGTGTTCATTATCTTTTAAAGATCCCTTTGTTTTGTCTTGCTTTGCTTTGTTTTGAAGAACACTTTGCAGTGGTGACTCCAGAATCTCGTGGAGAATTCCTGGACTGTGAGAAGCATAATCTTGGCAAAGGCGGAGCAAAACCTTCTGCTGGCCCGAGATAGCCCTAAATCAGGGGCAAGGCCACACGATGGGTCAAAGAAGGCTTTCCAGGTGGGAGCTGCCCCACAGGGCTCCCTTTTCAAAGGCAAGCAGAATGTCCAGGAGAGCTTTGCTTGTAGACTCCACCGGGAGTCCACCGGGCCCTTCCACATTTTTCAAAATGGGCTGTGTGGTTACTAATTAGATGGATGGGGCACATGGAGGCGAACCACAAAAGCAACCTTGCACTTACAAAGGCCTTTCTGAATGAAGGCAACAAAGCAGGGGAAAACAAAGGACCTCCAGGAGACAGCAAGGGGGAGAGTGTTTAATAAGGGAGCAAGTAATGGCTTACAAGCAGGCAAAGATTAATGGAGTGGATCCACGTCTGCTGTTAACAAGCTATCCATTAAAACGGGTGGCAGACTTGGCCGCCTCCTCCTCCTCCTCCCAAAGCAAATCCCTAGGAATGTTACTTTCTTGCTTTCTCCAGGAACAAAGAGCAACAATGAAGAGATGCTCCTGGTGAGGATGAAGCAATGAAGACCATAAAGCACCTTCAAAAGGACACCTCCTTTACTGGCGTGGTCAGTCTATGCCCCCACAAACAGCCTACCCGCAAGGGTGTCCCATTTCCCCCCTCTCAACAGCCCCTCCTGGTGCCTGGCTTAATGTCTGGCATGGGCTGCAGACCGACATCCCACAGGGGATCACATATGACCCCAGCCTGCCAAAGGATCTGGGTTCAATGGATCACTCCATGGGTTCTTCCATGGCATCCAACAACACACCTGGTTGTGTGTCATGCAACACAGTGTGGACTCTCCAGCTAATGGAGAACATAGCACTGAGCATGTTTTTGGAAGCAAAGCATTGCCCTGGCAGCCTGTTTGTCTGTTTCTCAGCCCAAATTCAGATACTGAAAGCCTTCACTTGTACAACCCTCAACCCAGAGAGACCAGCTTCTCTGAAGATGGACACCCTATGCCCAGATCAGGGCTGATGCAACTGGGCCACCTCAAACAAGGATAACCTGCCACACAGATTTATTTCAGGAGCTTTGGCTTGCTCTGGAAGGGGGCTCTGATACAGACAGACCTGAGCAAATTCCTTCCCCTTCAGAAAAGTCAAATGACCTCCATTTCCTCCTTTTTCAATGAAAGAATGTCTGGCGAGAGATCTGGGCAGGGAACTCCGAGCAGCACTGGAGCCTGTTTGGAGACCTCGCTTCTTCTCTGCCATCTTTCTTCTGTGCAGGCTCATCCAGTGCAGCTAATGGATCTCACCAAATAAAACATGGATCAGCTGGGATCCACTGGGATCAATCTACATGACTGCATTTTCAGATAGTCATTCAGAACCATGCCAGAAAGCACAAATAATTGTTAATGGAGATCTAACAAAACCCTGTGAGAGATAAAAAGGAACAGGACAGGGATGCCCACCGTCTTCTCTCTTGTTTATATTGGTTCTTGAAATACTGAATAGAGATATAAGGCCAGATGAGAGGATTGTGGGAGTAAAGATTAAAAAAAGAAACTTATAAGTTAAGGGCTTTTGCAGAAGCCTTGGTGTTGGTTCTGAAAGATCCTTTAAAGAGAATTGAGATATTGCCTCCCTGTTACTATTTTTGGTATTAAATTTGAAAGAGGAATATTTTCCTACACATTGGACTTGCTGTTTTAAATCTTTATTTTTCTGTTCATTTTCTTTGGGACTTGTCTGCTAGTATACTTTCTCTTGCCAATTTTAGATGGAAGTTTGTTTTTTTAAAACTTTTACTCCTTTACATGTGAGTTGGGGGTGCCATAATCTACTGTTCAAAGTATGCAAGATTTCAAAGACTTCACAGAGTTGTGTTGTGAATTTAACCAGTCTTTAAAAGATCTTTTCTCAGAATGCTGTCAAGCCATCCTGCAAAGTCTTTGGGACACTGGAGAAGAGGTTGTTGCTAAAGTGTGTCATTTGGATGAAAATGTTAAAATGGATGATAAGGCTTCTGGAAAAGATGGGAAATTTTCTGTTAGTGAGATTAAAATAATGCCAGGGGACGGTTATAGTTTGGTGCTGAGGGGGTTAAAGCGACAGTCTGAGTTTGAGTTTCTACGGGGAGTTGCTTTGCTGAGGCAATGTTACGACTGCCTGAATCAGTGTTACGGGAAAGAAGAGAATAGGTTTTGTGGGAGTCTTTTCCTTGCTGAGAAGTCTGAGGTTTTGAGGGTGGCAGTGGGGCTGCCTGATCTATGTAAAAAAAATGCCTCATGTGTAATAGGGAGATATGTAAATGCCCTGGTATATTTCGTGGAGGGGTAAAAAATTAAGAATGTGTAACTGGATTGATAACGAGGTTATTATGATTTCATTTTCCTAATGATTTGGACTAAGATTTACAGCATTTGTGATTTGTATGGTTTAAAAAGTATTGATAAGACATAATAATATTTGGCTTTTAAACTTAATAGGGTTAAGTCTGTTGTAGTACTATTAGTTATAAAAGTAAACAATTTATATGTTTTTATAATTTGATTTTTATTATAGTGGACAGAAATATATAGAATAGTGGTAGGGAGGAAGGAATTAAATGGATGTTGCTTTAAGGAGGAGGGAAGTTGATTTAGACACACACACACACACACACACTTTTTTATATAAGGGGAAGGAGCAATTGTATTAGTGATTTGTATGTGTTAATGGAAGGATGTATAGAAATAATGTGATCTTGGTTTGATAAAGAGTAAGGGTTTGACTGGAATGCTAAGGTGGGCAGCCAAATGACACCTGGAATTAAGGTAAGCATGGCCTGGGAGAACAAAACAAAGCAGGACATAGGCTGATAGAATTTTGCCAAGACAATTCACTCTGCATAACAAACACTCTCTTCCAACAACCTAAGAGATGGCTTTATACATGGACTTCCCCAGATGGACAACACCGAAATCAGATTGACTACATGCTTTGCAGCCAAAGGTGGCGGACATCTATACAGTCAGTAAAAACAAGACCTGGAGCTGACTGTAGTTCAGATCACGAACTTCTTATTGCACAATTTAGGATCAGACTAAAGAGATTAGGGAAGACCCACAGATCAGCTAGATATGAGCTCACTAATATCCCTAAGGAATATGCAGTGGAGGTGAAGAATAGATTTAAGGGACTGGACTTAGTAGATAGGGTCCCAGAAGAACTATGGACAGAAGTTCGCAACATTGTTCAGGAGGCGGCAACAAAATACATCCCAAAGAAAACCAAGAAGGCAAAATGGCTGTCTGCTGAGACACTAGAAGTAGCCCAAGAAAGAAGGAAAGCAAAAGGCAACAGTGATAGGGAGAGATATGCCCAATTAAATGCAAAATTCCAGAGGTTAGCCAGAAGAGATAAGGAATTATTTTTAAACAAGCAATGCGCAGAAGTGGAAGAAGACAATAGAATAGGAAGGACAAGAGACCTCTTCCAGAAAATTAGAAACATTGGAGGTAAATTCCAGGCCAAAATGGTTATGATCAAAAACAAAGATGGCAAGGACCTAACAGAAGAAGAAGAGATCAAGAAAAGGTGGCAAGAATATACGGAAGACCTGTATAGGAAGGATAACAATATCGGGGATAGCTTTGACAGTGTGGTCAGTGAGCTAGAGCCAGACATCCTGAAGGGTGAGGTTGAATGGGCCTTAAGAAGCATTGCTAATAACAAGGCAGCAGGAGACGACGGCATCCCAGCTGAACTGTTCAAAATCTTGCAGGATGATGCTGTCAAGGTAATGCATGCTATATGCCAGCAAATTTGGAAAACACGAGAATGGCCATCCGATTGGAAAAAATCAACTTATATCCCCATACCAAAAAAGGGGAACATTAAAGAATGTTCAAACTATCGAACAGTGGCACTCATTTCACATGCCAGTAAGGTAATGCTCAAGATCCTGCAAGGTAGACTTCAGCAATTCATGGAGCGAGAACTGCCAGATGTACAAGCTGGGTTTAGAAAAGGCAGAGGAACTAGGGACCAAATTGCCAATATCCGCTGGATAATGGAAAAAGCCAGGGAGTTTCAGAAAAACATCTATTTCTGTTTTATTAACTATTCTAAAGCCTTTGACTGTGTGGACCATAACAAATTGTGGCAAGTTCTTAGTGGTATGAGGATACCAAGTCATCCTCTCTGCCTCCTGAAGAATCTGTATAACAACCACGTAGCAACAGTAAGAACAGACCACAGAACAACAGACTGGTTTAAGATTGGGAAAGGAGTACGGCAGGGCTGTATGCTCTCACCCTACATATTCAACTTGTATGCAGAACACATCATGCGACATGCTGGGCTTGAGGAATCCAAGGCTGCAATTAAAATCGCTGGAAGAAACATCAACAATCTCAGATATGCAGATGATACCACTTTGATGGCTGAAAGCGAAGAGGAACTGAGGAGCCTTATGATGAAGGTGAAAGTAGAAAGTGCTGGCTTGCAGCTCAACCTCAAAAAAACCAAGATTATGGCAACCAGCTTGATTGATAACTGGCAAATAGTGGGAGAAAATGTAGAAGCAGTGAAAGACTTTGTATCTCTAGGTGCAAAGATTACTGCAGATGCTGACTGCAGTCAGGAAATCAGAAGACGCTTAATCCTTGGGAGAAGAGCAATGACAAATCTCGATAAAATAGTTAAGAGCAGAGACATCACACTGACAACAAAGGTCCGCATAGTTAAAGCAATGGTGTTCCCAGTAGTAACGTATGGCTGCGAGAGCTAGACCATAAGGAAGGCTGAGCGAAGGAAGATCGATGCTTTTGAACTGTGGTGTTGGAGGAAAATTCTGAGAGTGCCTTGGACTGCAAGAAGATCCAACCAGTCCATCCTCCAGGAAATAAAGCCAGACTGCTCACTTGAGGGAATGATATTAAAGGCAAAACTGAAATACTTTGGCCATATAATGAGAAGACGGGACACCCTGGAGAAGATGCTGATGCTAGGGAGAGTGGAAGGCAAAAGGAAGAGGGGCCGACCAAGGGCAAGGTGGATGGATGATATTCTAGAGGTGACGGACTCGTCCCTGGGGGAGCTGGGGGTGTTGGTGACTGACAGGAAGCTCTGGCGTGGGCTGGTCCATGAAGTCACGAAGAGTCGGAAGCAACTGAACGAATAAACAACAAAAAGGGTTTGACTATGGAGACTGCTGTATATTCTTGCTTTTGAAAGTTGGAAGTCACCTTTGTATGTAATCTCTAAAATTCTTTTTTTGTCTGTTTGTTTCAAGTTTTTTTAGTTTCTATTTCTTTTTTTGTTTGTTTTTGTTTTTCTGTAGTTTTTATCTTTGTTCTAAACTTAATAAAATTATATTAAAAATAAATAAAGAGAATTGAAATATTAATGGGCAAATTAAAAGAATGTGATGCACTAGCAGGTTTCAAGATTAATAAACAGAAGACGAAGATGTTAACAAAAATATGAAAATAAAAGATCAAACAGAATGAATAAAATGGCTTTTAAGATTTAGAAGAAGGTAAAATCTGGGCATCACTACAACAAGTACAAATTGTATGTTATTTCAAAGTAACTATGTTAAGACATGGAATGAAGTTAAAAAAGATATGTTAAGATGGGAGAAACTACAACTCTCATTGCTGGGGAGAATTTCTGTGATAAAAATGAATGTCTTGCCTAGCATGATGTTTTTGTTTCAGAAAATACCTGTTTTGACAACTGATGCACCATTTAAACAGTAGCAGAGGGATATATATCTAAATTTGTGTGGCAGGGGAAAAAACCATGAGTTAAATATAAGGTGTTACAAGATGCAACAGAGAGAGGATTGGGTTTACTGGATTTGAAATTGTATTTTGCAGCTTGCTGTTTGGTTGGATGAAAGAATGGGTATTGCTGAGAAATAGAAGGCTTTTGGAGTTAGAAGGACATGACCTGAGACTTGGCTGGCATGGGTATTTGTGGTACGATAAAGTCAAGGTTGATGTGGATTTTA
Source organism: Candoia aspera (assembly GCF_035149785.1). Taxonomy (NCBI): domain Eukaryota; kingdom Metazoa; phylum Chordata; class Lepidosauria; order Squamata; family Candoiidae; genus Candoia; species Candoia aspera. The sequence goes on along the minus strand of NC_086166.1, from coordinate 19,690,439 downwards.
AAAACCATTACATTAGGCGTGCCATACTGAGAATATGGAATAGATACAAACCCAGGTTATATCCGAAAACATCTTTGTGGATCTCAGCACAAGAAGCATTTTATAGACGAGAAATAATATGCAAACACAAATGGCTAACGTGTCATGAGATACTGGAATTTTGTCAAGGGGAATATAAAATAAAAACAATAGAAGAACTGGTAGCAGAGGGATATAGTTGTCAATGGTTCTCTTATTTACAGTTATTAGAAAATTTAAAGTAGGCAAAAGAATTTATGGTTTGAACATTGTAAGACTGAGTTTCAGATAGAATGTGTACGAATGATGGACATGTAATTGCTAAAATGTATAAACTTTCATTGAAATTTGAAACAGAAGAAGCAGCGAAAGAATGTATGATAAACTGGGATAAAATTTTTGGTTATAATATACAGATGGAACAATGGAAAATATGTGGCTGAAAGGATCGAAATTTACACTATGTTATAATCTTACAGACAATTTTTATAAAATGGTGCACTGTTGGTATATGTCACCAGAAAAATTGTCTAGAATGTATCAAGGCACTGCAAATTTATGTTGAAAATGTGAACAAGAAGGGACATTTTATCATGTTTGGTGGATGTGTAAAAAAAGCTAGAAAATTCTGGATTCAAATGCATACATTGATTCAGAGGATTTTAAAGATTAATATACAATTGAGACCAGAAGTTTTTCTTTTGGGATTGATGGACAAACAGTTGGAAAAAAGTCATGGAACTTTGTTTGTGTACATGATAACCGCAGCAAGATTATTGTATGCACATACAATACATAAAGGAGCAAAATATGCTAACTTTGAAAAAGACAAAGAAAAAATGAAAATAAATCAATTTTGGGGACACTATTTAAAGGGATTAAAGATCAAGACAGTTAAAAGCAAAGGGAAGGAATACAAAGTTGGTTTGTTTTGTTAAAATATATATATGTTTTTGTTTCTGGTAACTCTTAATGGATTTTTGCTGATCAGGACCGAATGACAAGGCTTTACAGATTTGTTTATAGACAAGAGATAAGATATGGGAAGAAGAGATCTTTTGTTGTATTTTCAGAGAAGATGATAAGTTACTGAAATTGTTTGTACTTATTGTGATGAAGGAGGAAGTCATTTCTTTATATATTTCTTTTTTTCTTTACTTCATTTTTTCTTCGTTTTTAATTTTTTCTCTTTGCGCTTATTTTTCCTTTTAACTCTTTTATATTTTTCTTAGTTTGTATTAGTTTTTTATCTTCGTATCTCTAAACTTCAATGAAATTATCAAAAAAAGAGAGAGAATGTAGTCAATATGACTCTATCATACCTAAAACAATGGTGCAAAATCCTCCCGCCGCCTTCCAGAGAGAATGATTTCTAGCCACAGTTCCACTCCTGAGCAAGGTCCAGGAGCCGATTACATCATGGAAAGCATCTAAATGGACCTCAGTCTAGCTTCAAGCCTGATTGTGGGACAGAGGTCGTTTTGGTCATCTTAATGGATGATCTGAACAGGATGCTAGAAATAACTACAAATGACATTAGTAAAAAGTTTAATACCCTAGCCAATTTCTCAGTTCATTAGAAAGCAGTGGCTACCTCCATATCAAATTAAATAGGGTTGCAATTGTGCTACTTTTTATGAAATGAATGGATGAATGAATAGTACACAATTATACAAACTTCATATAAAACCTGAAGATAATTACACGAGGAACATTTGGGACATAAGTCCTTTTTCCAAGAGGGGATTTAATTTCCTCAGATCCTTCCATTATATTCAACATGATCATCCCTATAAAATTTCCCCTTATAATCACAATGAGGGTGAAAAACAAATACTGTGTAATAGTGAAGTGTACCAGCAAGAGCCAGCCCGCGTCTTTGTCCAGGTGTCCAGGGTCAGAACTTTTGATCTGTCAGACAAGCAACCCTGACTGGCAGAGGAGGGATATGTACTTATATGTGCATATACAGTACATATGTCCGCTGTAGTCTTCAAAGTACTATCTATCTATCTATCTATCTATCTATCTATCTATCTATCTATCCATCCAGTTTGTCCCGGCCCATCTCCTCCCATTGGGGGACTCTGGGCAGTTTACAACAATCAATTAAAACAACAATCACAAATATACAATATAAAAATACAATAATGAATAATATAAATAAAGGTAAAAATAAAGAATCCAGGTGGCGAAAGAATCTAAAACAGTCCAAGTGTGGGAGGAGTGGTCTATAGCAGCCATCCCCATGTAGATCCATTCCCATCTCCACCCCAAGCGAAGCAGCAGAACCAGGTCTTCAGACTCCGCTGGAAGGCCAGGAGTGATGGGGCCAGTCTCACCTCCGAGGGCAGCGTGTTCGACAGGGAGGGAGCTACTACTAGCATTACTTTTTAGAAAAGTAAGAAATCGTTGTTTCAGTAAGAAATTACTGCTTCACCAGGGAAAAACCCAGGTTCTAGTTCTGATTTGGGAACAAAGCCGGCTGGTGACTTGGGCCAGCCACTCCCTCTCAGCCCCAGGAAGGAGGAGGCAGTGATGGAAAACCCCTTCTGAAAACCTTGGCCAAAAACAGTCCAGGCAGTTGCCAGGAGTCAACACTGACTTGAAGGCACCAAAAGAGAGAAACGACTGAGAAGAATAAAAACTGAGATGCCTTGAGGGGTCTGATTATTTAATGTACAAATAAAAACAATACATTAATAATAAGATTACCCTAAAATGTTTACTCTTTCTAGGAAGCATTCCACAGCAATCCACCTGCACAAGCACTTCTACTTGTGGTGGTCAAAATCCTCATCACCCCCACATTTCGCTCATGTACAACCCACCAAAGGCCTCAGGAGATTTCAGAGCTGATACCACATGACCTCTATGGGTTCTGTTCCTGCCAGAGAAAGCCTGTGGACCTTCCGGTGTGCTATCCAAAGAGTGAAAAGGCCTCTCTCATTGCAACACAGAAACTGCTTGGCCTTTCTTTATGGGCCTGAGCTCCACAGCCAGGGCCTGCCCAGCCATCAGACAAAATGAAGCCCTAAAACAGGCAGCAAACACCTACACACCTCCTGGCCCACTGCCCAGAACAGCCACCTCATGCTGCACCACCAAGCCTTCTCTGGCAGCAGCAGGGCCACCGCTCACCTTCAAGACATCTGCCTTACAGCCACTGCTCCGAGGTCATGGAGTTGTGGCTACAGGGCCCCTCTGAAGCTCTCCTCAATGGAGGAGGTCCATTGACTGGCAGCCACTGCTGGGGAAAGGATGCACAAGAGGAAGCAGGAGAAGGGAGGGTGCCATTCCTGGCCAGCTTTGAGCACCAACTGCAGCCCATAAAGATCAGGAAACAAGGTCCAGCTTGTCCTGGACAGAGTAAGTTACATTCCTCTTAAAATCTAGGTTTAATTAATTTCCAAATTCAGCCTTGATTTTAGCAGCACCCAGGAGAGTTGGTTTCCCCAGCAAAGTCTAGGGATCCAATTGTTCCTTCCTGAGATGACAGATCTGTCCTGGTGAAAGATCTACATTCCATTCTACTTGGTCTACTGTCATGTTCTCCATGGGGCTGCCCCTGAAGAATACAGCACCTGAACTCTGAGTGCATATTCATTGATCCAAAATATGGCTCAACCAAGTTATGTATCTTACAAGGAAATAGTCAATAGGATTCTATTTTGCTTAAATCGGTGAAAATCCTCCTCCTGCCATACAGAGAGGATGATTTCTAGCCATCTCCACAATTCCATTCTTGGATAAGGTCCAAGAGCACATGATGCCATGGATAGCATCCGGGCTATCTGGGTGATACCAATTATTTAAGTAGACTTCAATCTGGGTTCAAGCTTGATTATGGGACATTATTCCCTCACTATGAAAGCCGCCCTGAGTATGTTTCCAGGGGGAATCCCAAGAGGGGATTATATTCTCCTATATCTGTCTGCCTCAGACATAAGATCCGCAGAAGAGGTCTTTCTGTGTGCTCCATCAGTGTCAGAGACTATGATCAGTGTCAGGAGGTTCCTCTCAGCTCCATAGTTCCCCCTCAGGAGACAGCCTACTAGCCCTTTCCTCTTTGTAGGAAACATCTTGTTATGCAGCCTCCTCTTTTTTTTAAGTTGGCATCTTACCTGTTGAGGACAATTCCTTTCTTTTAAATGAATGTGTTCTGTCTTTTTTATAACGTAAGACCTGTATGTTGTCACCTTTGGGCACTTCAATATCTTTCTTAGAGGAATGGACTAATAAAAGGCCTCTTTTCTCATGACCTCCAACCCTGGATATATTGTAATAGAAATTTCAGAGGCAACAGGGCAGCAGCCACTGAGCAACACTGAACATCAAGCAGGACAGCAGATGAACAGCTCACTCCACTTGCAGCTCTCTAGCGGAGACACGGGGAAGTGGAGTCTGTCTGGCTATGACTCCTTCAAGACTTGGTCCCTGTTCCTTTAGGCCTAGGGATTGCTGAGGGAAGTACTCTCCAGCCATGAAGGCAGCTGGGGCCATCTGAGAAAACCACTGGGAAGAGTTTGCATAAGTTGCAATTATTTTGCTCCTCTTCCCTAGATGTGTTCCAGCAGAAGCTAGGCAGCCATCTGTCAGGAATGCTTGGAATCGCAATACTGCACTCGGCAGGGGCTGGACTCCATGGCTCAGGGACCCCTCCCCAGTCTCTGATTCCGATCACATCTCAGAGGACTGCTAGGTCTTGATGCACACAGTGCATATCTGATGTGTGCTTACTTCAATGTTTCGTTGCCAGTGAAAGTCCTGTGATACAATATTCTGAAAACCACCCTTTCAGGTGGAGGACTATTCTGAGCAAGGCTCCATGGAAAAGAAGCTGAGGAGTTCTGCTGGAGCAACAGAAATAGGGCTTGGAGGAAGAGATTCTGAGAGCATCGGAGAAGCAAAGCAGGACAAAGGAGCCGAGGGAACGTGGGGGAGGCGCTTTCACCCGAGTCGTGCAGGAAGGAAGGCGCGTGTGGAGGCGCTGTTCATTCTTAGGCTGATACTTTAGGGCCATGGTGAGAGACACCATAGCATCGCCCAGGGCACTTCTCTGACTTGCCTGAGCAGAAGAATGCACTGTAGGGAGTTCCCCCGGAAACAGTGAGCCAGCCTGCAAGAGAATGCAACCCTGCTACTTTCCACAGCACAGCAGACTTGAACTGCTTCCTCAAAGGTGTCCACAGGTGGTGTAGTGTTCTTTGCCTATTAAATACAGTATTCTCAGAGAGCAGCACCAGACCCACAGGCCAAAAAGGGGGTGCTCTTCTATCCTGTCTCCCACTTGGAGTGGTACAGAAATGCTGTGAGGCAAATAAACCAACCTGTGACTCAGGTGCCCTGCCTGCCCTTAGGCATGATCTTGAAGCCCCAAAGGGGTCCCTTGCCAAATGGACAGGCAAAGGGGGATGACGTCATAGTGAACTGTTTTTGACCCCTGTGTGAGGATTGGAGGCAGCAAGCAAGCTGCCATGTTGCAGGGCAGACTTGCCAGTGCAGCAGCTGTTTTCCAAGTCTGACTGGGACATCCCTGCAAGTGACTATTGCAGCAAAGCACAAAGAGAGAGCAGGTGGAGCAATGTCTCCTCTCCCAACAAGACTCCTTTTTCTAGTCCTGGAGCCTCTTTTGACCACAACTGCCCCAAAGGGCTTGCACAACTATCTGCCCAATAGAGGTGGGGAAGAGGGGGAAACTGCAGAGCAAACGCTAATATAGGCGTGTCTCCATTGGAAAAGAAAAAAGAAACTCCCTGGAAAAGCCCAAGTGTTGTTCCACCCCCTCCCCCCCCCCAGCTCTTGGCCTTCCCATCGTTACAATGTGTGGTCTCAGCCAGGATGCCCAGCTGGGCTGCAAACCCTTGCAGGGACCTGCCCAAGTGCCCGCTCTGGCTCTGCGAGAGAAGTGTGGGAGCAGCTGCCTCCCCTTTGGAGTGCCCAGACATCCTGGCACAGCACATTCCCCCTGGGGGGGGGCACTGCCCCACAACCCTCTTTTAGTGCCCGCCTGAGTGCATGAGGAGCAGCAGGAGAGGCCTCTTTGAGTCTTCAGCACCAAGGAGAGCACCAGGCTGTCCCTCATTCCCCAAACCCGCAGCAAAAGCAACAGCTTCCAAAGGGCTTTGGGGCCAGGAAAAGGAGGGCCACCCCCTTGATGACAGACGGGCCACCCAGCAGCTCCTTGGTGCTTCCTGGGCCATCAGAGGGGCCAGCGGGCAAACTGGAAAGCAGCCCCACTGGCCAAGCAGTCAGAGGCAAAGAGCTTCCCTTGCAGGGCTAACAGGATGCGAAGGGCCCACCTTGAGTGGGATGACCTGGGTGCCTTTTAATGGAAGCCTCATATGGCATATGGAGTACCTCCCTGCTGTGATCTCAGACAAGCCTTCCCACAAGCCAAAAACCAGCCTAAAAGAAGCACCAACATCTCAGCTTCAATGTTCCCAGATGGAGCAGAATGATTAAAAGGCAACAGACTCCGTCACGATCTGCCCAGAGCAGCGTTCAGGCCACACCTACATGTCAGGATAATAGGCAGACTTTGCAAGCAGGAAGCAGCTCTGGTCAGTGACCTCAAGTTTTGTATCAACTTTCTTCAATGTTAACATACAATTGAGACCAGAGGTTTCTGTTTTGGGATTGATTGACAAACAGTTGAAAAAAAAGTTATGGAACTTCATTTTTGTACATGATAACTGCAGCGAGATTATCATATGCACAAAGATGGAAACATTCAGCATTACCCACCATGGAGGAGCAGTTGGTGAAGATGATGGAACTTGCTGAGGTGGCTAAATTGACTTCGTTGATCAGAGAAAAGACAATAACTACATTTATTGCCAACTGGAAACCCTTTATGGACTTTTTGCGTAAAACAGAAAAAAATGAACTTACAATTTATGTTTTTGATGACTAGACAGGATAGACTATAAAAAGAAGAGAGATATGTTGTAACCATAGAGCAAGAGGTAAATTTATAATTATAACTGCTGTAAAGAAGATCAGAAGTGACTAAATACTAAATATTAGTATCTTTTTTTTTCTATTTTTCTATTACTTTTTTTTCCTTTCTTGCACTTTTAGTTTTCTCTTTGATTTTTCTTTTTCTTTCTTTGTTTTGTATTAGTTTTTATCTTCCTTTTTAAATTTTTAAAATAAAATTATATATATGCATGCAGCTGGACAGCAAAGTGGTTAGAGCGCCACCCTTTGACATGGGAGACCAGGGTTCAAATCTGGACTGGTCCCTACCTTACCAGTAGGGGTCCTTGGGCAAAGACCCCCTAATGCTTCACCTGCCTACCTCAAATATGAGAATGACACGAACTAAGAGAGTCATGCTGGCTCGGATGTCACCTGGATTAACCAGGTCCACGTCAGATGTTGGGGAACCAGGACAATCTGATGATAAGTGGGCTACTGGAACAAACCATACATGGATGTGACAAGAGAACCTGGAACTGATGAAATGATACTACAACAGCAGACCTAATGAGAGGGGAGATATGAAACGCATGAGGGAACTATGGAGGACAGAAGTGCTGCATCCACACTGACTGAGAAACAGCTAGTTACCCAACGCTTCAATAAAGTGAAGAGGAAGCTGCTCTCACAACTTGAGATAGACCAACTACACATTATATCCCAGACTCAAGAAGACCCGGAAGAACAACTGGAGGTCCAGCCAACACCTGAAGCTGGAAGGTCACTGCCACCCCCTCCATTACAGAGCCCAGCAGCGGATATGAGGCAGAAGATCATGGATAAACCAGCTGCACTCGACTCTCGAGTCCGACTACCGAGGCTCAGTGGAGAGGTACCATCAGATAGCATGCTAGAAGATGCCAACGGAGCCCTCGCGCCAATCCCTACTACCACTATAACTCAAACCAATGAACTGGTATACACCACGCTGCTGTAATCCTGGAGATGCTTGGCTGCACAATCAGGAAAAACAGCAGTACATACCCCCCCTGGAAAATGAGGTTGGACGCTCCCACCCAGACTGGCTAACACAAGGAAGGACAGTGCTGATCATGAAAGACCCCCACAAGGGAACAGCACCATCCAACTACCGGCCAATAACCTGCCCCCCCACAACATGGAAAGTCCTATCAGGCATCATAGCCACCACGCTACAGGACCACAAGGGCCAGTACATTGGGAAGCTCAGAAGGACATTGGGAACAACACCAGAGGCTCAAAACATAGAGCAGTCACCCAAGACTCAAAGCCTACACAGACCAATCTGAGCACAGCCTGGACTGACTGCAGGAAAGCCTACACATGGATTCCCCACACATGGATCTGTGACTGCCTGGCACTATACAGAGTCAACAGGACACTCCGGACCTTCCTCAAGAACTGAATGGGACTGTGGAAGACAACACCGGAAGTCAACTCAAGGCAGCTCCTGCACAAGTGGCCATCAAGTGTGGTATACACCAAGGTGATGCACTGTCCCCACTGCTGTTCTGCATGGGCTTGAACCCCCTCAGCCAGATAATCACAAGGACTGGATACAGATACAAGTTCAAGTAGTTACAAGTTCACTCTAGTTCCACTACCATAAGCCACCTCCTCTAGGATCCTGCACAGAACCAGCAAACTCCCAGGCTCTGGTAGGGGACCTGAGGTTGAGGAAGACACATTCCACCCATAGGGGTGAGAAGGGATTTTTTTTTTTAATGTTACCCAATTGTGAAAAAAACATGCTATTCATGAATACCCTTACTTTATTATTTGAGATAAAAAGAGAGCCGGTTTGGCCTAGTGGTTAAGTTGCTGGGCTAGAAACCAGGAGACGGAGAGTTCTAGTCCCGCCTGAGGCACGAACGCCGGCTGGGTGACCCTGGGCCAGTCCCTCTCTCTCAGCCCAACCCACCTCACAGGGTTGCTGTTGTGGGGAGAGGAGGAGGAGGAAGGAGTATTAGGTATGTTCCCCACCTTGAGTTATTTATAAAAATAATAAAGGCGGGATAAAAATTAAATAAATAAAAGGTAAATATCAGGTTTGTCCAATTTTTGCTTTCATTACCTTACTCCATGCAAGCAAATATATTCTACTAATTTCATCAATTAACCTTAACTCTTTTAAAACAGGAATGTCAATTTATCCCTGTTTGGAAGCCCTAACAAAGTTTTATGGCTGTTAAAAGATTCTCAATGACTTCTACATGCTCTTTTTCTGCTTTTCTATTAGGATACTGAAGAGCCAGTTTGGTCTAGTGGTTAAGGCACCAGGCTGGAAACTGGAAGATCGTGAGTTCTAGTCCCGCCTTGGGCAGAAAGCTGGCTGGGTGACTTTGGGCCAGTCGCTTTCTCTCAGCCCTGGGAAGGAGGCATTGGCAAAGCACTTCTGAAAAGCTTTGCCAAGAAAACTGCAGGGACTTGTCTAGGTGTCATGAGTGCCGTTGAGCTAAAGTCATCAGCGCAATGGCACTCATGACAATGACAAGGAAATAGGTGAAGGGGTACAAGAAGTAGCCATCAACACACAACGACTAACGGCTAACAAACAATAGCTAAACGGATCACGGAGCCACCCAAGCCATCAGCGGCAATACAACGGGGATCGCCCAGCTGAAAGCAATCAGCAGAAGAATGAAAACCTGAGGATGGGCGATCCTGGAAACCCTCAACCAATGGCAGGGCAACGCATGGGACAAAGGGGGGTGACGTGACCGAGAGCGAGGGGGCGCTGACCGGCGCGGGGTATTTAAACCCCGCACCGGCGCGCTCCTGTCACTCTCAGCTTTTTTCTACCAACGTTGTACCTACCCTGAAATAAACCAGAGCCTGCTTTGCAAACCAGTGTCTGAACGTTATTCAGAGGTAGGCAGCGCATGACATAAAGCTGAGAGTCATAAACTCAGCCTCGCCGAGCCCCACCGGACGACAACGAGCCGCGGGAGGAGTAGACGGCGAGAAGACCAGCAAGATGAGGCCGGAACGACGCGGGCAAGGAGGGCGAGCCGCGCGGCAAGAGACAGAGGAGGACCGACCGAGGCCAGAGGCACCGCGGACTCCCGGAGCCATGGACGCCCACCCCACCCGACCCGAGCCTCAGCTCCAACCCCAAGGGGAGATGGCGACGGAGGCAACCCGACCGCGGGAGGGAGCAGCACGACTTCCGAAACCAGCGGAGGACCCCGCGCCCCACATCGCACCCCAGCAACGGGCGTGGAGCGACAGCCCCACGATGCTCGACACGGAGGAGGACGACGGAGACACCCATCAGACGGAGGAGGAAGCGGACCCGCGGCGGAGGGACGATGAACCCCACCGGCAACCCACCCCCGAGGACGCGCCAACGGAACCGGCCCCAGCGGCGGCGCGGGCTGTGGACGAGGAGGCACGAGCTGAACTCGCGGCCATGCGGGCTCAGCTGACGGAACTCCGGACCATGCTCCAGGCGCTCATGCCCCCCGCGCCACCCAACGACGTCCCCGCACAAGCCCACACCCCGAGCGAAGCACCGAACACACACGGGCCAGCGGAGAGCCAGCAGACGGCACAGGCGGCCGACACCACACCCCGGGAAGCGAGAGGCGGGGCCGCACAAAACGCCCGGGCCCCAAAGGACTTCCCCATCTTCTTCGATGGGACCCCCTCAAAACTCTCGTTTTTCGTGACCAACGCTAGGGAGTTCATGGGGAGGCACGGACACTCCTATGACTCCGAGGCCGACAAGATCGCCGCCGTGGCGATCAAACTCCAAGACAGGGCGGCGGACTGGTACGTCCAACTGTACGAGTCCAGCTCCCCCGCCCTCGCCACCTTCCCTGCTTTCATCAAAGAGATGAAAACCTATTTCGAAGACCCCCTAGCTAAAGTACGGGCGAAAAGCGCACTCCAGAGACTTAAACAGGGCACACGCACGGTCCCTGACTACGCCCTGGAGTTCAAAGCCCTCGCGGGAAAGGTCTGCGACTGGTCTGAGACCACCCTGCTGGAAATCTTCAAAAGGGGGCTCAACCGCGACGTTCTCCAATGGGCCCTCTACCGCGACGACCCAGAAACGTTACACGGGTGGATCCACCTCGCGGGAAAAGCCGAACACGCGCACCGCACCTTCCTGATGACAACCACGGAAGACACAAACTATGTCGGGAAAAAGGTACCCGCACCACACGGGGGGATGGCCGGCCCCATATACCCAAAAAAGAAGTTCAACCGGGAGCCCTGCGGGAGGTGTGGCAAATTAGGGCACAAGACGGCGGATTGCTTCGCCAACCGACCGCCGACCAGCGCGCCCAAGCCCGCCCCGAAAATTAGCCCCAAACCACCCAACCCGGGGCCGCCCCCTCACCGCCGAATGACCGTGGCCACAGCGACACCGGAAGAGGGCTGGGACACTTACTGGGGGGAAGAGGACAATACCGACCCCGACCAGCCGGCGGGAAATGCTCCCCGCTTGCTCTGAGACGCGTGGCGAGGCAGGCGGTGGGACAGCAACGCGGACCACCTCAACGAAACGACAAAAGCTCCGTAATATTGGCAGCAATTCAACTCTCTGCCGGCAACGGAGCCACCACGGCCGCGGCACTAGTGGACTCGGGGTGCTCAAAAAACCTCATCCACCCCGACCTAGTCGCCAAACTCGACCTCCGCTGCTTTCCCCTCCCCACGCCGCTGGCATTCCACCAGCTGGACGGCTCTACAGCGGGAGGGAAACCAGCCACGCTACAAACCGAGCCGGTCACCCTGCAAATGGGCACTCACACCGAGCGCACGTCGTTCGTAGTCACGCCCATCGGACGGCCCATTGCAGTCCTGCAGCGCATGACACTAGGTGGTCTCTGAGAATCAGACACGATAGGACGGATTTTTTAAAAAATAAGATACTGAAGCATGGGCTCACAGGTCCAGGATATTAAATTACATTTGTTTGTTTAAACCCTCCCCCTTTCCTTCTTCCTGGCATGGCTTCTGTGGCTTAGTATCCAACCTCAAAGAGAACTTGAGAAGCAAAGTTGGTTTTGTTTTTTTTTACAACACTTGTAGTTGCTCCTAATAAATTTTATTGCCTGACAAGATTTTATTTTTTTATCCCATTGCTTTTAAAGCTATGACATAAATCCATGATAATTTTGCAATACTAATATTCAGGCATACTATATTTTATAATTTACAAATCTGCCCAATTATAATGATTCTGCATTTTATTTATGTATTGAAGCAATACCACTTCTGAAAATCTTGCCAAGAAAACTGCAGCAACTTGGCAGGAGTCAACACTGACTCAGAGGCACTTTTTAAAAAAAAACACCAGAGAAGCATCATATTCTGATCACAGGAGGTAAATAAATAAATAAATAACTGCTTCCCCCTCTACCCTGCCCTGGTCAGACCCCACTTGAAACACTATGTCCAGTTCTGGCCATCACAGTCTAAAATGGACGTTGACAAACTGAAGCACAGAGGACAACGACCAGATTGAGAGGGGGGAGAGACTGAAAATAAAGTCTTCTGAGGGAGGGTTGAGGAACTGCGAATATTCAGACTGCAGAATAAAAGGCTGAAGGGCGGTCTCCAGATCTCTAAAGAGCTGTGTAGCTGCCCTGCCACCCCCAGAGAAAAGGGCCAAACTAACAGACTGAAACTGCAGGGAAATAATAGATTCATCTTAGATATGAGGAAGAATTTCTTGATGGTCAGAGCTGTCAACCAGTGGAATACGTTGTCTCATCTTCACCGGACACCTTTAGAAGCTGGATGGATATCTCTCTGAAATACTTCAGTGCATCCTGCACTACACATGTGGTTGGAGTAGATGACCTTTTAGTTACCTTTCAACTCTATGGTTCTATAAATGTGTGATTTCCCTTTGGTTAATGTCCCTTTGGTTCCCTCCCTTTGGGGTAGGGAGGAGAATAATCATACTTGGGGTTGGCTAGTGCCTTGAAGTGCCCTCCTACGCAAGGACTGAATGAGACCATAGCTATCGGGATTTTATTATACTTGGTAGTTTTTAAAATTGTTTTTAGTCTATATTTTATATTGGAATTTTATTGTATAGTTATTGTTTTATGCTGTAAACTGCCCAGAGTCCCTCCATTTGGAGGAGATGGGCGGTGACAAATTTGATTGATAAATAAATAAATGTATTTATAGATACAAGTACAAAGAATGCCTCTGGCAATGCTAGAGATATGTTAGGAATGTGAATGTGTATTTTTACAGTATATACAAAGGACACTGTTGTACATGAGAAACCCAAAATGATTTGCAGTGAATACTGGATAGATTGTATGATACAACAATGGGTATGGATATGAAACTTAATATATCAAAGAACTAGGTAAAATGGTGTGATTAGTTGCACATTATATATAAATGGCCCCAAAAAGAGAGAAAAAAAATGGATGAGCTTATGTACTTTAGTAGAAAGTTTCTTAGGAGATATCTTAAGATATGCACATTCTGGTAAAAAGTAAATCTGTTGCGAGAAATAAATGTTTGTTGAAATAAATGAATATAGCTGTGTGAAAGAGCTTGCTCTTGCCCAGTTTATTATATGGAGGTGAGAGCTGGATGTATCAGGAGAAAGTTGAGTACAATGGGAATGGGTTATCTAAGCACGTGTGTTAAAATAACAAAGATCCAGTCAAGAATTAATAAATGTTGAATGAATGTGGATGAAGTATAAAAGTAACCAGTATGAAAGAAGTACAGTGGAATGATTTGGTCATATAGAGAGGATGAAATTGCAAAATGAATAGATGAATGAATGGGCTGAGTGGGAACAGAAGACCAAGAAAGTCATGCTTGGGTGGGGTTGATGAGATCTTCAAAAAGAGAGAGGTGAGAAGTTTAAAGAATAGGAGGCCAAGTATGAGACTGTTGATGAACATGATAAAAACTATGATGGTTTGCAAATATGAACATGGTTGGTGTAAACTAAATGTTGCTCTACTTCTTTTTCTTTTACCTTGTGCCTTCAATTTCTTTTGCTTACTACTTCTTACTTATTTTCTACACTTTGTGTAATCCTGTTTACACTGAAAGGGAATGGCAAGGTGGGGAGGTATTACTGTAACCTTTTGCCCACATCCACTCAAGGTTTGTTTCAAGAATGGGAGGGTCCTCTGGAGACCACAAAAGGCCAGAAGGCCCTTCCACCCATGCTGCCTCAAAATTATCTTCTAATATTCAAGCCCCAGGGAAGGGCCAAAAGAATTGCACCATTTTCACAATTCTACTTTTGATGACCCTCAAACTCTTTCAGTGCTCTTCCCTGGAAACATCCTCAGTGCAACAAAGTTCCTCCTTCTGGGGGCCAAGGCCCCCATGCTGGAAATTCAGATTCTCTAATGTGTTTGCTGCTCTGCGGGTCAATGCCACAAAAAGCCCAGAGCAGCGTTGCCCTCCCTCTCAGCCAATTACTGCTCTACGAAGGGTTTCCCACAAGCAAGGCAAGGCAAGGCAAGACAAGGCAACAGAACAGATTCTCCAGCAGGCAAAATGCTGAACTGTGGCATCCCTGGTGGCATCTCAAGTCTTCTTCAAGTCCACCTCAGTTCCAGATGATTTCATGGACATAGCACCTTTCTAAGCAGCCACATGGAAGTGACTTGCTGCTGCCATCTTTCAGGATGTTTTTCCTGAACTTTCCTATGGCCTTGGGTATTGTGGAGGTCTTCCATCCAAATATGAGCCAGGCCCAACCCAACTTATCTTCTGAGCCCAAGCAGGTTGGCCAATGCTGTCGTCTCATCAGACCCAAGTATTTTAGTACCATTGAGAACTAAGCTGATTCAGTGTGGGGAGAAATGTGGAAAAGATATCCAGAGATCAGGTCAGGAACTCTTCTTAGCTAGAGCTATAGCAGGCTGTCCCTTACCCTGGGGAAGGAAGCCTGCAAGGTGCCTGGCATCTCCCTTCCTTACTATTCTAGTTTGGGCACTCCGTGGTTGAGGAATTCAAGAGCAGCTCAACAGGCCAACGCTTGTGGACTGAGAGCATTGCCAAGGTTGTCCTCCTTCTCTAGCTCTGGATCTATTCATCTGTGTTATTACAGATTGCAAGTTCCCTTTAAAGGTCAGATAACAAAATACAATTGAATCATATTAGAGAGCTGGGCTGAGAGATATCTCAGCTTGGAATTTCAATGCAAAGCCCATAAAACAGGTTGGTTGTTGCAGTGAACATACTTCTTATAATAAAGTCGGTGTAGTTGTCTCCGGAGCAAGTTCACCATTTCTGAGAAATGCTGCCAGGCCTCCAAACAGCTGCTTGCCACTGAGGGGCTGGAAGGGAGCACAGGCGCTACATGGCAGCACCCTCAAGCACTCTGTCCGGGGCCTGAATGCCTTGTGCACAGACCACTGGGGAAATCAACAACTTCAGAGAGCTCTGCCACAAGACAAATATTCAGTATGCCTCTTAATGTATGGATTGCCATTAGTGGTTAATCTAAGACAATGGGGACGGGTGGAGACAGGGTCTCGCCTTCCTACAAGCTGCTATTACAGAAATGCTGGATTGATTGCAAGAATGATGGAAGATCACAGAGGAGGGCAATTCCCAAGCCTGCCAGCCCCCTTGCCATCCTCCTAAAAGTGTGTCTGTAATTGCTCTAGCAAATCCTTTTTATCACATTTATTTCCTTTCCACATCACCATCCGTTTGATTAACTGCTTAAGTTGAATGTCTTTCTCATCCCACTCTACTGCCTAATTTTTCATCTGACTGTTCAGTGGCTTCCCACCCCAAATGGACACTCTTTCTTTGTAGCTTTGTCACTGCACTGGATTATTAATGGTTGCTTCCAATCAGCTGAAACCTAGTTCCAGAGATATTACTGTATTGTGCCTTCTATCCAAATTATTCTGCAGAAGGCCAACATAATTTGTAATTTCAGCATCTCCTAGAAAGTGACCTGCATTTCTCTCTGTCTGCAATACATTCCTCCTGAGGCTCAGATGACCACAGAACCCATGCTCTTGCTCTTCCTCAAAACAGACCATGAGGACCTCTCTGTTGAGGTTTTCCTACGAATAGATTAAGACTGCTATATGTGCCTAATCATTTTGGCCAGGTTAAAAGGTTATATTAGATTGTCTCCTCTCACGTGCTTCATGCAAATCACCTGGGGGAGGAAACCTGCCCGGACTTGTTCTCACTTCCTCTTCCTCTTTTTTCTCTGCCGACATGTAGGCAAGCAAGGCTTGCTCCAAAGGGAGCTAAGTCCTTTAAATGTTTTGCTTTGCTTTCTGTAAATAAATTATTTTTATAGAAATGCTTGGTGTGTGACTTTTTTGACCTCTCCTGGGCTAAAGGCTTTCCCAGCATCTGCCAACAGGTTATGTGCCCAGTAAACAACGCAGTAAAACCCAGAGAGAAAAGAGAGATCAGCTCCACACCTCATGCACAATTTAAAGGCAGGTAGCAAAGACCTGTGAAGATTTTCTTTGGAGCCACCTGGAGATTTTCCAGCAACTGCCGGTCTGCAGGACAAAGAAGCCAGCTAAGGTGACTTGCAAAAGAAGGAAGAAGCCATGGCTACCTCCCAGCCCTCAGCGATGCCTCTGGAGCGCCTATCAGAGACCAACTATTTGAATTGGGCCCTGAAGATGGAGATGTATCTTCGCAGAGAGAATCTTTGGCTGCAAATTGGTGAGCAAACCCCCCCAAAATCCCAGTGCTCAATGGCTGAGACAGGATGAGCGGGCTAGAGCCACCATTATCTTGGGAGTTGAGGACAATCAGCTAGTCCACGTGCGAGGCATGCAGTCTGCAAAGCAACTTTGGGACGCTTTGAGAGACTTATATGTAAAGGCAACAGCAGGGAGTAAAGTTACTCTGACGAAAAAGCTGTACAGAGCCTACCTTGCAGAAGGAGAAAGCCTTCCTGAGCACCTGCATTTTATTCAGCAGCTGTTTGTTGAGTTGCAGGAGAGAGGAATGGAATTTACACCTCTCACAAAATCCTATATCCTCCTGTCCTCACTGAATGAAACGTGGGACACGCTGATTTGTACCCTGGAGGCTATGCCTGAAGCAGACCTCACCCCATCGTAAGTTACACAGCGCTTACTTGCTGAATGGGAGAAGAGAGAGGAAAGATCCCCCCCCATCTCTTCTGGAAAGCTGCAAGACCAGAAAATGAGGGAAAAGAAGGGAAAGGAACCTGAGGCCACAGCGCTAGCCAGCCAGCGATGCTTCACTTGTGGTTCAGCTGGACATTTGCAAAGAGACTGTGCCATGAGACCCAAGACTAGAAAGACAGAGAAGAAGAACACAAGGGCAACACAGAAGAAGGCTCTTCAGACAGCCCAGATTGCACAGGTTGCTGAGAAGGGTAATTCTGATGTATGGGTGTTAGATTCTGGGGCCAGTTGTCATTTATGTAATTGTAAAAGCTCTTTTGTGTCACCGTCTAAAACTGAAAGACAAAGTGTATCTTTGGCTGATGGGTCTGTGACCAAAATTATGGGACAAGGTGACTTGTATTTATCCTGCTTGGGAGAAACTGTAAAAGGTGTGTTGTATGTGCCAAATTTACAATCAAACCTTTTATCTGTGGCACAATTGGCTGCAACAGGGTATATCATAACATTTAAGAAAAATGGTTGTGAGGTACGTAAATATGGGAAATTGTGTGCTACTGATATGTTAAGACTCCTTGTACATTGTGCAAAATGCAAGGAAGCCAAGCTGCAAGGCTGCAGTTGGCAACACTCCATATCATGACCAATGTGTACACCTGATGCACAGGAGATTTGGTCATGCTAGTTTCAAGTATATAGCACAAATGCCACAGCTGTGTGCTGACCTAAAGATAAAACCCTGTGATAAATACTTAGACTGTGTAGTTTGCAAAGAATGCAAAACACTAAAAGCTCCTGTGAGTAAGCACAGTGACAGTTACAACTAGACCTTTGGAAATTGTACACTCTGATATTATTGGTCCTTTTGCTCCAAGTCTTGGACAAGCAAGGTATGCAATGACCATCATTTCTCAAGATACACATTTATCTACATCTTAAAACATAAAGATGAGGCATTTGAGAAATTTAAAAGTTTTGTGACATGGGCAAATGGAAAATTCCCTAGGCCTGTATCTGCACTCCAATGTGATAGAGGAGGAGAATACCTTTCTCACAAATTCAGAAGGTTCCTAGTGGAAAAAGGGATAGAACAAATTCTTTCTAACCCTTACACCCCTCAGCAAAATGGTGTTGCTGAAAGAAAGGGCAGAACCTTGCAAAATGCGATGGAATACATGTTAAAAGATTCACGATTATGTTTTAAGTTCTGGGGAGAGGCAATATCGACTGCCACTTATGTTCAGAACAGGTTGTATAACACTATGATTCAGGACACTCCATTCCATTTGTTTTATGGTGTGAAACCAAAGGTAAGCCATCTTAGAGTGTTTGGTAGCACTGCATGGGTTCACATTCCAAAACAGCAGAGAAGGAAAGGAGGCCCCACAACAAAGAAAGCCATCTTTGTTGGCTATGAACAAAGCCAGAGGAGCTACAGGTTCATAATGGGAGAGAAATTAATAATTAGCAAAAGCGCTTCTTTTGCTGAACAAAACGGGGAGATTAAATTCTAGCTCTCCAGTTGAACTGACCACCACAAGAGAACAGCAAGGACTTGCTGATGGTGATCTTTTGCCTGATGAGGACATTAAACCAGAAAAGCAAACTGAAGATCTGTCTGATGAGATAGATGCTTCTCAGAAAAGTGATAGGAGTCAAAATTTAAGCCCTGTATTACCTCGCAGATCTCAGAGGAGTAATAAAGGCATTCCTCCATCACGTTTTCAGGCTGAAACAGTAAAGGCTTTTCACATATTCACAGAACCTGCGTCTTTAGAACAAGTGAATGCTTTACCACCTGAGATTGCACAAAATTGGCATTCTGCCATGCAACAGGAATTAGCATCCTTGAAAGAAAATAAAACATGGAAACTGGTAAATCTACCTCCCAATGAACGCTGTCTGGGTTGTAGGTGGGTTTTCAAACTCAAAAGGGATGCTGATGGCAAAATCCAAAAATATAAAGCAAGGTTGGTTGCAAAAGGGTTCACTCAAAGGAAAGATTTAGACTTTGACAAGACTTTTGCACCAGTTACTAAAGGTGAATCAATTAGATTACTGTTAAAAGTTGCTGCACTCAAGGGAATGTCAGTTAACCACTATGACATTCAAACTGCATTTCTCTATGGTGATTTAGACCACAGATTATACGTGCAGCAACCCCCTGGCTATGAAAAAGGGGAGAATCTAGTCTCTGAACTGCAGAAGTCAATCTATGGGTTAAAACAAGCTGCTAGATCCTGGAACCAAAAAGTAGATGAAAAACTGCAGAATTTTGGTTTTGAAAAAGGAAAAGCAGATCCCTGTGTATATATGAAGAAGGACAAACAAGGCTGTATGTATCTCTGCATTTATGTTGATGATTTGCTGCTGTTCACATCAACAGAAAAACAAAGGCTTGATTTTGAAGCCTGCATGAAAAGCCATTTCACATTAAAAAGCCTTGGAATTATAACAACCTAGGTTTGGAAAAACACAGGAAGAAGGATGGTAGCTTTCTGTTAAACCAAAGGGGAGATAATAGTAAAGTAATGTGAATGGAAAGACATATAAAGTTGTCAGAGAAGATTGGTTATGCATCTTAATCTATAGTGTAAAAAGGGGAGTGTTGAGGTTTTCCTACGAATAGATTAAGACTGCTATTGTGCCTAATCATTTTGGCCAGGTTAAAAGGTTATATTAGATTGTCTCCTCTCACGTGCTTCATGCAAATCACCTGGGGGAGGAAACCTGCCCGGACTTGTTCTCACTTCCTCTTCCTCTTTTTTCTCTGCCGACATGTAGGCAAGCAAGGCTTGCTCCAAAGGGAGCTAAGTCCTTTAAATGTTTTGCTTTTGTTTTGCTTTTGTTTTGCTTTCTGTAAATAAATTATTTTTATAGAAATGCTTGGTGTGTGACTTTTTTTACCTCTCCTGGGCTAAAGGCTTTCCCAGCATCTGCCAACACTCTCCACTTCAGGTATTCTCAAGCGAGGAGCCCCAAGAGAACAAGGAACATGCCAGCATGGCAAAGTTAGAGGACCCACTTTGAATTCTCCCTTGGGACTTGCAGATGTCTTTGGGAAGAATGAAAGGCTAATGGACAGAAGGACAGGTCCTCCATGACCCAGGTCTGAGTGGTCAATTCCAAGCCCAGGAAAGGCACAAAACAAGGAAAATGAGCCATGGCTGGCTGTAGGATCTTGGCGTATGCCTGCCACATGCAGTCCCTTGGTGGAACTGCAGCCTAGAAGCATGCCATGGAAGCACACAGCCACTTTTTCCAATGCTCTGGTGCTGCAGATGCAGAGAGCACAGGGTGAATCAGGAAGAAGGGATGCTTTGCCTCTGCACCAACAGAAACTGCACCGATTTCCCCAGTGTGGCTACCTTCCAATTAACTCCTGGCCTGACTGAACCTTGTTACACAAAGGGGGGGGGGGCAAGGGGGCCTCTCTCCTTGCCAGTAATCCCTCCCTGGCCCTCAGCCCAGCGCAGGAAGAGAGGGCGCTCTATGACAGTTTGCTGTGGTTCTCCTCTTTCCTCCAGGGACAGTTTCATTTGGCCTTGGGGGAGGGGAAGGTCCCTCCTTTGCGGGGTGCCACAGGGCTTGACTCTACCCTTGTAGCCAACATCTACACGAAACTGCTGGGTGAGGCAATCCCCCAGTCTGGGGCTCAGCATCATCATGATACCCAATTATATCTTTCACCCCAGGTTGGCCAGCTGAGGCTGTCTAGATCCTGTCCCAGGGCCTGGAGACTGTGGGCTGGGATGGGGAGGAACCATATCTAATTCCATCCTACCAATAAAGACAGAGTGGCTGTGGGTGGTAGGACCACCTCGGTCTGGAGAAATTTCATCTCTGACCTTGGATGGAGTCACACTTCCCATTCAAGAGTGGTGCACAATCTGGGGGTCTTCCAGGACTCGCAGTTCCCGCTCAATGAGCAGGTGGCAGCTGTGGCCAGGAAGGTCTTTGCCCATCTGGTGCCCGGTTGTGCCATTTTCTAGATTGAGAGCCCCTTCAGACAGTCACTCACATCCCAATCACCTCAATTTCATCATTATCACCATCATCATCATCATCATCATCTAAATGTATATGCTGCCCGCCCCCCAGCCAGGCATCAAGACCCCGGAAGTATGCCTTCTCTATCATGGCGACTGCCCTCTGGGCAGCCCCCCCCCCCCCGTAGGCATTCTGCAGGGTTTTCATGACCTGGCTCCTCCCCTCGGCATTGGGCAGGATGGCTGGGGCCCCCCGTGGGTGCATGACACGCCTGTCTGGCTGGGCCAACGAACCTGAGCCGTCGTGCTGGAAGGGGGCAGTCATGCTCCTGACTGGACTCGGTCCCCCAAAGGGAGGACTGAGAGGCTCAAAGGGGGCCCAGCCAGTCTCACTGCTCAGTGCCCTGGGCCTTTTCCTAAAATGTCACACCTCACCAGCTGCCCTGGAAAGGAACCAGAATGATGGTCCTGCAGGGTGCAAACACAAGTGCTGAGGGTCTCCCTGTGGCATTGGGGGGGGCAAGGCCTGCTCCCCAAAGGAAGAGGCGAATGTTCTCATCAGGAGCTGGGACCCAGCCCACCCCAGTGCAGCAGGCTAGAGAGGGAAAGGTGTCCCTGGCACGGGGCATCTCTCCGTTACACTCTCCCTGGCATGGGGCCATGTCGCTGTTCCATCCTTACACACACTCACACCTGCACAACTCCGCTCAGCCAGGATTCCTTGTTAAGGAGGAAGCAGGACAGGGAACTGGTTAAAGCGCAGCATTTCACTGATTTTGGGGCCACCACCTGTTTTCAGTGGCTTCCTGAGCAGCAGCTGGTAGCTCCCAGTGGCCTCAGCTGATCTTGGAAGAGCGCAGTGGGGAGGGACCTGGCCAGCTTGGAGAGGAGACCACCAGGCAATACTGAGGCAATACTGAGCCGTGGACTGGATGAAGAAACCCAGAACCCCCTTGAAGGCTGCAGGGGCAAATCCTTCTCCAATGTCACCCGGAGGGCTGCCTGGGCTAGGCTCCTCTTTACACCACTCCCAGCTCCCTCCCCCCAGGGGGCTTCTTAGCCCAGTGGCCACCATGCCCTGCTGTGGGAGGCTTCTCTTTGGGTGCAGAGGGGGACAGTCAGCCTGCAGGCTGACCCCTGCCTCCAGGCCTCTATGCTCAGTGTGCAAGAGAACACCAAACGAAATAATGAGAGCAGCTCGTTTTAAAGCCACACAGGGAATTGGTTTATTACTAAAGCAACAAATAGAACTAATTGAATCTGCCCTTTAAGGAGAGGGAAAGAGAGGGAGGGGGAGAAGAACACTCAAACCTAAAGCGGGGGGGGGGGGATATTCCTAGGCCAAGAGCTGGCCGGCCCCTCCCAGGGTGGAAACCTCTGTTGTCTTGGCTGGTGAACCTGCCAGAGGGGCTGAATTCCTGGGGAACTGAATTCCTGGGAGTTTGGGGGCTGGGAGAGATGAGGGGGACCTGCCAAATCCACAGAGGGGCAGAATGTGCAACAGTTGCCCCATCTGGAAATCCTCCTGGAGGAGCCAGTTGCTCTCAATCAGATGCCACAAAAAGGAAATGGTGGGGGGTGGGTAGAGGAAGAGGTGGATGGGCAGGCTGCTCCCTCCCTCCCTCCCTCCCCCCCCAGAAGAAATCAAAGCCCCCGGAAGGGAGGCTGATGCCAGCAGAAGGCACAGAACGGAGGGGCGATGCCCAGCAGCCGCCAGGAGGAGCAAGTGTCCCTCCAAGGCTGCTCCACCAAGGAGAGAGCTGCAGCCTGCCGTCCTGACTTTCCTCCTTGCTGAAAACCCCTCCAGGAGGAAAGTCTCCCCACTGTCTTTTGGGAACCGTCCAGCAGAGGCAGAATCGGCTGCTGTTCCCCAGCCAGGAGCCCAGGCAGAGGGTGACCCCAGCGCTGCTTGGAGTGGGGCAGACAAACCATCGCCACTGTTATCATCCCCATGAAGACCATGGCTTCCCCACAGCTAGACTGCAGAGCAGAAACCTCCATCCAGCAGTGGGGGGAAACTGCCACCCAGAGCAGACTCAGGAGCCACAGGCTGCCAACCCATGGACCCTCCTCCTCCTCCTCTTCAGCAGTCCCCTCCTGGCTGCCATCCTAGGGGCTACAGAACCATGGATTGGAAAGGGACCATCAAGTCCAACTAGTCAAACCCCCTACTCAGTCCAGCATCCCAAACAGGTGGCCATCTAGTTCCCATCTGGACACCTTCAGCAGAAGGGACCCCCCACACACCCCTCATCGGTCTGACATTCAAAGGGAATCAGCCTTCCTGTAACTAAAATCCATCGTTCCGCATCCTGGCCTTTTCCTGGGTGGCACCCTCACCAGTGCTGGGGCAGTGCTACCCCCTCCATCCTCAGCTATCGCTCCTCAAAGCTAAACCTGCCCAATCGCTTCCTTCTCTTCTCGTACAACTTAGTTTCTAGCCTCCATTCTTGACAACACTAGCTTGTAGGGATCCTTCTTACAATATGGTGCCAGAAGAGGACGCAGGGCTGGAGGTGGGGCTACCCAAGTCTAGTCAGATCTTCAGTCTGATCCTGAAAGTCAGTCCTTGCATCTCAGTCATGTCTGCTCCTCCTCCAGTCAAGATGGCTGCCTGAAAAGTGTTCCTATTCACCCAGGCAGGCTGGCCACTCCCAAGGGTGCCCACCCAGGACAAAGAAATGGGTTTCTGCAAACTAGATTGGGCTGGCAAAAAGCATGAAGCATGTGCCCCCAGCCCACCGCAAAAGAAAGCCCTCCTGGCATGCTCTCCTGCCCCCTCCCCGCTTTACCCGTGGGCACGGTTGACAGGAAAACTTCAGAGTACAGTTGCCAGGCACAGAGTAAAATCTGAGACTCCACATGAAAGTCCCGGTAATTACGCCAAACGTTCACCAGCCACAAAGCTCTTTTCATCCCACCATTGTGCCCTGGAGAGGCTAACCTGGGTGAAGGTCTCTGGCCAGCCCCAAGTAGTTACTTAATGGTTAAATCCTTTCAGCAGCCAATTAAACCTGTCCCTCATTTTCCTGAGTCACCGCCATCTATGACCCTCCATTTCCAAGGGCAACACAAATATTAATTACCACACAAAAACATGCACTACTCTAACAGCCAGCTTATTCATTAAATACCAAGGAGTCAAGCAATAAAAATGCCCAGAGCCTCACCCATACAAAAGAAGGACACAAATTCTTTGTGTTTTGCATTTCTGAGCAATCCTCATTTCGAAAAATTATAGCCTGGCCAACCATTCCTCCCGCCTGCAAAAGCCTTTGTGCCGTGCGACGGGAGGGCAGAGTGGGCTCTATGCCAGCCTCTCTGCCGCCAGGCACTCGGGCTCCGCTCCCTCCTTGGGCCCAGTCTTGCGAGTACAAACTACTTGCCTGCTTGGCTGAGGAGGAACCCAAACAAGACAGAGACAGTCCTGTCCCAAGGCCACTCAGGTCCATGCCCCTTTGTAGGGGCAGGGAAGCCTTGCAGCCACCGATCCAAGCAGCCACCCACAAAAAGCAGGAGTAATACTCAGAATATCACAACTGGTGCAGCAAAACTGTGGCTTGGCCCAACACGCAGGACAGGCCGAAAAGATGGAAGGTCTGCCCACCAGTCTGTTTCCTACTCAACTAAAGTAAAGCCAGAAGGGCATCTGGATTGCCTGGCCAGTCACTCCTCCACTCCCTGTATTAAATGCAAGAAAAGGAAGGTGTCTCTCAAAGTCTACCATGCAAATTTGAATTTTCAGTGTGGCTTAGATGGGCTGGCATTCCCAGGAGGGAGCCATTCTTTCTGGCTACCCCACTACCAGCTGCCACCACAAGTGTGATTCTGTCTGCTTGCTCAGAAACATACAAGCCAAAGAGTTTGCAGGTTTATTTATTCACCAAATTTTGCCACCACCCATCTCCCCCCAGAGGAAGCAGAGGTTGCTTCCGATCCATTCCAATCTTGGCAGCCCCTTCCCCTTCCTGGCCCGGAAGCTTGGCAATGGCAGGCCTGCCAGAAGGCCCTTTCTCCAGCTGTGAGAAGCAGTCTCTGCCCGCCATCCAGCAGCTCCTCAGGCCCAGGCCTTTCACAGGGTCCTCCCTGGACAAGCAAGGGACAAGGGCACCTCTGGCCCCCAGGAGGCCATTCTCAGCCCTGGAAGCGCCGCGGGAGCAGTACCTGTGGGCCACCCCCTCTGTCTTAGCCCAATCCTCCTCACCAGGTGGCTTTTGTGGGGGGAAACTGGGGGAGGACGTGTTTGGTAGGCCACTCAGAGGCCCTGGAGGAGAGGCAGGATAGGAATCTAACCAACAAGCAAGAGGCAAATTCATGTGCTTTCTCTGGACACTCGGCTGCACATCATTTTGGAGCCTTTGGAATTAAAGAACAAGCAAGCAGCCATTGGTGGGTTATCAGTGAAGATGGAGCATCACAGAATTTGACTTCAGCCTCACTGAGGAGGGTGCGATCCTGTTCCCAGGCCCCGGAGCACAAGATCTATCTGATGTTCCAGGAAGAGAGATTCTGGTTGACCCTCAGGACCATGGCACAAAAAGCAGGGGCCTTCCGTTATGGGTTACTCAGATGGCAGGAGATGCTTTCTTTTGGGTCCCCCCGCAAACTCGATCGCTTCAGGGGCCCTTTCCAATGCTGGGATTCCAGGACTACGTGGAGGAGCCTCATAAAGCCAATTTGGTCTAGTGGTTAAGGGAACGGGCTAGAAACCAGGAGGCAGCGAGTTCTAGTCCTGCCTTAGGCACGAAAGCCGGCTGGGTGACCCTGGGCCAGTCCCCTTCCCTCAGCCCAACCCACTTCACAGGGTTGTTGTTGTGGGGAAAATAGGAGGAGGAGGGAGTATTAGGTATGTTCGCCACCTAGAGTTATTTATAAAAATAATAAAGGGATAGAAAATATATATATGTATGTGTGTATGTGTGTGTGTGTGTATGTATGAGTGTGTATAATGGGGGGGGGGCATTCCTCTGATGCTCCTGCCCTCTCCCTTTGACACATGTTGTTGTTGTTGTTATTCATTTAGTCGCTTCCGACTCTTCGTGACTTCATGGGCCAGCCCACGCCAGAGCTTCCTGTCGGTCGTCAACACCCCAGCTCCCCCAGGGACGAGTCCGTCACCTCTAGAATATCATCCATCCATCTTGCCCTTGGTCGGCCCCTCTTCCTTTTGCCCTCCACTCTCCCTAGCATCAGCATCTTCTCCAGGGTGTCCTGTCTTCTCATTAGGTGGCCAAAGTGTTTCAGTTTTGCCTTTAATATCATTCCCTCAAGTGAGCAGTCTGGCTTGATTTCCTGGAGGATGGACTGGTTTGATCTTCTTGCAGCCCAAGGCACTCTCAGAATTTTCCTCCAACACCACAGCTCCAAAGCATCGATCTTCCTTCGCTCAGCCTTCCTGATGGTCCAGCTCTCGCAGCCATATGTTCCTACGGGGAACACCATCGCTTTAACTATGCGGACCTTTGTTGTCAGTGTGATGTCTCTGCTCTTAACTATTTTATCGAGATTTGTCATTGCTCTTGTCCCAAGGATTAAGCATCTTCTGATTTCCTGACTGCAGTCAGCATCTGCAGTAATCTTTGCACCTAGAGATACAAAGTCTTTCACTGCTTCTACATTTTCTCCCTCTATTTGCCAGTTATCAATCAAGCTGGTTGCCATAATCTTGGTTTTTTTGAGGTTGAGCTGCAGGCCAGCTTTTGCACTTTCTTCTTTCACCTTCATCTTAAGGCTCCTCAGTTCCTCTTCGCTTTCAGCCATCAAAGTGGTATCATCTGCATATCTGAGATTGTTGTTTCTTCCAGCGATTTTAACTCCAGCCTTGGATTCCTCAAGACCAGCATATCGCATGATGTGTTCTGTGTACAAGCTGAATAGGTAGGGTGAGAGTATACAGCCCTGCCGTACTCCCTTCCCAATCTTAAACCAGTCCGTTGTTCCGTGGTCTGTTCTTACTGTTGCTATGTGGTTGTCATACAGATTCTTCAAGAGGCAGACAAGATGACTTGGTATCCCCATACCACTAAGAACTTGCCACAATTTGTGATGGTCCACACAGTCAAAGGCTTTAGAATAGTCAATAAAACAGAAATAGAACTTTTTCTGAAACTCCCTGGCTTTTTCCATTATCCAGCGGATATTGGCAATTTGGTCCCTAGTTCCTCTGCCTTTTCTAAACCCAGCTTGTGCATCTGGCAATTCTCGCTCCATGAACTGCTGAAGTCTACCTTGCAGGATCTTGAGCATTACCTTACTGGCATGTGAAATGAGTGCCACTGTTCGATAGTTTGAACATTCTTTAGTGTTCCCCTTTTTTGGTATGGGGATATAAGTTGATTTTTTCCAATCTGATGGCCATTCTCGTGTTTTCCAAATTTGCTGGCATATAGCATGCATTACCTTGACAGCATCATCTCGCAAGATTTTGACACATACATCCTACCAAAACGCTGTGGGACCAAAGCAGCAAAGCAGCTTTTGTGCTTTCAGAAAAAGCGGTGCACTGTGTAGGCCAAGTCTTCATGTAAAGCTTTAAGCAACTGTAATGGAAGGCCTAACAGCATTTGCTCTAACATCATCAGTACAATTAGGAGCAATAAAGCATCAGGCCCAAATCAGCACAAATAAGCTTTCAGCTCAGGTTGCAAAGTTCATCTCGTTAAACAAGGCCAGCCATCACCTCCCTGCAATGAGTAATGATGCAGAATAACATTTAGCACGATAACAACCTTTTTGCATAGGAATGAGCCTCTGACTCCCACATCTTGCCGCTGTGGTTTCTGGAAAGGAAGGGGTTGCTCAGCCTTCCCTCCTGGTGCCGGTGCTGAGCCAGAGTCGGGGTACAGAACCTTGCCCATTGTGGACCCAGCTGCCAAGGAGCCCCTGTCTGCACCCACAGTGGGGCTGGCTGAGGAAACGGAGCCATGCCACCCCCATCACCTGGCAGAACCAGGGAGACCCAAGCTCTGCATCTCCACCCTGGCTTGGCCCAGAGGAGCCAGGGGCTGCTGCCACCTCACCACCACCACCACCACCACCACTTCTTGGGACAACCAGGGAAACCCGTTTTGTGGGGTTAATGAGTTTTCTACACAGACCCCTCAACTCCTCAGGGATGGACAGTCTGGTCCTTGGAAGCAGCCCCTCCAACCCCATACTCTCCTCGAGGATATATGGGGAACCCTCTGAACTGGGGAACCCTCTGCTGGGATCACCACTGTCTAATGTCAACTGCCTTACTCACCTAGTGAGTAAGAGAGAGAGAGAGAGAGAATAAAAAACCAAGTTTAAAAAAAAAAGGGACTGATTCCACAGCCATGGCCGAGGAGACAGCAGCAGCGGCAGCAGCTTCCTAAGTTTAAATGTTTTCCAGGAAACATTTCCACCTCCCTACAAGCCTAACTCCAAATCCAGACTCTGGCAGAAACAAGTATTCAGTGCCGTCTGTGCAGTTAACACATCTACTCCCGATGTGTTAATCGTGGTGACAAGACAAATTGGATCCAGGGAGCTTATGTGAACGCGAACCCCTCAGCATTACCGGGGGGGGGGGGGTCCATTTCTAAATTGTCCATCCAATGGGAAGAGATGGCTGTAGGACGGAGCCACATGCAAAGCCTACCCAAAGCCACTGTACCTGAAACTGGGTGGTCACCAGACCCTCCCCAAATCTTCTGGCCCCATTCCTGCCTTCCATCAGGTGCCCCCAAGGAGGTAGCCCCCAACACCCAGAGACCTCCACCCAGCACAGCCATCCCTGGGGATTCCAAGCATTGAAAAGCGCCATGAAAAGCCCATCTCAGGCAGGCAATGGGTTCCTTGAGAGAGGGTCCTCTTCCGTTCAAGTCCACATGCAGCTGGGAGATCCAGAGGCAAGAGCGAGAGGAGTCAGAGTGGGGCCCACCCCTTTCTCTCCATTTCTTGCTTCCTTTCTTCTTGCAGGAGGCCAGGAGAAGCCAGCGGTCTCAGCTAATCACCTGGGGCGGGCTTATG
Organism: Candoia aspera; assembly: GCF_035149785.1. Classification (NCBI taxonomy): domain Eukaryota; kingdom Metazoa; phylum Chordata; class Lepidosauria; order Squamata; family Candoiidae; genus Candoia; species Candoia aspera. Next base: position 19,661,386 of record NC_086166.1, on the reverse strand, counting down.
AAATCAGGTTAAGGGCCTGAAATCAGGCACACATTGCACACCCCTGCTCCATCTAAGGCCCCAGCGATGGGTCCTCTCCACAAACCGTCTCCGTAATAGGATGGATAAGACTACCTGGTTTTTCAACGGAAATACAGATTTTATTTTAAAACTTCTTAAAACATTCAATGAAATATACAGTTCAAAATATAATCCTCGACAAAAGTTCTAACTATATTCCATTCCTCTTGCTAATATGGAAATGAGAGAGAAATTAACAGGCCTGGAACAGATGAAGAGTGCAAAGACAAGAAAAACAAGAGAACAAAATAGGAAGAGGAAGAGGAATCTGGCCATAAATGCCAGGGAGAGGAGGGGAGAGGAAGCAGCAGATGCTCCTCCAGCTTTGAGGATGTGAAGAACAGGTCCTGGTCTTGAAATGCCCCCGATACCGACCATTAAGGAACGTCTGAATGTATTCAGGATATGGAGGGCAAATACACAAGATCCTAATAGTGTGGCAAAGAAATCATGGGCCAGTTTGCCCAAATGAAGCCTCATTGTGAGAAATGCTTCTGCTTGGAAGGGAATATACAAAGGACCATCTGCTTTCCTGCTCTTAGTCCGGAGGGGCTTCTCAAGTTAGCTTTAGGATCCTCCTCACTGAATAAAAATAGGATTGTTTTTTCTTCTAATGGTAGTTTAATGCAGTTAAACAAAATGGATTTTCAGTTTTTTTCCCCACTTTTATCACTACTTGGTAATACTAACCAACCAAGGATAGGTAGCGACATGGACTTGTTTACTTTAGGTGGACCCATCCTCAGAAGAGACAGCTTCCAGCTGCACCCCCTTCAGTATCATCCTTGGTGCTAATTATTTCCATTATCTCATAGCAGGGTTCTGGACACACTGTGTAGGTCAGAAGGACTTAGCATATGGGCCAAACCTGAGAAGTCAAGCTCTGTCCTGTGAAAATAGGCACAGCTCACTTGGAATAAAAGTAAAGCAACTGATGAAAGGACTGCTCGCAGGAGAGCCTCGTGTCCATATGGCTGGGAACATACACTTCGTTGGACGCAGCTCCATCATTCTAATCGAGGTACAGCCCACCCAACCGAGCAGATCTTTCAGAGAAGCTGCCGGATACAGGGCGTAAAGAAGAAATTAAGAAATGAATAAATAATCTAGACCAGGAAATTGTTGCCACGAGTTCTGACGGATAGAGCAATATCCACAAAGATACTCAAACAACGGACACATCAGGAAATAGGCACGCTGCTTTATATACACGTATATCCGTATGTACCCACCACCCTATTCCTTTCTGGAGTAAGCAGCATTATGCAAAGTAAACCAACTAATTTAAAGCATGAGATAGGACAATAAAAGGAAATAAGAGCTAAATCCAGTTTACATCAAAACCATTCACTTTACCTGTTCATACTATCCTTGGTTTCGCCACATTCATACTGTATATCACGTCATTCACTGCCTTTTGATCTTTAGTTTTCCTTCTGTCTTCCCCTTCCTCTCGACCCATCCACTCTTCCACTGCATATTTATTTTGAGAGTGATCCTAATTCATTCTCTGTGCGACCAAACCACTTCAGCATACTGTTTGCACTAAACACGCCTTTCTGTATTCAATCCTCATTTGATCTTGCTTTGCCACAGCCACTCCCACTGCATTCACCTTACTTTTATGTTTCTCTTTATATACCCAGAAAGTTCTTCACCCATTTTCCTACCTTTCGTAAACATTTTACCAAGGTACAAACTCATCTAATTGCTCTGGTTTTCCCTATTTATGAATAAATCCATTGTCCCTGTGAAGTGCAGCATTGATTTTCATATCCATCCTCTTCATTGCCTCGTATCACACATTTGTTGCAAATCAAACATGGCTTTGTCTGCATACAAAAAACAGGAACATTCATATCTCCAACCAATACACCTCCAAGGTCATCACAAGCCTTTCTCATGCATTTATCCCTAAATGGAGTACATAGAAGGAGCCTCCTCAAAGATTGTTGAAATAATACAATTGGGCGTACCCTGGAAATGGTGAACTACACTGGTTAATCCTTCTAACACCAGATCAAACCACAGCTAAGCGCGATTTTAATTGTCATAGTGAAACATGGGGATACCCCCAGACTAATGAAGATGGTGCACAACCTGAAGCATGGGCAGATGCCAATGACATTCAACTTATTAATGATCCGAAGCTGCCCACATCCTTTAATAGTGGTAGATGGAAGAGGGGATATAACCCAAATAACATCTTCGTGAGCAGGAAAATGGCAGCACAATGTATGAAATTTGTTGACATTCCGATCCCTTGTACCCAACACAGACCTATTAGGTGTGTGGTTAACACCGTAGTGAGACCACAAGAAGTCCCCTTTCATAGGCGGTTTAACTTTAAGAAAGTTAATTGGACAAAATTTCAAGAACAACTGGATGAAGATGTAGGGAGAATAATTCCACACTCAGAGAAGTACAATCAATTTATTGACCTTGTGAAACAAATCTCAAGGAAAAATATTCCAAGGGGATGTCGTACCCACTATATCTCTATATCTTTATTCAACCCTAAGAGACTAAACATCTGTTAGATAGATACCAGTCCTTATTTGATCAAGATCCTTTTAGGGAGGATACTATTGAGGCTGGGGAACAACTGATGGAAGCAATTGCTGAAGATAGGAGACAACGTTGGTGTACGTTAGTAGGGAACCTTGATATGAAACAGAATAGTAGATGTGCATGGAAATTGCTTAGAAATGTAGGGGGGATCTAACCAAACCTCAACAAAATCAAAGTAATGTAAAAGCAGATCAAATAGCTAGTCAACTCCTGAAAAATGGGAAAATCCAAGGGAAAAAAGAACGAGGACCGGCTATTAGGGTGGAAGAACAAGAGGGCGGGTTCCTCAGTGCCCCTTTTACAATACTTGAATTAGAGGGTGCCATAAAAAGTCTGAAGCAAAACAGAGCCGCGGGCATTGATGATTTAAGGGTGGAACAGATAAAACAGTTTGGACCTAATACTTCGGAGTGGCTCCAGCAAATTATGAACACCTGTATTGCTGAATTTAGGATTCTGAGGCTTTGGAGACAGGCCAGAGTGGTAGCCTTGTTGAAGCCCGGAAAGGAGCCAAGTGATCCTAAGAACTATCAACCAGTGTCACTCTTATGCCATCTTTATAAGTTGTTAGAACGAATGATTCTTAATCGAGTGGCAGAGACCCTTGATGCAAAGATCATGAAGGAGCAAGCTGGTTGTGGACCAGGAAGGTCATGTTGTGGACAAGTACTTAATCTTACACAACACATAGACGGTTAGGAAAGAAAATTACTGGAGTGGCATTCATTGACCTTACTGCAGCATGTGATACAGTCAATCACAGAAAATTGCTGCATAAGATAGACAGCTTTACCGTAAGCTCACCAGGGTTATAGGGAGTTTCCTTCAAAATAGGAGGTTTTATGTAACTCTGAATGGTAAGAATAGCAGCTGGAGAAAGCAAAAGAATGGATTACCACAAGGCAGCGTATTATCTCCAATTCTATATAATATATACACTAATGACCAACCCGCCTTGACCTGCCCTGATGTGTGAATGTTTATATATGCAGATGATACAGTGGTGGCTGTACAAGAACTGAGTTTCGATGAGTGTACTGAAAAATTATCACAGGCTCTAGAAGAATTGGAGAGGTACTATGATAATAATTCCTTAAAACCTAATCCAAGCAAAACTCAAGTATGTACCTTCCGCCTTCGTAATCGAGATGCAGGGGTTGAATTAGATATAACATGGAGAGGGAACAGATTACAGCACTGCCCAACACCTAAATATTTGGGTGTTATGTTGGATAGAACGCTTTCTTTTAAACAACACTGCTTAAATACCAAGGCTAAAGTATATGCTAGGAATAACATCATGTGACAACCGATAAACTACACATGGGGAGCCCAGCCAGCTACGCTATGAGTATCAGCTCTGGCCTTGAATGTCTCTACTGCCAAATACACGGCACCAGTATGGAACACATCGGCACATGTGAAGCAAGTAGATATCGCTGTGAATGAGGCAATGCGCATAGTGACGGGATGCCTCAAACGTACACCCATTAATAAATTATATCCCCTTGTAGGCATTGCTCCACCTAAGATTAGAAGGGAAGTAGAAGCAGACGCCGAAAGAACCAAGCAAGAGACTGACTCTCGTCACCCTTTAAACAGATAGGCTCCTCCAATTCATCAACTTAAATCTAGAAAGAGCTTTATGGCAAGAACTAAAATCATAGAGGGGCCCAAAGAACAGAATCGAATAAGTAAATAGAGGAATGAGCTCACCAATTTAAGAATTCTACCGAAGGAAGAAATGGCCACAGGAAGCACTCTCCTGCATACGGTTTGGAGGACAATGAATAGGATGAGGGTGGGGGTACCAAAGTGTAAGATTAATTTATTTAAGTGGGGGTTGCTGGCTGATGGCAATATACAGTATTATGTGAATGCCAAGATCCGGCGCATCGGATGGTGTGCCGATTATTGCAGGAGCCTTGTACGGTCAATGACCTACAGCAAGCTAACGACAAAGCTGTGGTGGCGGCTGCATTCTGGCAGAGCAAAGTTTGATCTGGGCACGAAATGAATAAATATCCCTAAATACACTGAACAACCAGGTAGATATCACACATCCTTGTCCTCCTCCCTGCTGAGTGCTGAATCATCTTCCAAGCATTTTATTCACTCTCCTATCATACTGCTCTCATTGCCTTCAACAACCAACCTTTCATTCTGTGTGCAAACAATATTCCATAACTGAAGCCTATTCATTTTATCATCCCTATATCAATACATGTGCAGTTACTTTTCCCACATACAATCCAAACGTGTCCTGCCAACGAGCAAAAACCTGTTCTGTGTGCTCTCTCTCTTCAAATCTGGCTTATTGTCATTGGTTGTAGTTTTTCAATCAGCGTTTGGCCGGTCTATTTTTTCTCTTTATGTTTTTATCTCACACTTTTAAATTAGCTGGTTTATTCTGCATATTGTTACTTACTCCAAAGCAACAATATGCAAAGTAAAATTTCCTTGCCTTGCAAACTCATCCCCCTACAGCTCTGCATTCACTTTTGCTACGTTCCCTTTTAATAGGGAACAACAATATCATTCTTCCAATTATCGGGCAAAGATTCAGACCTCATATATGTTAAGCAAGCCACATAGCTAATCCATAAGCAAATCCCCTCCATATTTTAACATTTATCTGGTTACAACATCAACACCTGCAGTCCTTACATTTTCCAGCATTCTCACTGTTTTTGTAACATCCTTTTCATCATTTTTTCTTGAATATTAACATTTATAGTACTGATTTCAATTTCACTCTTTTACATATTACTCTCTCCCAAACAAATAACTAATAATCCTTCCCTTCAGTTTCATCCCAAATAATTTCATTGAAAAGGAAGGCAAATATGAAATGGAAGCATGTGACTCTGGTATCACAGAACAAGACAGAGGTTTCCTGGCCCCCAAGAGTCAAAGAACCCAGAAAGCCATTTTAAGGAAGAAGAGGCATGTTGCTGTGCTGGGTTAGAGGTGCCAAGAGGGCCACATGTACGCCTGATAAATATTCCAGAAGGTATGTGGTATTCCAGGTGCTCGTATCCAAAATGTGAAGGATAGGCTGTTGAAATGCTGCTTACCCACCAATAATTATCCTTCCCTACCTAGTCACGTAGGGATGAGCAATGCTTCCAGAACAGACCTTGAAGATCTCCAGAGATTAAGAGGCTCTGGACAGGAAGCTGAAGGTCTTGGAAACTGCAGGTGATGTTTTCATTCATTGAGGTCATGGTGTAAGAGGAGAGAACAGGATCCTGGAAGTAAATAACTGGCTGTACAGATGGCACTCACAAGAAGGATGTGTAGCCTTAGAAGGCTACAATAGTCAAAAGGGACAAACCCAATGGGAAGGGAGGGGCAGTTTCACTGTACATGAAGGAAGTAAAGCCTGCATAGAAATTCATGCCTTGAAACCTGGAAATACTCTGGAGAATCTTTTCAGTAAGAATAAAAGGGAGCAACAAAGGTGATACCACTGTGGGAATTTATTATTGCACAGGCATAAAATACAGAGGTCATTCTGCACCATTAGTGATAATTTCAACAACTCTGACATCTGCTGAAAATCCAACTCTGCCAGGAGACAGCGATCCAACACATTTCTGCTGTCTGGCTGAACATTTGTCAGAAGACGGAGCAAGGAACAAGGAGGCCTGCTATCATGGACTTTATCCTCACCCACAAGGAGGAATTAATTAAAGAAGGGAAGGTGACTGAAGCCTTGGGAGGAAGTCATCCTGGTATCTTTGAGTTCATGTTATCAACCGGAGGAAGAACCGAGAAGAGCCAGAGCTGTAGATTGCACTCCAGAAGAGCAGATTTTGATCGGCTTGGACAGAAAGTGAGTCAGACCCAAGTGGCCAAGAATCCAGAAGGAGAACAGTGTCCACGAAGGAAGGAAAATCCTGCACAGCTGCCACAAACAATTCCTAATAGAGGAGAATATAGGAGACATTTAAGAACCTCTCGCAGAGACACACAGAGCTTTCCAAAAAGAACTCGCCTCTGGCCTAGAGAAGGAGGTGGGAGACACAAAATGGTTGCTTGGTCCTGAGGAGGTAGAAAGACACTAAACAGCCTCTTGACCTTGTTGTCCTTCAAGAGGGGCAGGAAGGGCTTGGGCAGCTTCCAAGTTTCTGTTAATATAACCGGCGCCAACAAAGTCGCTTTCCTGGATCTGCATCTTGGCCTGGCCTGCCACGAAGGGCTGACGCGTGTACAGGAAAGTAACTGCAGGGGTTGTATGGAAATGGCTGACGCACAGATGCATTGAGGCTTGCAAGGAATGCTCCAAACAACGAAAAGCTTTTTCAGGTATATCATAAACAGAGACGAGGCAAAGAGGAGAAAGGGCTGAACTGTTCATGGGTGATGGTGAGAACGTCTTAACTTGTATTTTACACCTGTTTTCTCTCAGAAGGGAAGCAAAGCCTTAGCTGGCCATCATCGTGCCAGACCAGAAGGAGGGAGCAAGAGGCACTTAGCCAGTTTAGAGGAACATCCCAGGTGCTGAAGTGACGAGTGGAGGTGGCGGCAGAATCCTCCTTGGCCATCTTTGGGACCTCCTGGAGGATGGCAAGCCCCAGAGGCTGGAGGAGAGCCAATGTCCCCATCTCAGAAAACAGAGGAGGAAAACCCTGGAAATGACAGGCTGGCCAGCTTGACACCTGCACTGGACAAATTTTCAACCATATTAATCAACACGATTGTGAGCACTTGGAGAGACATGCTGCAATGAACAGGAGCCAGCATGGGTTGCTCACAAATAAATCACACCAGAGTAACCTTGGCTTAGCAGATGAGGGGAATGCTGCAAACCTTATCAAAGCCTTCAACATGGTCTCATAATGTTCTCCTCCATAAAATCTCCAGAACCAGATGGGCTGTATCCCAGGACTCTGAAATAACTAGCAGAGGTGATGGCACAACTGCTAAGTGTAACCTTTGAGAGTTCCTGGAGAACGGCTGGGAATTCAGAGGACCGGAGAATGTTGTCCCCATTCTCAAAAAAATGGGAGAACCCAGGAAATGACAGACTTGTCAGCTTAACATCTGTACTAGACAAGATCCTCAATCAGATTATTAAACAGGAAGTTTGTGACCACTTGGAGAGCCATGCCACAATTAGCAGGAACCAGCATGAGTTGGTCACAAATGGATCATACCAGACTACCTTCTCTCCTTGGCTCCACATAGTCTTGGAGAGGGGTATCCAGTGGGATGTCACAGGGCTCTTCCTGGGCACTCTGCTGTTCAACACTTTTAACACTGACTTTGGGCCAAAACGAAAATTTAACTGAGAGAAAGGTCAACTTCTGCATCTGGGGAGAAAAAAATGAAAGGCACAAGCCCTGGGAGGGGAAATCCAGATCTACATCCCAGCAGTTTCAACCGACTGGTTTTGGTTCTGCCCTTTGGAATGACGGAGAACAAGTCCAGCCTTCAGCCGCCTCTTTGCAGACTAAATATACCCAGGTCCTTTAACTTTTCCACAGAGGGCTTGATTTCAATCTAAGTTGCTGTGGATTCAGCTTAGATGCTAGGAGGAATTTATAACTAAGAGTGTCAACCAGTAGAACAGGTCACCTTATAAAGATGTCTGTCACTCTTCAATGGCTGTCTTCGAACAGAGACAAAACAGCCACCTGTTCACTAGGCTTCAGCAGATCTTGTGCTGATCAGGGAGTTGGACTAGATAGCCTTTGAGACAGCTTCTAATTTTATGATTCTCATTCCACCAAGAATTATTTTTCATACTTCCCATCAGTTCTACACAGTTTGGTAGGACTCCAGCACGAAAAGGACTCTTCACTCTGTTCCAGCTAGAATCCACATCCTCTTTCCTTATGTCTACTTTCCATTCATTCTGTTGGGAAATTAATTTACCTTCTAGTATTTTTTTCACACAGGACTCATACTTTCTCTTCTTGCAGTCATTCTACTTTTATTCTCATTTCTTAGTTTCTTTCCTTTTCTTCTGTGTCCATTTTTACCTAATATATGCACTTGACACTACCAAAAGCTGGCCTGTATCACATTAGGATCTCTCATTATCTTTGTATCCTTCACTAAGTCTCTCAATCTTTCATCATAAACAATCAAATCAGTTATGCTTTGCTGCAGGTACAGACAGGGTCTCCAAATGGGCCAATGACTTTTATGTCTTCTCCTGACTTGTTCCCATCCTTCCATTCCTAGCAGAACAACCTTTTCACCTGGGTTGCATTATTTCAGATATTGCATAGTTTTCCCCAAACTTCGCTTCCTCCGTGATCTCCATTCAGTGCGAACATGCAGCTCTCACCAACCTATGGATTCCTAGCTTCACCTGGAGGACACCAATCCATATCCTCTGACATACATCTGAACCCTTCTGTTCACAATCCAATTTACACCTTCACTGCCCTGCAGATATTCATCCATTCTGCACCACAAGACCTGAACCACCTTCAGATCTATTACATCCTTCCCTTTCTGTTAGTCTCACAGGCACATGACTATTTTCCTTCCTTTCTTTCATTTGCTAATTCATACTCTGTATCATTGTCTCCTCTCACATTCCAGGATGCCAACCTTCACACAGCATGGTTGCCACCGGATGGGCCCACAGATACCGGCCTACGGACCCTCGTCTAGAAATGCCCCGCAAGCCAATTCATGTTTGCCTGGATGCCCCCAACTAGGAAGCATGTGCAGCACACTGACCAACACCCTGGGGACACACACAGAGGATGTTACATACTATTGTAATGAATCTTGGGGAAAGGCTTCAGAGCCACGAGGGATTAGCGGGCTTTTCCACCACTGTTATGCCTGCTTTGCCTGGATGCCTATTTACAAGCAACAGTAAAAGTCGTAATTCATATAATAATAGGATGTAGGAACTGGAAGAGACCTGCTCAGTACATTACACCAACTCATCATCTGAAAATCTCCAGCAAGGGGAGTTACTGCCATTACAGGTTCCACTCATTTACTCTCAGGGAATTCCTCCTAACCGCCCATTGCTGAATTTCCACCCCTTTGTCTTTCTCTCGCCCTCTCTGCACGGGACCTCCTTTCATCCCTTTATAAACAATCCAGCATCCCCTCTTTTGCAAGCTAGGCTTGCCCAGGTCCTTTAACTGTTCCTCCCAGCGGCCTGATTTCTGGAAGCTCTCTCCTGAACCCGCCCCAGCTTCTTCCTTGGTCCACAAAGCAGGACCCTGGATCAGATGCAGTGCTCTAAGTGCAGGATACAACAGAACTATGACCTCTGTTACAATCAAGGGATTTCAAATCTCTACTCTGCAGCTTTTTCATGTACGATGCCGCAACTGTATCCAAGATCAGATTTTGTTTTAAAGAGCAAGGAATTATTATTAATGCCATACAGTTGCAGTAATCCTTTAATGCAGTTTCCTGAAAAGACACCAGCACTCAAGAAACAACAGCTAATGCAGTGGACATGGCAAAGCCCTTTCATAAATATTCCTTTGTGACAATTCTGGAAAAAACCAGATGGAACCAAATGAACCGTCCCTCAAGATGCCTTGTTTGGAATCCCCTATTAAGAACTGCCTATTCTTATGGCCAGGGCATGGGCAGAGCACTCTGGGCCCCCAAGGCAAGCCACTCAGCTGGGCCTCAAATGAAACTGGACCCTCCTCAACAGCAGTTTGGAAGAAGGGGGCAAGGGCGCTGAAGAGCCGAGCCAACCCAGGCTGCAGCAACTGAGGGCCGAAGGAGCACCGGGCTCCCCTTCCCTGCACGGTGGGCCCAAGCCCTGCAAGCACTTCCCCCCCCCAATCCCCACAAAATATCCTCTCCTGTTTGACCATGAGACTTGGAGGACTGCCCCTCTCCCAGCCCCCCTTCAGAGTGCATGCAGCACTCATGCCAGCTCCTTCAGAAGACCCCTCACTCATAGGAACATAAGCCATGCCCTGCTGGATCAGACCCCTGGCGCATCTCATCCAGCGAGCTGTCCACACAGGGATGCACTGACTGCCCAAGGATGCCCACGAGTCTCCCAACCAATGGCCGTCAGAGGCAGCCCCACAGCCATCAAGGCTGATAGCCATGGATCCCCAGGACTTCCATGAATCGGTCCCACCCTTTTTGAAGCCAGACAAGCTGGTAGCCAGCACCACACTTTGTGGTAGCAAATTCCAAAGTTGCATTATGTGTTGTGTAAAAATAAAAAAACCTTTTGTCTGTCTTGATGCTTCCAAGATTCAATTTCATTGGGTGACCTCTGGTTCTGGTATTTTGGGAAGGGGAAAATGGCTTCTCCTTGTCCACTTGGCATAATTTGTCTACAAGGCGTAATTTTGCACACAGCCCTGCACATGTCTTTCTCCCCGTGTTTCTGGAAAGGAGGAGACCAAGAACAAGGAAGAGAGGGGCCAGCAGGGAGCCAAACTCATGTCCCAGGCAAGGGCCCAAGGGGAAGAGGCGGCTGGCCAGCCGGTCCAAGACATTCACGGACTTGCACCCTCCCCCTCTACACTGCTCCTCTTGGGGTCCTACAAAGGACGTGGCAACAGAAGCCCCAGGCCCCTTGTGATGCCTCTCCTGCCTTCCTTGCATGTGTGTGGGTGGGCAATTTGGGAACCAGAATCATGGAGAAACAGAGAAAACCATCAGGGCCAGTGTTCTCAGCAGAGCTAAAGAAAATTGCTGAGCATCTGAAAACTATCCTGAAGCCTTGTTCTAAGGTGTTAAATGAACAGTCTTCCTTCCATCATGCCAAGTATCATAAATTTCAGGGCACATGCTTCCTGATGGACTTTTAAAGAAAGTAACACCTCCTTAAAGGAGGAGCTTTAGAAATGGTAGGAGTCCCCTAAACTTTTGGATTTAGAAATTTCTCTCTTAGTAAAAAGCAGAACAATTTGTCTTTCCTTTCCAGACTATGAATAAAGAGGGAGACAGAGATGAAGGGTGACTTTACCACCCACCTGCTATTTTAAATTGCTTGTGCTGTCTTGGTTGAAATTGCCTCCCTTTTATCTTGAAAAATCATTGTTTATAAATAAAACAGTTAATTTAAAACTGCACTTTTAAAAAAATGTTGAAGAAACTAAAGATTATTAGTACAATTTAAAAGCCAGTGATGTTTGTTCTCCTAATGCATCACAACAGAAAAATCCTCCAAGCATCCACAACCATTAATTGAACTGCTGCTGTTTAGCTCCTGATGACTTCACAAAGATCTCTCAGTTTGCTTGACACAAAGATTACATTCCATTTTTTAATGAAAAATAATCTGGAAAAAAAATCTGACTAAATCATCTCTCTCTATACTATGTACTTCCAAAATTGATAGCTACATCTCGTTTTAAGTACTGTGCTGTAGAATATGTATTTAGATTATATCACACAAGTAGAATGCAGTTTTATTGGAAATGATGGTTATAGAACTTTCGTGACTAGTGAATTAATAATGGTGTAAATCAATTTGATTTAAACCAAATCCATCCTGAAATCCTAGTTGGCTACATTCACTTTACAGAGTTGTTAGTTTCTGGATTTCTGAAAAAAACCAAGGTGCATCTTCATTGATTTATATTGCTCTGAATCTGACTTTGCCCCTGCATTAGTGGCTCAAGCTAGAAGTCCTTGAGTCACCTTGACATTCCAAGATGTCCTTATGCCCTCATGGCCCAGCTGAAAGGAAGTCCCATCTGAGACCCTCCACATGGAGCAACAGCTGGCCTTGACAGGCCACGAGAAAGATCTCTCGGTCAGAAATAGCATAGTGGATTCTTGACCTAGACCTACAGCTAGGCTTTACTCCAAAAATCTACACTTTAGGTGTGGCAGGGAGACCATTTGCCCTGGCCAAATACCTCACCAACTTGTTGTGCCCAACATCCAGAAGAGGTTTTACATCAGCCCAACCCAGTGCCTGACCTTCAGCTCTTCTGAGAGGGAGATTTAGTGGCTCCCAATATGGAACCATCTATCTCCAGGCCTCTGGGAGGAGAGTGGATTAGAAACACATACATCCCAAAGAAAGAGAAAACCAAGAAGGCAAAATGGCTGTCTGCTGAGACACTAGAAGTAGCCCAAGAAAGAAGGAAAGCAAAAGGCAACAGCGATAGGGGGAGATATGCCCAATTAAATGCAAAATTCCAGAGGTTAGCTAGAAGAGATAAGGAATTATTTTTAAACAAGCAATGCGTGGAAGTGGAAGAAGACAGTAGAATAGGAAGGACAAGAGACCTCTTCCAGAAAATTAGAAACATCGGAGGTAAATTCCAGGCAAAAATGGGCATGATCAAAAACAAAGATGGCAAGGACCTAACAGAAGAAGAAGAGATCAAGAAAAGGTGGCAAGAATATACAGAAGACCTGTATAGGAAGGATAACAATATCGGGGATAGCTTTGACGGTGTGGTTAGTGAGCTAGAGCCAGACATCCTGAAGAGTGAGGTTGAATGGGCCTTAAGCAGCATTGCTAATAACAAGGCAGCAGGAGACAACAGCATCCCAGCTGAACTGTTCAAAATCTTGCGAGATGATGCTGTCAAGGTAATGCATGCTATATGCCAGCAAATTTGGAAAACACAAGAATGGCCATCAGATTGGAAAAAATCAACTTATATCCCCATACCAAAAAAGGGGAACACTAAAGAATGTTCAAACTATCGAACAGTGGCACTCATTTCACATGCCAGTAAGGTAATGCTCAAGATCCTGCAAGGTAGACTCCAGCAATTCATGGAGCGAGAACTGCCAGATGTACAAGCTGGGTTTAGAAAAGGCAGAGGAACTAGGGACCAAATTGCCAATATCCGCTGGATGATGGAAAAAGCCAGGGAGTTTCAGAAAAACATCTATTTCTGTTTTATTGACTATTCTAAAGCCTTTGACTGTGTGGACCATAACAAATTGTGGCAAGTTCTTAGTGGTACGGGGATACCAAGTCCTCTTGTATGCCTCCTGAAGAATCTGTATAACAACCAAGTAGCAACAGTAAGAACAGACCATGGAACAACAGACTTGTTTAAGATTGGGAAGGGAGTATGGCAGGGCTGTATACTCTCACCCTACCTATTCAACTTGTACGCAGAACACATCATGCGACATGCTGGTCTTGAGGAATCCAAGGCTGGAGTTAAAATCTCTGGAAGAAACTTTAACTATCTCAGATATGCAGATGATACCACTCTAATGGCTGAAAGCAAAGAGGAACTGAGGAGCCTTATGATGAAGGTGAAAGAAGAAAGTGCAAAAGGTGGCTTGCAGCTCAACCTCAAAAAAACCAAGATTATGGCAACCAGCTTGATTGATAACTGGCAAATAGAGGGAGAAAATGTAGAAGCAGTGAAAGACTTTGTATTTCTAGGTGCGAAGATTACTGCAGATGCTGACTGCAGTCAGGAAATCAGAAGACGCTTAATCCTTGGGAGAAGAGCAATGACAAATCTCGATAAAATAGTTAAGAGCAGAGACATCACACTGACAACAAAGGCCTGCATAGTTAAAGCAATGGTGTTCCCCGTAGTAACATATGGCTGCGAGAGCTGGACCATAAGGAAGGCTGAGAGAAGGAAGATCGATGCTTTGGAACTGTGGTGTTGGAGGAAAATTCTGAGAGTGCCTTGGACTGCAAGAAGATCAAACCAGTCCATCCTCCAGGAAATAAAGCCAGACTGCTCACTTGAGGGAATGATATTAAAGGCAAAACTGAAATACTTTGGCCACCTAATGAGAAGACAGGACACCCTGGAGAAGATGCTGATGCTGGGGAGAGTGGAGGGCAAAAGGAAGAGGGGCCGACCAAGGGCAAGATGGATGGATGATATCCTAGAGGTGACGGACTCGTCCCTGGGGGAGCTGGGGGTGTTGAAGACCGACAGGAAGCTCTGGCGTGGGCTGGTCCATGAAGTCACGAAGAGTCGGAAGCAAGTGAACAAATAAACAAGAACAAGAAGCTATTTAAATATTTATTTATTTATTACTCAAATTTAGCCACCACCCAGCTCCCCCAGAAGAGGGACTCTTGGCTGTTTACAATAAAATCCCACACGAAACATAAACATTAAAATCACATAAAACAATTATGATAAAACACAATAAATAAATAAAAATAAATATGTAACAATTAGCTTTTGGGGTGTCTTATGGCTCTGCGTGCGAGCAAAAAACCAGAATTCCTTACTTGGGAACCTCTTGCTATACCTCACTGCACATCAACCATAATGTGATATTTTCTTCTGCAATCCTCCTTCCACACAAAAAAGTTCACATTTGCACGATCGAATATCATCATCATCATCACTGTTTTTCCCCCTAGTCATCTCAGGAAGCAAGCAGGAAAAAAGGCAGCCTGCAAAGAAATCTATGTCCTCTTCTCTGAGAGATGCCATTTTACTCTGCATTCAGATGGGCTCAAAATGCATCGCAAAAGGTGAAATCATACAAGAAGAATCATTATGCTTCCGAATTACAGACACACGACAGAGAGTTGCAATGAACAGCCAGGCTCAGTACAAGAAGAGGACACCCTCAGGTTGCCTGAAAATTGATAGCTATGGACAAATTCACCAAGCAGGATGCTTTGAATTATGATTGACCCAGAATGAGAAAAACGGGACGTTGCCAAATCACTTGCTGCAGAGTGTTGTTTTCAGCCTTTGCAATGCAGAACACCGCACATCTACCTTCAACCACAGGCTGAACTTCTGTGATACCATGAAATGTCCACCTATATTTTAAGGGAAGATGCTGCCACCTGGAATTTCAGGCTTCATGATTAGCTTTTTAATAAAGGTGATATTAGCATTTTAGCATGGCACCCGTGCCTCCTTTTGAAGTTTGGGAAACCATGTTTTTCCTTTTAGCCAGAACTACTTCCTTTGGTAAACAGAAACAGCCTATTCAGAACCTAAACAACAGGGCTGTATTCTTAAGTCCTTGAGTATTGCAAATATTGCAAAACCCAGGTGGGAAAGGAAGAGATGCGACATATTTTAAGGGTATCTGTCTTTTCCCACATCTAACAAAGCAAAGCCTTTGCTGCACATCAGTGTCTCTTATTGTTTGATTTGTTCCCTTCTGACACATCACATATATCGAATGTATGTATCATTTGTTTCTATACCCTACATAAAGACTTGGCCCCCTTAACAAAATGCTTTTTGCTTTGCCTGAAGTACTTGTGATTCGTGGGTGTGTGTGTGTGTGTGTGTGTGAAAAAGCCACTTCGCAAAGGTATTGGGTGTTTCTCTCTCAAATTCAGGGACTAGGTTCTTTCCAGCTCCACGCCAACTCGGGCGCCTGAGTTTTAAGGGCAACGATGTGACAGACTGTTGATAATGGTAAATTGTCTGTGATCCTTGAAAGTTCATATGGCAATGGGGCTGGGGGGTGGGGGTGAGAACTCAGATCCAAGCTGCCCCACCTTCACATAAGCTGCTGGATTCCTCCCTGCTTTCCAGCCTTCTTCACAACAGCAGGAAAAATCAGTCAGGAAAACTCTGCTCTAAATAATTATGTGTAGAGGTCTCATTTGAAAGCACTTGCTGGACTTCTTGGGTCGCAATCCCAGCTTTCTTTTCTAATGAATCCTACAAATCAGAGCTTCCGGATTCTTGGCCACTTGGGTCTGACTCACTTTCTGTCCAAGCTGATCAAAATCTGCTTTTCTGGAGTCCAATCTACATCTCTGGCTCTTCTCGGTTCTTCCTCCCGTTGATAATATGGAATCCAGCTCTCTTTTCTAATGAATCCTATGAATCAGAGCTCTGAGATGCCTGGCTTGGGATCTACTGTTCCTGGTTCAAACCTCCACAGAAGACAACTGACAGCATGGAAGACTTCTCGGCTTGCGGGGTAAGGGAGGCCATCCAGGAATGCTGGGCTGAGAACAAGTGTGTATGTGCGGGGAAGACGGGCGGTGATAAATTTGATAAATAAATTGTGTGTGTGTGTGTGTGTTTCTGATACTTCTAAGCTACCCATTAACTCTGCCAAAAAAAGCAGACAGTCTCCTTGCATTGAAAAAAAATGAAAATTGCTGCAAAGCATTGATATTAATAGAAGACCAGCAGGATAAAACAAACATGACTATAAACATTAATCACAACAATAAAAGCTGTATTTCTGTTCATCAGAAATCTAGATAGGGAAGATCAATATAACATGGCTCTCAAAATGTACTAAGCAAACCCTTTGTCAAGCCCCAAACAAGATTTACACAGAGATTTATAAACCACGTTTAATGCCAAGAAAAAGGAGTTAGGATACAGACTCTTGAAAGTGAATAAGCAAAACTCCAGTCATGATTTTTGAGGGAATTAACTAAGACGGAGTCTCTGTGAATTGTTTGAACTTCTTTCTCACAATTTCTAACCTGAAGAACCAACAGGCCTTTTGCCAAGTAGGACTGAAATGTCCCTGTTTTGAAATGCTTCCTCTTCCTTTCCAGTGTCTGAGAGTCCTCTAGCCTCTGAAGAGGGGGAACTGCACAGCTGGGTGCCTCTATAGCAAAGGTTGTAAGGCTAATCTCACTGGCTTAGTCTCCAAAAGTCGGGACATCTAGGAAAGGACTTCAGATTTTGGAACAGCTGTGTGGATTAATTGGGCAATAGGCTGCCTTAGTTTTAATGGATAAGACACGGCACTTTGACTTGTGCCTAGAAATGTACAGGAAACCAGAGAGAGAACCACCGGACAGAGATGTTCCATCTAGTTGGGACCAATAACCATGTTTTTTACCACTATAAGGTTCAAGGTAGTCGTTGACCGGCCCTCATTTCCATGGGATGTAATCTGATCTGATGTTTTCAGGGTTTGAAAATTACAGCATAACAATAAAGATGTCTAGAGTATGAGCAAAGCCAATGACAATGGGACAGCCTTCTAGCTCTAATTCATGTATTACTGCCTGGTTGTTTCCAGGTAGGCAATTGGAACATGCCACTTGATCCTCCAGAACGAATAGCCAGGATGACTTAAGGTCATCGACAGGGAGATCAGAAGGTGATGAGGTCATTAGTATACTTTGGTCTAAGTATCCAGCAGTATCCAGCAGTAGCATCCAAAAGCCTATCAAGCAAGCTAAAGAGCAAGTGGAAGGTCACTCGAGCTGACCGAACTAACCTTTGATTGCAGGTCTCTGATCCAGCTTGGATACTCAGAAGTTCACATTCAGATCATAAGACCTCCTGAACTGCAGAGAATTTACTCAGGAGGTGTCTGCAGATGTCCATTGTTGGAGCCATGTACCACCATAGCTACATCCTCTTTGCTCAAGGGCTCTGCATCAGCTCCAAGCTCCCAGTCGTCTTCCTTCCCATACTTCTCAAATAATGTCCATACTCATCTTATTCATCTTGTCCACCTACCCATCCTGTAACCTTGGAGGTGAACATTAATTTAAGGTGTAGTCTTTTTCTGTTTATATTGCAATTTTTTAAAGAATTCACAGGACAGTTTGTCAAAGTAAATGCCTTTAGTTATACAAGGGTGGTGGTGTTAGCAATAGTTGAAGTCATAAAGAGCCAAGGAGTTTATTACCCATCCTCAATGCCAGCAGCATGTAAAAACTGATGCAAGGGAAGGGGGTAATGCTTTCCCTACGCTGGACCACTTCACGCATGGAAGGAAAAACAGCTATTTTCCCTCAGATATACACACTCTTTCTCCAGCTTTCAAACACTCTGCATTTTTAAAAGGGTTTTGTCTCTCCCTCCCTCTTTTTTTTACATATGAGATAAAATGAATCAGTGAATAAAACTGCCAAGCTTAGAGCTCAATTGAAATAAAAAGTAGTAATGCCCACTGCTCACCAAGCTTTTGCAATGCATTACCCCCCCCTCTCTCTCTCCCACACACACACACACACACACACACACACACCTCAAATCAGCCAATTTTTCAACCCTGACATGCTGGCAAAGAGAAAGGCCAGCGGTGGGCAGCAGCTCCAAGGATTCTGTTTATAGACCACAGAGACTTCAGCAATTGCCTTCCTGTCAACCACAACTCAAAACACTAATAAAAAGGTTCCAGAACCAAGGAGCGATTTCCTCCCCAGAAAACCCAGAGCTGAGTCTGATACTATTTTTAGTGCAAAGAACCTTACAGAAGGACAGACTGGCAAAGTCTTATGCACAGAACTTTAAGGTGTCTAGAGTTGCAGTCCCACAAAGACACATGTGAGAGCAGACAAGATGGAGGAACAGACTGGATTATCTCTGTAGAACAGATATCGAAGGATCTCATTCTCATTTGAGTACACCAGCAGCAAAGTTGCATGAGCAGCGATGGGTTGCACACCACAGCAAGGAAGGTCTTCTCCAGGTTTCTGGCCCCACCAGACCAAGTGAATCCTGAGGTTTGCAGAACACAATACATCTAAAGGATCTAAGATCTCTTCCAAGTTAACCCACTTCCTCGATCTCTTGGACTTAACACAAAATAGCAGCAGCAATGGTGTGACCCACAGCTTCTATAGACTGCCAGATGAGAAGAAAATCCAGGCCAAGCAGCAAAAATGTGACCCAGACTAGCTCACCTTGGACTTTCAGGGCTTCCCCTTGTCTTCCCTTTCCAGCCCTGAGCCGCATTCCTACCGCTGAACCCAACCCTTTGGGTATGAATGAGGAACAGCAAGCAGCAGGTCACCGCTCAATCCCGGTTCCTGGCAGCAGCCCAAGGAAAAGGGGCGAGGCACCACCTTGGGAGCAGGCACCTCCTTCACCGCACATGCCTGGGAAAAGCCAGCAACAGGCAGTGGGCTGCTTTCACTCTTAGGATTGGATTTCACCCCGGTTCTCCACTAGAGTAGCACCTGGGAGAACTCAACCAAAAGAACAAAAAGCAAACCCAATTAAATTGAGTGCATGATTCACTATTAAAATATAATCAATAACTGTGAACAAAGGAATAAAGCCACTCAGAAGGCTACATTAAGAGGCCCTATCTTGACACCTCTTCAACAGCAGAAGCAGCCAAGCTCAAGTACCTGCACAGGAAGCGAAGGGCTCCTTCCAGGGGAGGTCGGCTGGGAAGGGATGGCGAGAACCGCACATCTTGCCTGACCTTTTCCTCACTCCAGATCTGCTGCAAGGCTGATTTCAAACGCAACATCCCACGTGCGTTTGATCTAAATATCATCCTTTTGCAGAGGGGAAACACAAGCCAATTTGGGCAGAACCGAATCTCCCGACCCTCACCCAGCTTTCCCCCTCTCCAGCAGGCCTCCCTGTCTCTCCTGGAAAGCAGTGAAGAGGGGGCAGCCTCTCCACACAGCCATCTGGAAGAGGCCAGGGGAGCTCTCAGTGCCCCCTTCTCCTGGCCGCCCCCCCCCCCCAGGGAAGACTCCGGATCTGCACCACCCACAGGCTCTTTCAGCAAGGGGAGAGGCCACAGGAAGGCCCGCGTGGCTGCTTCTGGGCCGGAAGACGGCAGAGCCAGAACTCGCTCTGAGAGGGGAGCACCAGCCGCCTCCCTGAGCAGCTCGCCAGGAGCCATGGAAACAAATGAACGTGCACCGTTCCACAAGGAACCCCAACTCCCCCCACCGTTTGGCAGCCGGAACAGCAAGACGATTCTCCTCCTCACACTTCCAGTTCGGAGGAAAATGCACAAGTGATCTGAGCAGGGTTTCTGGGGAACTGAGACTTCAGAACAAACCCCGCACTTCAACGTGGACATCTCTGTGATGTGGACCTCGCAGTCCCAGCCCACGGCCTCCTGCTCAGAGCCGCTCAACAGCAGAGGCTTTGCATCACGGGACAAAGGTTAAAACTTTGGAGGGCAGCTGGACAGGAAAATAAAAAGCCAAGGAAGCCTTCGGGGCTGCTAGGGACTGCAAGTAATACATCACAAGAGGACAGAAAAGCAGGTTTTTAGGATCACTGTATATTTCTATTTACGTAATGCCAACAAAACGTAGTACCCACAGTGAATTGTCGATGTGTCTCCCTTCCCAGGTCTTGATTCTGACCCTTCAGCTGCTCATTCATACTCCCACCTTCTAAATCCATTGAAACCATTCCAAGCAAAAATCATTTGAAAGAAATTACCATGACACCCAAGCAGTGAAAAATGTCCCAGATGAACCTCACCAGCCCCGAAAGCAATAACATTTCTGCTGAAGTGAACGTATAGTAACTCAGGGAAAAGGAGGCCTCTGTGACAACAGGAGGGGAGCAAAAGCCACGGGACTCCATCTTTACTCCATGCACAGAATCACAGAATTCCGAGGCAGGGACAGACTCCGGTGGTCATTGGTGATGGCCTCCAGGATAGGGGATAGCATGCTGTAGCTAAGGGAGGCTTTCTGTGGGGCAAGAAGCACCCCAAAAGACGACCATCTGGCTCCTCTCTGAACTTCTCCAAGGAAAAGGAGCTCACCACCTCCTGAGGATACATCCCACTGGAAAACAGCTCAACCCAAAATTATTATTTGTAACATAAAGTCATGGTTTCTTTGCCTGTCTTCTGAAGCCAGTCTGGACAATTACTTCCTGTCTGCAGAGTTCTCTTCTTCAGGCAAAAGAGACCCAGAGCTTCCACAGACTCCTCCTGGGCTTTCCTTCCAGGCCACAGATGATCTTTGTGACTCCCAGGACACACTCTGCTTAACCAGTGACCGCTGCCCAAAGCTGGACACAATATCCTACGGCCAGTCTGACCAACATAAAATACAGAGCAACTCTGGCTACTCTTGATCTTGACACAGGGAAGGAGCCCAAGATTGCATTCGCTTTATTTGTTTGTTTGCAGCTGTTTCACCCTCCACTTTCGATTTTTCCTACCCAAATGCAAGATACTGCATTTGTTCCTGCTGAAATTCCCGCTTGTTTCTGCCTGTTGTTCCAGCTTGTCAAGATCCTCCTGAATACCGATTCTGTCCTCTAAGATATTTACCTTCCCACCTCCACAGTTCAACCCTGAGCTACATATATTCTCTTCCACTGGAACCTTCCCATCTTCGTGTTGTCTGCAGACATTTTCTAATCCCTCATCCGGGTCATTTGCAAATACGGCGAACAGCCCAGGGCTTAAAACAGAGCCTCGCAGAGCCACTGAAGTCCACCCATTGGGACTAATTGCTCAGACAGCTCTGGGTCCACCTGATCATAGGATAATCCAACCGCATATTGCCAGCTTCTCTATCAGAATCTCACGGGAGACTTTTTTGAAGTCAAGGCGCACTATGTCCATCACTCTCCTGTGGTCAACTGAACTCTTATCAGCAAATGTAGTTTGTCGAGATTTATTCTTGATAAATCCATGCTGGCACCTGCTAAGCAAAGCCATCCTTTTCCAAATGCCCACTGCTTAATCATTTGTCCCAAAATTCTGCCTGGTGTCAACATCAAGCTAACAGGAATTATCTGGGACTTGCTGCCCCCCCGCTTCTGAGGACAGGAACACCCCCCTCCAAAGCCACGCAGGAGCTGGGGCATCTCGCCAGCCTACCTCTTCCATTTCCTACAGACACAGCTAAGAAGCCCTTTGTGTGTGCTGCGCTCCGCTCTTGCGAGAGTAATTCTTTTGTGTTTTCGCCTTCCTGACGCATTCAAAGTATTGCAGATTTCTGCTGCTGCTGTCCTCACCCAGAGAATCAAAGAATCACCTTAGCGATTTAGGAAGTAAGACGTTGCCAGCGGCATCCCCAGGATCTTGCCGCTTTTGTCAAGGCCACGTATATGACATTGTGACACCTGCAGAAAAGGGGCCGCGCTTGCTGTACAACACTGCTTTTGTCGGCCTGACCCCCCTTGTCTCCCCCAGAGGTCGCTGGATGTTGCTGCTGCCGAATTCTGCTGCTTCCTCTCCAAAACGGAAGGTGCCAGCAGGGAGACACCCAAACACTGTACATGTTAACTCACTGAACTGCAGAGGAGCTCAACATGCCCAGGAGGCAATACAGCACCAGAGCCAATTAAACTGCCCCGCCCCCCCCCCCCCGGGCCTCCATCACGGGCCGCTTTACTCCCAGAGCAAGGCATCTCCCCGGGGGTTCCAGGAAGCAAGCTGGCAACCACCACCACCACCACCACCGTCTCCCCTGCAAAGCCTCGGTGTCCTGCCTCCAGAGGTAAAAGCACAGAGCCTACAGGAGATCCCAACCCAAGCGTTCCTCCAGAAACCAGGCTGGGGGGGCGGGGGCTTGGTTTTAGGGACAGGAGTAACAACGGCTCTGCCAGATCAAGCCACCAAAGCTGTCCAGAAACCCACAGAAAGTGGAGGAATCAGCTTCAAGTCACCTCAGGCCCAGGCCCTTTGAGTCGATTCTGGCCCAGGGGAGCCACCAGGAGCGAGGCCACAGCCTGCTTTCCACCACTGGGCCTGCAAAGTGTCTGGCCCAGAAACATCCTCTCCTCAGCTGCGCCCAGTTGTGAAGAGGTGGCCCCCATCTGTGGCCCACCCCTGGTAAAAGCCGAAGCTGCCTGGCAGAAGCGGGCCCAGAATTTAACTGGGCGCAGAGCAAATGGGAGGATTGCGGGGTGTCTCCCCTTCTGCGAATCAATTTCTCCAGATGATCTGAGAGGGACAGAAACTTCTGGTTTCGCTCCCCACCGCCCGGTCCCCCATTTTCAGTGAAGGCTGTTTCTATAACACGCTTGGGCAAGTTGGTTATAAACCCGGCACTGCATTTGTACAGCATGCCAAGATGAGCCTGAACAGTGATTAGATTGTTGTTGATTCGTACGTTGGGCGACCCCAAGCCTGTTCAGTTCATTTGCGGCTCGGGAGGATGTTCAAAGCTACTCCTGCGCGGAAGGGTCAGCGGCCGGGCTGGGCGCCCTCCACTGACTCCTCCCTCTTCTCCAAGCAGAGAGCCAGTCGCCCAGCCCTGCCCTCCCCGCCAGCACCTCCTTCGGAGCACTGCAAGGCATAAGGCAGGTGCTTCCCCTGAGCTCCCTAACGTTTTCCCTGCCCCTTTATGCACCAGGCTGGCACTTCACCGAGCCTTTTACACAATCCAGTCTCCTCTGCAGCAAGAGGGGGCCAGCGCTAAGCCTACTGACATCACATTCAGCAATGCTGGACTCCAAATCCAAGGCAAATCCCTCGGTTAGCTGAGAAACAGTGCCTGACTAACCAAGTGGCAGAAATCTTCCAGGAACTTCTGCTCATCCCAACCCCGCGGCAGTGTCTGCACCTCCGTTTCCTGAGCCACGCAAACGTTAAGAAGCCAGGCCGCCAGAAGGGCCAGAGATATGCCAGAATGAGCACCGCCGCCCCTTGCCGTATGAGCCATAGCTGGGCATGCACACCCATGCACAGACACACCGCCTGAGATGCTCTGGGCACATGTTGGAGTGGGAGCAGTTCCGAAAGACCCTCTCGACAGCAAATGCCTGAGCTTTTAAACCCTAAAGATAACAACTCCGCTGGAGCTCAGGGCCACCAGCTGGCCAAAGGGCCAGCAGAGAGCAAGGAGAGAGCTGCAGCTGGGGGGGGGGCGGAACCAGCCACCCCCTTTCCAAGAACCCAGCCACTTTGGCAGAAAGCCTCTCTCTGGGGGGCCCTTCTTGCACCCAGCTTGCCTGGCACCAACAAAAGCAGGGCAGGGGGAGCGTGCATGCCCCAAACGTACTGGAAGGCAGAGAACAGGTCTGGCTCTCGACCAACGAAGCCGATGCCTCAGGAGGGCTGGGGTCTCCTCCACTGGTGGCTGGATGGCCATCTGGGGCAGAGGCTGGAGCCGTGGATTCCTACACTGGGCAGCAGTTGGACCAGATGGTGTCCAGGTTCCCTCCCACCTCCCAGGTTCTTTGAACTGGCTGGACGGGAGTCACCAGCAATCCCTTTCCCTGGAAGCTTAGATCAACTCAGTCACACGGGAGCCTTCCCACAATGCAAAACGCCCTGGACTTTTCTGACCTTCTTCACAGAAGCTGGGAAAACATGGATGGTCAACTGTGTACAGGAAGCTGTTTTGGATGGTCAGTCAATGCTCCCCCAGAAAGTCCCCCTTAGCAAGACCCCCGTATCACCGGGTTGGGGTAGAGGCTAAGCCCTCCAGGCAGCAAGACTGCAACCAGATGGGAATTCCTAACTAAGGGGACTGTGGAGGAAGAAGGTGCTTGCCAGGGCCACAGGGCCCAGAGACAGCAGGCTTCCAGCCCTGAGCACCCCTCTGTTTCTGCCCATGCACCAAAAAGGCTGAGCCCCTACTTGGCCTCCACTTGAGGACCAAGGCAGACATGCCGAGCTGCTCTTAATGGAGCCATGTGAGCAACACAGACCATGCCAAGAAGCAGAAAGAACCACAGGAGGGAAGCCAAAACACAGGAGTGGAAAGCAGCATCCTCGCACAGCACCAACAGGCTGCAGCTCCTGCACAGCGCAAACGGTCCAGAAACAGTACCGGTCCTCCCTATCCTCTGTGCGTGGCACACAAGGCAGCTCCCGGCTTGCAGCACTTGCCCAGGGCCACCCTGGATGCTGCAGTTGGACGCAAGCTCCGCATCCGCAGGTTGAAGAGACACCCCTCCCGCCCCGAGGCACAAGTGGGAAGCACCCGGACCCCATAGAAGGCTACCTGGGGCACGTGTGCAGGGGTGCAAATGGCAACCCTCTCCTTGCCTCTCATCAGCTCCCCGCCCCCTTGCCCTGGGGAGGTCCTGCTTGTGGGGCACCTTCCCCGATGCCCCTCGGGAAGACTTAAAGGCTACCTGCCAAAATGGACTGGGCAGCTGAGAGAGGGGCGCAGCCCTGGGCCACCCCCCAGCAAAGCCTGGCACCAGTGGCCACTCCAGGATATTCTCCCACCCTGGCCCCACTCTCTCCCCACAGAGGGCTTGCTCCGCAGTGCCCGGGCTGCCCCAGGTGCACACACAGCGGCACAGACACCTTCCTCCTCAAATGAGTGGGGGGGGGGGGTGTCTCCTGCCTCCCTTCCACAGCTTTGAGACTTCCAGATGGGTTTGACACCCTTGGAGGACCAACCAGGAAAGCCACAGCTCCAGATCCCAGCAAACTTCAGTGGGGGCAGAAGACTTCCTGCCTTGCACAGCTGGGGAGTCCTCCGGAGGCATCCTTTTGCACCTCTCTGGAGCACCTGAGCACCCTCTCCCAGCGGCCACCCCCACCACCCCGTCACAAGAGATGGAACGCTTCCGGTCCAAACTGCTTGGCCTGGGATCCCCTCAGGAATCCCGGAGGAACGGTTCTGGAGGGCTGAGCCCAGGCAGGGACAAGTGCAAAGACAAGGCAGCGGCCATACCTGCAAGTGGGGAGGGGGAAAGATTCCCAAGAGGTGGGGCAAAGGCATCAAGTTGCGGGGGGGGGGCTGTCCCAAGGAGGCTAGTCTCGAGTTTTGCCTGCTCGCCCGCGGGCAGGAAAGTCCCCAGCAGCTGGCTCCATCGCGCCTCCAAGGACGGCTCCGCGGGTCAGGCAAGCAAACGCTTCACCCCCACGGCCCGGGGCTGTCAGCTCCTGAGGCGGCCAGTTCCAGGGCCACCCCGCAGCTCCCACCCCAGCCCGTATCCCTGGACGGGACGCCCGACCCTCCCCCGCGCCTCGGTCCCCGGAGCCGTCGCCCACCTCCGAGCGCGGGACCGGGGCGCCTCGGCCAACACCAGGGGAGCCCGGGGCATCAGCTGGGCTCGACCCCGTTCCCCACGCCCTCCGAGCCACCAGCCACCTGCCGGCGGTTCCTCCGCTAGTGGCGGGGCGAAAGCGGTGCTCCGTGCCTCCACGCCCCAAAAAGGACCCCGCCGCCGCCTCACCTGTACCAGTCGAGGCCGTGCCCGTAGTTCCGGTCGAAGAAGTGCGGCTCGGTGCCCACGGCGCGGACGTCGGGGTGCGCCCGGAGCGCCTCCAGCAGGGCGCGGGTGCCCCCCTTCTTCACGCCGATGATCAGCGCCTGCGGCAGCCGCTTCTCCCCACAGTCCGGCGTGGCCGTGGCGTCCGCCAACTCGGAGGCGGCGGCGGCGGTGCTGGTGTTGCCGCCGCCAGTGCTTTCGGCAAGTCGCCCGGGGACCGCGGCGGCGGCGCGGCTGATGGCGGCTTCCTGCGCGGCGGAGCTGCTCCGAGCTGCCGCCGCCGCCGCCGCCGCTGGTGCTGCGGCGGCGGCGGCGGCGGCTGTGGAGACCGGCGGCGGCGGCGGCGTTCGGAGGTTCGCGGGGCGGCGGGGGGCGGCGGCGGAGCTGGCCGGCGGCGCGGCGGGGCTGGGCGAGCTCTGGGCAGCCAGAGGGGAGCGGAGGGCGCCGGGGCCGCCCATGAGGCTGTAGCAGGCGTAGGTGAGGCAGAGCGAGAGGCTGCACATGCAGAGCAGCTTGCGGGCGGGGGGGCCCTTAGGCGGGGGGGTCATGCCGCCTGCCCGCGCCCAGCCCCGGCCGCATCGTGTCAGCCGCCCGGCCGCCGCCCCCCCGGCTGCATGGGCCGCTGCCGCCCTCCCGCCCCGCCGCCGCCGCTACCCGAGGGGAGCCCCGCATGGCACAGCCGCCCGCCCGCCTCCAGCACGCTGCCCAGGCGCCCTTCGCTGGCCAGCGACGCTGCCGGGGGCCGAGGCTCCGCGCGCGAGCGAGCGCCAAGTCCCCAGTCAAAGTTTGGGCCGGGGGGCGAGGCGGGGGTGGGGGGTGGGGGGCGGCGGGGCGGGGCCAGGAAGGATGCAGCGGGCGGCGGCGGCGGTGGGGGCAGCTCGGCTGCTGATGCCGGGCCGGCCGGCTGGCCGGCTTCTGAAAGGCTGGGAAGGGGAAGGCCCCGCCCCCGACCGCCGCCCCCCCCCGGCGGGTCGCCTCGAGCTCCGCCAACCCGGCGCAGGCGACCTTGAGGCGGGGTGGGGCGGGGCCGGCATCGCGGGAAGCGGAGCCGGGCGGCGTGTTTCGGGGCCCGTGCAAAGTGCCGCCGCCGCGGCAGAAGAGCAGTTCCCGTTGGGACTTCAGCCGGGAGCGGGCAAACGGAAAAGCCTGCCCCCCCCCCTTTCCAGTGGGGATCTCCGTCAGGCTGGCACTCAGGTTCCCCCCACTTCGCAGCCTTTCCCTCGGATCTCCGAGCCGGAAACCAGGCGGCGGCGGCGGGACGGGAGGTCCCCGGGGATGGGAGCCTCAGGCCGGGAAGTCCTCTGCGGCCTCTCGTGCCCGTTCCCCCCTCCTCCCTGAGAGCCCTCCCTCCGCCCCCGGTCTGCAAGGGGCTGGCTCCGAGGTCCCCCTTCGGAGCACCGCCCCCCAGGACAATGCTCTAGGCATTTTAGGGGCAGATTGGGTGGTAACAAAATTTGAATAATAAATTTAAATAAATAAATAAATGAATGTTGCTCTCTCTGTCTCTGACGGAGCCCCCCTAACCCCATGAGAGCAGCCTAGCGAGCTTCCCTGCTTGTGAGTCTGCTCTGGAAAGCGTCCCCCCGCCCCCTCGCCCCACTTTCTCCTGCTGCAAGAAGAGCTGGACCCGCACTGGTGGGTCTCCAGGGTGGCCTTATCACTCCACAGCGCCTGCCTTGAGCTGCTCTCCCAAGGTGGGGCTGCCAGGCCTGGAGACCCAGGCGGGGTCTCAGCAGCAGCAGCAGCTCCAGGAGGGAATGGTGGACCCAGCAACTTGACAAAAAGGGGTGCCTGCTGAGCCCTGGGTGCTGGGAGCTGTGTTGGATCCACGGGCAGATGCAGTGTGCAGAGAGAAAGAAGCACGTGGGCACAATCTGTGGCAGCGCCAACATCTGGCCTGGCTGGTTTCCTGGCCCTGCAAATGCAAGTCACTGGTGCTCTCGGCTGGGCAAGAGGTGTGTCCGTGGGTTTGCCCAGCAAAGATTCTTCCCTTCGGAGCTATCTCGTCACTGGAGGCCTCTGGAATGAGGAGTCTGGCACCAGGCCTCGGCTGAAACAGGCCGGGTCTGCAGCCTGTTGGGCTACCAGCACAGTCCTGCTATTGCAGTAGGGCAAGCAGCTTGCCCAGGCAGGCCAGTGGCATCAGGCAGTGCCCTGGGAGTTCCACCACGCTGGTGCTTCCTTCATCTTTCCATCCTGCGGTAAGTAGGGAGGAGGAGCACATTAGTCTCACTTCCCCCTCGCCCACCAAGAACGTTACTCCAGACTCTTCCCAGTTATTCCGGATTGTTCGATTATCTGTTCTGTCCTGCGAAGTAGATCAGAATGAAAAAACAGCCTGGGACTCCCTTGAAAACACAGCAGAGGTAGGGTTTGAGCTGGCAGCTTCCTGGCAGCTCATCCCTCCTGGTTCCTCTACCGCTTTCACTCAAAGGGCCCCTTTCAGCATCAGGAACCTAGGGCCACCAGCCCCAAGGATGGTTGAGAAGGTTTTCAAAAAGCTCCTTTTCAAGAAATGAAAGGGGGGATAAATGCTCCTCCCTTCCAAAGGGTCAGAGGAATTGTTTTAAAGTATATGACTCTGTGTTTACCCAGACCAGAATGCAAATTCTCCTGATGGACCTGCAACTCCACAGGTGCCTGGCCCCTTCCAGTACCCCAAGCCCATCAGGCCGCGAAAACCAAGGGCTTTATGCCACGCAGCCCCACCCAACTTATATGTGCATTGCGTTTCTGCCCTGCCTTGCCCTGCCCTCCCCCCACCCCAATTGTGCTTGAGAAAAAAGCAGGAATGAAGCTGGCTGCATTTCGCCTTCTTGGCAAGCGGGGCAGGATATTGCCCTGCCTTCCATGCTCCTGTGCTGGGAGGGCTGGGCCCTGCCTTGGCTTCTACTGGCGAGGCTTCCCTCAAAAGCCCCTGCACCCCCACAACAGAGAAGCAAGTCCCAAGGCTCAAACAGCAGTCAACCCCCTACCAAGTTGGAAACGATCCATCCTGTCCAAGGAGCTGCTTTCCAACAGAGTTTGTTGCCTGTATCCAGGATGAGCCTGTCAGTCATCATTCCATCTATTACTGAGTCTTAAGCACCTGTCTGGCACTCTGACAATCTTGCCTGCTTCCAAAGAGCTGAGAAACACGGTTGGGACCCATCCATGTATTGACACTATCCAGAAGCCCAAATGTCCTTGTTCAGCATTTTCTTGCAGAGCCAGAGGGGCAGGAAGGGTAGGTAGAACCTGTGGGATGCCAGGGGGTGGCTCAGAAATTGCCCAGTCCAAACAGCCCTCCAAAGAGGAGAACTCCCCAGATCAATCCCACCCATGGCTCCCCTGAAGAGCTACTCTAGAAGGATGCCCCAATTGGGGGTGGGAGGAGTCAATGCCACTGAGAGGGCCACGGGGCTGCATTCCCTGTCTGTCTCTGGACAGAGACGATCCCACAGAGTGACCAAGTGGAGGTCAGTGCCAACATCTGGCCTAAGCCCGAATTAAAACGGCTTTTCAAAATCAGCCTCACTCAAGACAGCCTGGTAAGTCTACCACTGCGAAAGTCTTTCTGGACATCTCGGACGGTGACCAGGAGGGAGTCGCCCATCTGGCCTGGGCTGAGTTGGCTCAGTGGCTGAGGGCATGCCCTGTGGCACTTCCACGGCCTGCT
Source organism: Candoia aspera (assembly GCF_035149785.1). Classification (NCBI taxonomy): domain Eukaryota; kingdom Metazoa; phylum Chordata; class Lepidosauria; order Squamata; family Candoiidae; genus Candoia; species Candoia aspera. The sequence goes on along the minus strand of NC_086166.1, from coordinate 19,631,374 downwards.
TCCAAATGTCTGGAGCAGGGAGGTCTGCGGCTTCTAAGGAGGATGGGAGAGAAGGCTCCATTATGTGGCACAGCTGGCCAACAGGAAACAGCAGACAGCAAGTCATTCCACCTTAGAGAAATTGAGGCAAAGGAGGCTGTTACCTATGGTTTATAGATGGTTTCTCCCAGATCTCCTTCAGTCGAGTTGGAAGCTGGCATCCAAAAATTTCACAGGGAAAAAGGTGCAAGTGGTGTTTCGGAACAAGCTGCCGTGATACTGAAAGAAAGATGGAGGACAAAAGCCTTGAGCAAGAAGGACTAAGTTGGACAAAGAGAAAGGCCAGGTGAACAGGTAAGCTTCAGAAAAGGCAGAGACCCAGGCTCAGGTAGCTAGCGTAAAATGGGGGTGGGGAGCACCAGAGATCTCAAAGTGTTCGTCTTTGTTTTCTATTTGATCATTTACAGCCAGGCCTTCGACTGTGTAGACCAGGCAAGAATCTGGAACGCATTAAGGCTAATGGAAGCATCAGCACAGCTAGCTGTGCTTCTGAGGAACCTTTACAGTGAACTAGAACTGCTGTAAGAATGGGGTGGGAGGAGAAAAGGGTTCAGAATAAAAAAGAGTGAGACCAGGATGGGTATTTTAGAACACGCCTTATAAAAATGGCATGTGGAAAATCTGGTTGAACTTTGAAGACAAAAGGTAGAATGGACGATAACTGATAAGGAGACTGAGAGGACTGAAGCAATGAGTGGCCCTCAGAAAAGCTGTGGGTGACACCTGGGGACAGGTCGAGATGGCCATACGGCCACCAGGGGTTGGGCGCACCCAGCCCGCTATCCTACTTCGGCAAACGAAGGAGACCTATGTGCACTGGCATGCATCCCGGGGCTTAGACAAAGTCCTCAAAGAAATCACACCAGGAGCAGCACAAGGAACCTTCGCCCACAACCACTCCCAGCTCTTTTGGGCTCTCGGTGCCCTTCAAGACGGATGGGCGATGAGCAGCCAGTGGCCTTTTTTATCATGCAAGAAGCGTTCTTGGAAGGAAAAGGCTGCTGGCAGTCGACGCATCATTCTGCTTCATGCTGCTGCCCCACATTCCAATGATATTCATTAATACCTTTTTCATCAGAAAGGCCAGGGAGCCTGGGGGGAGCTCCGAGAGCTGTCCATGAATCCGGTGGCGTCTCCCAAGTGGGCAGCATTTGGGACCCCCTCCAGAAGCTGGAGCATCACAGCTCTTCCTGCAGTGCTGGGAGATTCTTCCTTTGGCTGGTCAAAGGATGCAGAGAGTGGTATATTGGGGGAGATGGGCGGTGACATAAATTTAATTAATAAATAGATAAATAAATAACCAGCACACAAATGAAGGGACAGCAATGTCTGGTGCGGGGCTTGCAGAAAAAAAGTCCCCCCATAGCCATGTGACCAGGAGCCCCCAGGGCTCAGAGAGTTTGGCCCCAGCCTGGCCTGAGCCCAGCCACATCCTTCAGGGAGGGCCCAATGGCGCCCTCTTCCTCTGTGCCCTCCAAGCCCGTACTTGCCTCCCCACGGGATAAGGCGACTCACCCTGGGCCCTAGGGACCATCCCCCAAAGTGTGCTGTGCTGCGGTGCCAGCCAGGAGCACCCGTGCCCCCCAGGTGGGAGAGAAGAGCACCAACTGGGCAGGGGTGGTGGGGGGCAGGCCTTGACGCTGAGTCTCCAGCAGAAGCCAGACAAGCCAAGCCAAGCGCATTCCCAAGTGGCCAGGGAGCAGGGGACAGACAACGTCAGTACAGGGAGCCGATTAATTTTTTGAATGCGGTGGCAGCTGCCTGCTCTTTTGGCCATTGCAGTAAATAAATGAAGCCTTTTCCAGCTCAGCAACAGGCAGGAGTCTTGCTTCATCTTGTTTCTGCTGCTGATTTATGACATGGCCGGTAATTTAAACATCTCTGGAGATCTCGGGAGTTGCTGCTTGATACGGAAGGGAAGGGAGACGCTTTCACTCTCCCAGAAACATTGCCCCCCCGCCACCAGCCCTCTGTCCCCCCCATGTGAGAACAGAGGCAGTTTCAGGGAGAAGCAGCTGTCGGCCCCGGACCAAGGAGATGGGCCCCGCAGCCGGCCTTCCTTCTAGCATCAAGCCCAAAGGAGCAGGCTGCCGAGGGAGCGCCAGGAAAGCGGGAACCTGCTCCGGGCTGCCCTAGTTGGCCTTGGGCCTCAAGGCCGCTGGAGCATGCGAAGGGGCATAAAATGAACCCCCCCCCCCCGAGCCAACTTGGTTGGCTCTGGACGCCCCCCCCACCCCACATCTTCCCCAAAGCTGCTCCTATGAAGGAGCCATCTTCCCTTGCAGGCCCCTGGGGGTCACTGAGAGGAGCCTTTTCCACAGGGCTGGCCCAGAGCCCCACTCCAGGAGGCTGGACGGTGTCCCAGAGGCAGCCAGCCTAAAGGGCCCTCCAGCTCCCTTCAGCCAGCAGGTCTGGGGTAGGGTGAGCTGCCCGCTGCCCCCTTCAGCCCCTGCAGAGCAGAGCTCCTGTCAGCTGTCGTAGGGGAGCCCCATTGCCTTGTGCCAAACCGCCCAGCCAGAGCAAGGCCTGCTGGCTCCCCTCCCTCGAATCGACCTGCCAGCAAAGGCCAGGGGGCAGGAGTTCTCCCCACCCCCAGGCCTCTTTGCTGCTCCTGGAGCTGGCCCGGCAGTGGGATGGGACTCCCCGGGCAGTGCCTGCCTCTTCCCTGGCTCTCCCCAGAGCCCTTCATGTTGACCAGGAGGAATCGTCCCGCCTAACCCTTCTTCACCTCCCCACCACCCTTCATGCCTGAGTAACTGGAGTCCAGGCTCTGCCTGCTGGCTGTTTCAATGTGCTTCTTGCCTGCTTTATTACCGGCCGAAATCTCCTCGCCCTCCTTGGCCGGCAGCTGCATCTTCACGGGTCCTCTAGAAGGGGCAGGTAGCCAGGAGCAGAACAGGAGAGCTTTGCCAGGGAGTTTTGGGCAAGAGGAACAGCTGATGTCAGTCTTATCTTATCTTTATTATTACGGTCACAGACCAGAATTACAAATAAAAAAGAAAAAAAATCATTGAAATGCATTGAGATACATAGAAAATACATTAAATAAAATGAACAAAACATGATAATATATTTACAAATTGGTAAAATCGTCAATGGGCAGTCGAGGTCTGCCTAATTTGCAGACAGTATAGCAAAATTTAGCTACGTTCAGGGAAACTAAATCATTCTGAGCAGATAGCAACAACTGAACATAAAAAAGATCAGAATTTCCTGGATTTTATCAAATGAGGAGTTATTAAATGGGTTCGTGAATCCTTATAGAAAATACAGTATAGCAGGACATGTATTATAGTTTCAATAGCCCCTTGTCCATTGGGGCACAATCTCAACTCATATGGGACTTTTTTGTAGCGGCCCTCCAAAACTGCTGTAGGAAGAACATTACAGAGTTCCGATGTCAGAGTCTGCCAGAAAGTGGGGCCAAGGGGGTGCACTGAGCACATGAAGGGAGGGGGCAGGAAGTTGCCCCTCGAGGAGCCCTAAAAGACATTGGGGACCTGCAGCCCTGGGGAGAGATGATGGTGGCAGCGGCAGCTGTTAGGTCTCTTAAGAGTTGGGGATATGTTCTCTGTCTCCCACAGGGAAGAACCAATGGACCAAAACGGCAGGGAAGTAAATTCAGGTTAGCCGTTAGGACGGCAGCAGTAAGAGCTCTCAGCCGGTGAAATAGGATGAAGTGGATAGCCAGCCGTCCATCCAAAAGCACTGAGCAGGGGATGGACCAGATCTCTGTGGTCACTTCCATCTCCATAATTCTGTGATTGTCTTGTTACTTGGAGGGAATGCAGTTATCCTTCTGGCACGCTTGTCTCCTTGCTGGAGGAAGGGCGAAAGGCCTGGAGGCCAGCCTTTTTTCTCAAAGGCTCGGCAGGGAAGGGGAGCAGTGCAGAGACCTCTCCCAGAAGTCCAGCAGGCAGAGCTCTGAGGAGCAGTGGACAGATGTTGTCCAGGAGCAGAGCGGGTGGGGCAGGGGACATTCCAGAGGGAGGTGGGAGTACTGGAGGCAAATGAGCCAGGAGGAGGTCCATACCGCTCACCAGCTGGTTTGAAGCTCTGGATATGGAAGGTGAACAACAAGCGCCAGAGACAGTCTATCATCCCAGCCTCTCCGGAAGAGTGGAAAGGACTCTCAGCTCCCCAGGGTCAACAAGACCAGAGTTCTCCACTGAGGACAAAAAGAGGAGTGGTGATGCTGATTGCAGGGGGCAAAAGCGGCTGAATGTGCACCGAGTAAGCTTTTGTGAGAAGCCTGCTGTCTTCCTGGGGCACATATCCAGGGTGGGGCAGAAAAGGTCGTCAAGGCTCTTCGAACCAGTTAATTGCTGTTCACGCCTGCCTGTCTACGTGGGGACAAACCCTTCAGGGGACCATAAGGCATAATGAAGGCCTGGTCAGCAAACTGAAGGGGCCGACGTGTGGAACTGGACAACTGGCCCAGCAGAGGGGGTCCTGCGGGATGGCTGGAAAAATATGCTTGGCAAGATGGGGCTTTCTCCTGAACTAGGAGGGAGAGGGAGCACAGGACAAGGGTTAGAAGGGCTGGACGTGAGGAACACAGCTGCCCTGGACAGTGCAAGCAGCAAAAAGCAAGAAGGATATTTGAAAATCTCCAGTGCGGAGCAGCAGGAAAACCAGTGAACAGGAACCCCTCCCACTGCCAGAGCCTATCCGTCAAGGCACAGAGTGGGCAGCAAAGAGGGGCAACTAGAAATCCCACCACAGGAGAGCAAATACGACCCAATAGGTACAGAAGCATGGTGGGATGAGATCATAATGGGATGTTGTACTTGAAGGGTATCACATGTACAATAGAAACAGACCCCGTGAAAGCCCTTTAGATAGGAAAGCCTGAGTCTCGGAATCCTAGGATTGGAAGGGACCTTGAAGGTCATCCGGTCCAACCCACTGCCCCGTGCAAGAATCCTCATACCACCCCAGACAATGGCTGTCAAATCTTTTCTTGAAATCCTCCAGTGACGGAGCATCCGTGAGTCCAGGAGGCAGGGTGGGCCACTGCTGAATGGCTCTCAAGGTGAGGAAATTCCTCCTTATTTCAAGTTTGGATCTCTCTCTGTTAAGCTTCCCATGACATCCAACGTTATGGACAGGGACTCTCATTTTTATGAATTCCCACCCACTTCACTTTCAAAATATAATCTGCCTTTTTCACTTAAAAAAACCATTTGCTCTTTGTTTGTTTTCCAAACTATTGCCTGCTTTCTGTGGCCTCCCTGGTTCTAGACTGCCTAACTTCAAAAGCAGGGGAAAAAGCAGGGTCACTAGCTGAGCTGGCCCAGCTGAGGCAGTTCAGGGGACATACAAGGAACCCAGTTTCCAGGGAATAAACCAGCTGAGTGAGCAAAGGAAGAGCCCGTGGAAGGTCAAAGGAGGGGCACTGTTGTTTTAATGTCTTGCTTATTCCAGTCGAGGACAGTCCCTGCTCTGAGAGGCAGCCACTGGGAGCTGGGACCACAGACAGCAAATAGGGAAGCTTTGGGTGTCCGTTTTGTCAGGTGGGGGAGGCTCCAAGCAAAATGGACAATTAGGGTAAACGCTGCTGTGACTTACAGGGTACGTGAAGTGGTTGTCTTCCTGCCTGAAAGAGATCCACGCTGCACCTGCTGCAAATGAAGTGGCTGGAAGAAAGAGTTTCTCCCCAGCAACACATCAGAGGAGGTAAGAGTTTCCTGGACAGGAAAGCTGAAGGGAGACGGAAGCTCTCCAGGAGCGGCAGAGAAAGGCTCCCTTCGCAGAGGCAAAGATGGGGAAGAACGTGCCCCCCAAAGCAAGGGCACTCAGTGCCAGTGGAACCCAGGGACCAGGACCGGGCTGCCCTTCTAGAGGGTATCCCAGCCACTGAGCAAGCTCGCCACGGAACACTGCAGGTGGCCCTCGGGGCCCACGGATCAAAGAAACCCAACAGCCACCTTGCAAAAACAAGATGTGTCCTGGTGGTGAGTGATTCCCTGAGGCAAACCGAGGCAGTTTGTGACACTCGAGTTGCCACCATGGGAAATGTGGCCTTCCAAGTCCCCATATACAGGAAGTAATGGAGAGGCTGCCAGGCTGTTCAGACCCTCCTGAAGATCTTTGTAGAATGAGCCACGCTGCCAGAGAGACCCTCAAAGAATCTTTGGAGACTGTGAGGCTTTGGGCAGGAAGGCTGAGGAACTGGGACCACCTCATTTCTTCATCTTGCTGAGGGTCAAGCACAGGGCGAGAGAGCAGGATCCCGGAAGCCAGCCGCTGGCTGGGCAGAGGGTGTGGCCGAGAAGCATTGGGATTCTACCACCACAGCCTGTGCTACTTCCACAAAGGATTCCTGGGAAGAGGCAGGATATGCCTTCTGAAGACTGGGAAGGGGGTATTTGCCAGACACTGGGGGGGGGGGGTGTTAAACAACTGGGAAGGGAGGTGAGAGCCCAGAACTGAATATGCCGTCAAGAACCGGGGCCAAGAAAGCGGGATACAAAGGCAGAAGGAAGAGGCCAGTTTGGAGAGGACATCCCAACCTGCATTCTGAGGCTGAAGTAAAGAACCCAGCCAATTCTCTGCCCATAGTTGGGGAGTCAATCAGCTATCAGGCCCCTGAGAATAATGGCTCAGGCCCAGGGCAGATGGCTGCTGCTTCAGGTAAGGAGGAGTCGGCCCTGGGAAAGTGCCAACAGCTGAATATCTGCACAACTCCTCGAGAGGAGAGGACCTCCGCATCTTTCTTTAAGCAAAGCCTGGAAACCACCAAGATCTCCTACTTCCTGACACGCAGCGCTGCCACGATGCATTCAGAGATCCTCCTGCCCCTCGCCCTGCAGGCAGAAAGACGGACCTCGGCCTTTGCCCCTTTGCTGCCTTCTGTGGACTCCTCCAGTGCCGCTTTGGGTGGCTTCTTAGAGGACCTGGCTGTCCTGCCATCAGCTGCTCCCGGCCAGCAGACTTGCCCAAGATTCACTGTTATAGACTACAGGCAAGAACTCCGTCTTGGCTCTACACAAGCGCTGCCTAATTTATGATGCTTAGCCAGAGCTTATCTCTTTCTCTGCTACTGTGAAAGATTTACAACAAGCCAATTAAAGCTCAAACGTGTGTAAATTGCCTCTCGCTCTGTCTGCTTTCAGTCTGAGGCTTTGCGTAGGATGGGCCTGGAGGGGTGCTGCTCAACGCCTCAGACTTTCAGCACCAGTGCCCCAAGTAGGGGGGACGAAGGGGGATAACTCAGGGGACATGTGTAGGGAACAGATGGAGGGACACCCAATCCAGGAAGAATGTAAGGGAATCTCCAGAAACTCTTGGAGTTGTCTTAGAGGAGCCCAGAATGAGCTGAAGCTTTTAAGCAAAAAAAGCAAAAAAATGTCATTGGGGTACAGTATGTTAGAAAGAAAAGGAAGACCAGAGAGGGCATAGGCCCTTGGTAAAGAAAAAGTGGTGGGTGACTGAGAGAAGGCAGAATTTTTAACTCGGGAGAGAAACGGTGAACATTTTGCCCCTGGGGGAGCCGGGAACTGCGGCTGCGGGTAAACCAGGAAAAGTCAGAGAGAACGAAACTCGGGCCCCCGAGGCCAGATGGGTTACACTCGGGGTACCTGTGTTCCCTCTAAGGAGGACGCATGTGCCTGCACACACTACTTGTCAAACCCGCACACACACTAAAAAGCCGAGCACACACAAAATTAAGTTACCCCAAAATAATACCCATAAATTTAGGCACCGTAACACTCCAGGCTCACAAATTGTGACTCACGGAGAGTCCTGCACAAGCACGTGCCTCGGCTAACTGCAGCAGCGATGGGCACTGGGTCGCTGCTGCTGCGGCGCAGACTGAGCGGCGCGCTGGGAGGGCACCCTTCACCTGAGACGGCAGGCAGCCTGTCCTCTCCTGGCTTGCAGGTACAGCCAACCTGCCTTGGACTTCAGAGCCTGCTTTGCCCGAAGGAACACTTCCCTCCTCCCCCGCAAAAAGGTTTCATTAATACCTGTTGAGTTTCGGGCCGCACATGGTCCACGATTGTTGTTAACTTTATAAAAATGTCAGCTTTTAAATTAATAATAATTAAAGTTTAAATAAGTTCAGAGAAAGAAGAATGGGGAAAAAATGAAAGAGAGGGGGGCATATAAATGCTTTGTGAGTGATGCTTTTCTTTCTTTTTTCTGAATTTTCATTTCATTAAAATACCAAGTTTTACAAAAGAAACCATTTTAGATGCTCACAATATATCAATTGGAATGATTGGTTATCAATTACTAGTGGGTTTATATTATAATCTGTAAAGATATACCGATAGTCCTCAACTTACAACCATTTGTTTAAAGACAGTCTGAAGTTATGACGGCCTCGGAATGGGTGTCTTATGGCCTGTAAAGCACTTCCCAGTGTCACAAACGTTACACACACACACACACACCATGGTTACACAACTGCATTTCAGAGGCTTGGCAACTGGCTCACATTTATGACCAGTTGCAGCATCCCATGGTCAATGATCGCATTTTGCAACATTTTTTGCCATTTTCCGGCAAAAAACACCCATTGGGGAAGCTGGATTCGCTTAACAACCACAGTGACTCACTTAACAACCATTGTAAAAATGGTCATAAAATCAGGTCTGGTCACATGGGGATTCGACTTATGACTGCAACAACTTATGATGGAAATGTAGTGGTTTAGGCATAGGGACCAGAAGTTCTAGTCCCACCTGAAGCACAAAGCCACCTGGGGGACCTTGGGCCAGTCACTCCCCTCAGCCCTAGGAAGGAGGTGGCAATCCAGTTCTGAAACAATGCAGGGGGCAGCCACCAGGAGTCAAAATAACTTGAAGACACAACCTTTAAGGGTGTATGTGATGTGCTTTTATACTTTCTAGTTTCTATACTTTGAGAAATATGTAAACATTTTAACATGACAATATAACATGTATTTGCAATTTACTCATCTGCTCATATAAGGTAAAGGTAAAGGTTTCCCTTGACATTAAGTCCAGTCGTGTCCGACTCTAGGGGGTGGTGCTCATCTCCGTTTGAAAGCCGAAGAGCCGGCGTTTGTCCGTAGACACTTTCGTGGTCATGTGGCCAGCATGACTACACGGAACGCCGTTACCTGCCCGCCAAAGTGGTACCTATTAATCTACTCACATTTGCATGTTTTCAAACTGCTAGGTTGGCAGAAGCTGGGACTAGCAACGGGAGCTCACCCCATCATGCGGATTCGAACTGCCGACCTTCCGATCAACAAGCTCAGCAGCTCAGCGGTTTAACCTGCAGAGCCACCGTGTCCCTCATATAGCGGCCCACAAATTTGTACCTGGTTTAGGAAAAGCTGCACAAAACCATTTTTTTCCACAAATGCAATATCAGAAATTAGAGGGAATATTGCAGTATATGTAGGAATCAATGGAGGTAATTACAGAACTGCTCAGAAGACCAAAGGAGAGCGAATGCCAGCCCCATCTTCACAAAACAGGGGGAGGAGGCCTGAGAAACTACCACCTGCCAGCTTGACATCTATACTAAGGTCCTCAGATGGACAATCAAGTAGCATCCTTGTGAGCACTTGGGTAGGCCTGCAGCAGGTAAAGGGAGCCAGCATGGTTGGTCACAATTTGTGCCAGACTAAGCTGAACTCCTTCGCTAGAGTTACCAGCTTAGTAGATCACGTGAATGCAGTAGACACAGTGAACCTTCAAGCAGAGGGCCTTGGGATACTCCTTCAAAAAATGATAAAATATAGGCTAGATGATGCTGTTAGATACCTTCATACTGAAGTTGGCTGTATAATCACACCCAAAGAATGTTCATTAATGGCTGTTTTGGTTTGGAAGGAAACATTGAATGGGCGGCCAAAGCTGGATAGGCTAGATGATCTCTAAGATCATTTGCAACACTGATTTTGTGAGTTCACAGATCAAAATGCATTATACCATGATGTATTTGGTTACATATAGCTTAGAACAGTGTGTCAGCCCAGCCACTGTGACTTGTAAACTATGTTTTATGTCTTTATGTTGAACCAGTCCAAAGTCAATATGCTGCATTAAAAATCCATAGTTAAAATTGAAGCCAATTGGGTGGCCTGCTAGAACCACTGAAATGGGGCAGAGCTTATAACACAGCTGAGAAGCTGACACAGAAAAAGAATATTATCTTAGATAGCTTTAATGAGCATGCCAGAGAAATACAGGTTATGGATCTTACACACTCAGCCCTCCCAAGCATAAAGAATCAGACGCTTAGACAGATTAGGTTAAGATAAGTAAAAAAGAGTTTTGCTGACTTTATTGTTGCTTCTGTTACATCCATCTTGGTGGAAAGATGAAGTTCCTTTGTTCTTCTTTTCTTTCTAAATACTTAGTTTTGCCCTAAACCCTCAGCCCTATTTTGCTGCCAAGGGCTGTGTGGAAGAAAGGGGCAGAATTCTTCATCAAGGCCCGAGCTCATGGCCCTAATGAACGGAGAGCAGAGCAGCATGCTTGCTTCTCCCTGGGTGGAGGAAGGGGAAGAGAGAAAGAGGAAGCGGGAGTGGCAACAAACAGCTTCCTCAGAGTTGCATTGTGGGACAACTCAATTTACATGCTAATTCACATGCTGATGGGGCATGCTGGATTTGCCAGGACTTCCAACAAAAATTAGGCATGGTTTAGCACAATATGTGAACCAGGTTAATAGCTAAAGCTTTTAGCATTTACCAGTATTTTAAAACTGAGTTTTGCACAAGCCCTGGATCTAGGTTTGCATTTGAATTCCACAGCCTACCATTATAGGTGAGAAATGGATATCTATCTATCATCTATCCATCCATCCATCCATCCATCCATGTATCTGTGGAAATTAAAGGCAAGAGATGAGAGAAAAGAATGACACCAGCATCACTCACTGTTCTTTCCAGACCTTCTACCCTTGCATACTGTTCCTGCTTCCATCCCTTTTCTACTCACCTCCCTCTTTGGAGAATCTCATCAATTCTGTCTACCCACAAGTTGCTCGGTCCTCTTGACCCATTCACTCTTCCTTCATATGTTTGTTTTGCAGTTTGATTCACATTCATCCTCTGTACAATCGAGCCACCTCAGTGTATTTTTTTCATACTTTTGCATTCAGTCCACGTTTATTCAGCCTCCGTTCATTCCTGACCTTACCTCTTCTTTCTACCACATCCACGTCTTGAATATCCCATGCCTGCTGCATCTAACTTACGTTTCTCCTGACATACTGAACTCTGCCCCTATATAACAGGGTGGACCAAGGCACACTGTTGCACGCAGCCGTTTTCATTTCTTTCGGCAAATACTCCACACGACAGACAAAGGATCACCCACCGCCTTCCTGGCTGTATTGGCACACCTCGAAAATTCTCCGCTCATATGCACATCTTGCGACTACATTCTACAAGGTCATCCACTTGCTCTAGTTTTCTGCCATTCTGCCATTTTGGTCTTTGATGCATTAATCTTCACATTCATCCTCCTCACTGCAACCTACAGTCCTTTTCACATTCAGTGCAAATCATTCAGTTTCTCAGCCAAGCGCATGGACATGCACGTTCATGCCCCCAACCAGCACAGCTCCACCATCACCACAAGCATCACCTATGCATTTATCCATAAACACATTAAACAACCAGAGGACGTCACCCATTCTTGTCTTACTCCCTGCTCAGTGCTGAACCACTCACAAAGTGTCCTGTTTATTGTCACGCCTACTTTCCTTCCATCATATTCTATTATCACACTGTTGGCCTTTTGGAAAACTGTTAAGATCGGGTTATTTTCCCAGGCATGGGATCAGGAAGTTAGCTGAGCCCCGGTGGGTCAGTTGCTGGTTTTGTCAGCTGCCTCTGCATAGTATTTATCCTTGTCTTTGGCTATTGCTTGTGTTTTGTTGGTTGTATGGTTTTTCAATTTTGCTAGCTGCCCAGATTTGTGTTTGCAAGATGGACAGCCATATAAATCAGATAGGGAGGTAGGTAGGTAGGTAGGTAGACAGATGATAGATAGGGATATCCTTCAAGGCTTTGTTTATGCAAAATTTCCCATGAACATGGCCTGTTCACTGTCATACACTTTCTCTAAATCAACAAACATAAAATAAACTTACTTTCTCAAAATTCATATGTATTTCTCAGATATAATCTGCACCTTCCATTTATTCCTCAAAACATGGAAATATAAGAAAAGCTGCAGTACATCCTTTGTTATTGATTTACTGGAATTCATTGCTACTAGAGCATGGTTAATAACTCTTGTTAGATTTGCATATTGCTTTAAGCCATCACACCTGATGTGCTGTATGAACCCCCCATTATGGCTTAGTGTTACATGCGAAGCAGGTCATTATGGCTTACTGAAAAAGCCCCCTATTCTTACGTGCAGTCTGCATCTAAACAGAAGCCACCCTCAGTAAGCCAGGATGTGTTTGTTTGGTTTTTCTGTGGTACGAAGCCAGCTAGCCTCATCCCAGGGAACGTGGTTGTCCTGACGCTTTTCGTTCCTTTCGCCAAATCTCCCTGCGATCCAGAGGCAGCCAAGCTTGTTTCTGGGTCAACCGTTGGGTAGCTGGACTTTTAGGTGCTTCCACCAGAGGCCTCCACTCCAGAGAGCTCTGACCTTGCTATTCCTTTACCAGAAAAATCGATAGGTTTCCTGGCCCTGTTGTTTATCCCTTCTCTGCTTCCTCGATGTTAATAAAGAGACTGGATTATTTAGATGTCAGAGGGAGGGGAGGGAGCCATCCTCCGTGCATGGCAGGGATCAATTTCAGAAAGTCAATAGAAGATGTTTCCTAGCAAACAGAGGTTCACAAACAAGTGGCTTGTCCCCAGGCCTGCAGCCAGCATGAGATGCAGGCTTCACTGTGGCACCGGAAGAGCAGCAAGTGGGAAATGAGGCAGGACCTGGGGCAGAGGCATCTTGAGCAGAGAAGACAAAGCTTGCCAAGAGGTCAGGGTTCCTCATTCTGACCCAGCAGGGAAGGCACAGCTGAGCAGGCTCTTCCCAGCCACAGGGGCCCTCGCAAGGGTCCAGGTGCATCTGTGGCCACACGGCTGCCTTGCGGATGCCCCTGCCCTGCAAAATGCCAAATGGATGATAATATTTGGTGGTTTATTTCAACTACTTTAAGCTACTTTTTAAGGCTGCATCCTCCCAAAGCAAGTTACGTAAAGGGAGAGACAAGATACGTTTTAAAGCAGTGTTCCTCAACCTTGGCAGCTTTAAGATGGGTGGACTTAGCTTCCAGAATTCCCCAGCCAGCTTTGCTGAAGTCCACCCATCTTAAAGCTGCCAAGGGTGAGAAACACGGCTTTAAAGTGATGCAATGTGGGAAGCTCTGCAGTTGCCCTGAGCTGTGGTGTCACAGGCAGCTCGGAAGAAGGTGTTCACCGCTGGAGCCAAAGGGACAGGTAGGAGGGTGCTTTAGGAAGGGAGAGCCAAGGCCAGGGGACACCCCAGAGGAGGCTGCTTCTCCAGCGTCTGCTGGTCGCACTGAGCTCCCAGCAGCACTGAGGAGGACGCCTCCTCCGCTGGATCGTAGCAGCAGACTCTGGAAGGGGGAGCCAGACCAGCCAAGCCTTCTTAGCATTGCCCCGGAGGTGTCCCTTCTGAGTCAACAACTGCTCCCTGATGTAATCAATTCAAAATATCAACACATTTTGATACCAAAAACGGACTATGGCTTGGAGGCACAATTCATTAGCTCAACAGGACTTTTCTAAATCAGTTGGTCTATACAAACAAGTCACATTTCTTCAAGGGACACAGAGACCATGTCATGTCTGGGTTCACACAAGATGTTTCATCCTGACCTGAGTCAATGATTCCGCCATGCACACCCTAAGCCCAGTCAGTACAGTGTATTACGGCTTCGTGTGATGGTTCATGGTTTCATTCCCAGGATATGCTGAATCACGGCCTCCGCTCACATAAAACTATCATAAAACATTCTGATTTTCTGAAAGCAAAGTCACTCTGTCTGTGTGTGCAGTCATAGTAGCAGCAGTAGCTGAGGGAGCAGAAAAAGATGGTCACCCTGATCCTTTATATCTACGTAAAACTGAAGACTGCATGAGCCAGTTCTTCGCATAAGCATTAAGCATGAACGATGGCAAGAGCAACAGTCCAAGTGCTGGTTTGGGTTATGGGTTGACCCCTTTGCACCCCTCTGCATAAGAGTCCCTTGTGGTGACCTGGCCCAGCCTCACGCCAGCCACCTCATCTTATCTGCCCAGGTCAGAGCTGGGCTGCCAAGGGAAGGGAGGCCCTTCACTCGGCGGTCCAGCCAAGCAAAGATATCCTGTTCTCCCACTTCCTTCTCCCTGGAATTGAGTGAGTTGGACATCTGCCCTCTCCCGGCTTTCTCCTATGCAGGATCAAGGGCAGCCTTAGGACCTTCACCCCATGAACGTGAGCAAACCCTTTGTGGCCCTATCCGCATTGCCCCAGCACCCAACTGGGGTCACAGCGTTAAAATGGACCAACAGAATCCTTTTCACAAGGGGTTCCTGTGAGCTCTTCCTGCACAGCCCTGGCCACATCCAGTCTGAGTGCAGAAGAGCAGATGGATGTCTTGTGGAGGGCAGTACGATCTTGGATCTCTGCCGATTCCTTCCCGGGGCTCCGCAGAAGCGCAGAGTTCCTGCATCCGTCAAGGTCTGCTGCGAGGAAGGGGTAGCATCCTGGGCTTTGGGAACACAGTGCAGTATCTCTTCATCACTCACGGCAGGCATGAAACACTTCCTTGGCTCCGAATTCCGCTACAGGAAGAGCCATTTATCACCCTCGCCCCCAGTTGGGTTCTGCTGCCAAGGCACTAAACAGCCTCTCCAGTGCCCGGTGCAGCCTGGCCGAAGGCAATATGATAGATGCCAGGCTAAGAAGCAATCGATACCTCCGCCGAGGCCCTTGTCTGTCAGCCTGGCATTGTGTGGACTAATTAGATGATAAAATGTGATGAATGTGTATTAAAGTCAACTTCTCCCTGTTAGCACTCCAGGGATCCTTCCCATTTTCTCACTGACCTTTTAGATCTCAGCTTTATTGTACGTGAATGCAATTAAATCCATTTGTCAGCTATTTGCATTGCGTCGGCTTGTTCAGAATTCAATTAGTCAGTGTCACTTTCTGTCCTTGGGAGCCTTGGCCAGAGCAGGAACAGCCGTTGCCTTTTAAAGAGCCATGCTGAAACACAGCCCCCCCCCCCTCAATGGCCAGCCCAGGCCACACCACTCCTCGCAGCCCCTCCACAGTTCGAATCCCGCAAGGGGCTAAACGGAACAGCAGAGGGAGAAAAGGCACCGATGCTGGATCCCTTCGAGGAAAGAGGGGTCCGCGGGGCACAGGAGAGGCCGGTGGATGGGCGAGACCTCCAGCATCGTCCAGGCCATGTTCCGCTGATGGCCAGTGGATTGAGAATGACCCGAAGAAACTCCTTCTGGCGGAACGTCGGCATGCTGGTGTCACACCAAACCGTGGTTTATAAATGCTTCTAAGTCCCAGTATCAAGCACGTTTATGCTCACAGGGCTTTGCTACTACCTCAGATTCCATGTTTTGGGTTCTGCCTCGGGGCGAAAGAGGCACTCAGGAAACGGAGTGCAGAGCAGAGAGGAAACTAAAGCAGGAGGAGAACAGGACATTTGGACCCAGATTGCCTTCTGGATGCTTGGAAGCCTCGTTCCAGGCCGGAGGTTCTCAGTTGTGACTGGCACAAAGAGGGTCTGGCGTTGAGCAGATGTGTGGATAGTTCTTGGGATATTTTTTAGGATTTACACCAATCACTACCAAAGGTTGTTTTGTTTTGTTTTGTTTTGTTTTGTAAGGGCTTCAGCTTGATTATTACTCTGTTAAAAATGTACCCTACCTGGACAATGCAGTCTGCCTCAACCAGATGGGACTTACCCAATCAAGGACATCAACAGATGAGCTTTCCTGCTGAGGGACACGTCTCTAAATCTTGGCTTAAGCCAGGGCTGTTTTCTCTTGGCCCCCACATCCACAGCCTGTCCCGTCTGCAATATTCATTACTTGCAAGCCCAGATTCCTCATGCTGAAGGGGAACAAAAGCCAGCCAGGCCTGACTTCTGGATGCTGCTCGCCTTGCTGAGCCTTTCCCAGAGGAAGAGAGCTCCCCCCACTCTGTGCAGGGGAGAGAGAACCAAGCCTCTCTTTGTCTCCCTGCAGGTGAAGTGATGCTCCTGTAGGCCCCCCGAAAAGCTCAGAGGCCTGGATTCCAGGGCTTGACTTGCCACTGCAAGGTTGCGACCCTTCAAGTGCCTTTGCCATATGCAGATCCCTGGAAAAGGGCAGGTGGGCCCTGCTCCCAAAGCATATGAATTGCAGAATTGCATGCAAGGAGGGGCCAGAAAGGCCATGGCTGAGTTGAGAGGAAAAAGAAGCCCTCCCCACCCGCTCTGGACGGGCAGACTCGGACGGCCACGTGCCTGGCCTGGCCTGCCTTCTGTCTTCGCAGCCACCAGGGGTGCGGTCCATTCGGGCAGAACTCCGAAGCAACCCGCAGGTGGGATGGGATGACCCCAGACTGTGGGGGCCTCAATCCCTACCTGGAGTGCGCCTCTGTGCTCTCTCCCTCTCCCTCAGAAGCTTTCATGGGCTTAGAGAAGCACTTCTGGGCTTCTCAATGGCTTTGGGCAGACCATCAAATACAAGGAAACCAGGCACGCAGCTTGGCACGGGATTCAGGCCAGGCCCTCAGCCTTTCCTTAAATCCACACGGAAGCGGGCAGCACAGCTGACCTTGGCAGGAGGTGCCTTACGCTGCAGCCGCCTCACAGAGGGGGAGAAGAGGAACCCCGCAGAAGGTTTTGTCTCTCTGCCTTTTTTCTTTCCAGAAATGTTTCTTCCAAAGCAATGTATTGTATGCAGTGTCGTATCTTCCAAGCAAGATGGGGCACATGTGTGTCTCCCCCAGTCCCTTTGTCATGCGATGCTACGGCCACTGGTCACTCTCAAACGCAAAAGGCCTTTCCGATATTGAAACCACTTAAAGGCTACGAATACAGAGAGGTCAGGGCCCCTCAACACTGCGGCTGTCCACAGAGATGGGGGGGCTTTGTGGCAATTGAGGGGGCCTTCCAGTGCCTGCTTGTCTGTGCCAAGGTGGGTGTGAGCCTAATAATAAGCAAAATAAAAGCATGGCTATGAAGCTGCCTAAAGACCATGAATGGCTGTGTGGGTTTTGAACTCAATTGTTGAATTAGGTGCACATTGTTTACCTGGAAAACCAGATGTGGAGACAGAAGCACCGTGGTGGAGTGAGCAAGAGAGGAATGGAAGGGATAGAGAGGGAAAGGCCAGTTGGTGGCGAGAGGAGGAAGGCATCGGAAGGCATCGTCTGCAAAGAAAAAGTGTGGGAGGGCTGCAGGGAAAGCTCAGCGGCAAAGGAGGACAGAGGCGGGGGGGACAGCAAATGACCAACTGAAGATGCCAAGCAAGAGACAGAATGCAGGAGGCAAAGCGAATGGTTAGCTAGAAGCCCAGCCCCAACACTGGCATCTGAGGATCAAAGGTCTTGCAATTATGGCAAATTGCAGGATTGCATAGAATCCTGACAAGCTGGAACAGCGGACAAAACCCAGGAAGATGAATTTCAGCAAGAAGAAATGCCAAGTCCTCCATTGGGTAGGGAAAAATCAAAGGCACAAGTATAGAAAGGGGCACCAGTACATGTGGGAAAAACCTGGGTGTCTTAGAGGATCATGGGATGCAGAGGACCCAGCAATGTGGCATGACTGTGAAGAGGGCTGCCTCAACAGAAATACAGTGTCACGATCAAAAGAATAATTAATTAATTAATTGATTAATTAATCCTGTCTGTCCTTCATTGGTCAGATTCCAGTTCTAGGCACTGCTTTCTAAGAAGGACATCCACAGACTGAAGCATGTCCAAAGGACAGCAACCAATAAGGGGCTTGGAAGGAAAAACATCCAGGACGAGGAAACGCTGGGGGCACTGGAGACATTTAGCCTGGAAAAGAGAAGGCTGGACGGAGACCTGAGAGCTGCCTTCATGTATCTGGAGCGTTGGCCTGTAGAAGACAGGGTGGAAGTATTCGGGGTTAGTCCGGAAGAGAGGAGAGGGCACTGAGAAGAAGCAGGGGTTGCTTGGGGATCAGAAAAGACTTCCAGTGACAATACAGGCTGCCTTGGAGCATGTGGATTCCCATTCACTGGAGATGTTCAGACAGAGGCTGGATGGCCATCTGTTGGAGATCCTGTAATAAGAGATTCCTGCACTGGGCAGCGGGTTAGACCAGGTGATCTCCAGTGTCCGATTCAGTCCTTACATCCTATACTTGTCATGTTCACCGTTTCAATGTGCATTGTACATCGTAACGTTTCACATGCCAAGGCGCTGATGCGCGTTTCTGGTTGGGAGGGAGCTGCTGTGGGACCTTGTACCAAGCTCTCTATCTGTGTTCATTTCGATGGAATGTGTTTGGGTTATGTGCTCAGCTCAAGGTCTTTTCCCACTGATCAGCAGAACTCGTTAGGAGCACCTGGGATTGTGAATGTGAGACGATTGTACAGGGGGGTGGGACTTCATTTGTATTGGGGGTTTTTAGTTGGATTTTGGCACGCTTTCATCATTCTCAGCTTTCTTTGTACTTGCATACTATTCTTAAATAAACCAGATATTATTAAGCTCCTGCTTGTGAGTCTGAGAGTGTTTTAGAATAGGCAGCCATCACAATACTTTTGGGAGCCCCGAATGGGAGTCTGGGCTGGAGACCTTCAAAATTACTCTTGCTTCTTGGATACTTATTTGACATTTATTTATTTTATTTTTTAAACTTTAATTTTATAGAGCTGTTCCACTCAATCAGCTCTGGCTGGCATATAACACACGAGCAACCAGTGCAGCTCATGTAATGCATGGACACATCAAAGCACACCCATACATTCCTGCGCAACCACATTCTGGACCAGTTGCAGCTTCGGAGTGCTCTTAAGGGCAGCCCCATGTACAGCACATTGCAGCAGTCCAAACATGAGAGATTATGGCATGATTGATTATGAGAAGGGAGTCCTGGCCCAGGAAAGGGTGCAACTGGTGCACCAGGTGAATCTGGGCAAAGATCCCCCTGGCCATAGCTACCACCTGCACTTTGAGCTGAGAGTCCAGGAAGACCCCCAAATTGTTCTGTCTGTGGAAGTACAATCCCATCTGGAACTGAAGACGGCAAATCCTGGTACTGGAAGAGCCAAGAACTCACAGCCACTTCATCTTGTCAGGGCTGAGTTTAAGCCAGTTGCTCCCCATCCCCTTCACAGTCTCCAGGCACTGGGTCACAACCTTGATAGCATCACTTAGTTGGCTCGGTGTCAAGATATGCAGCTCAATATCATCAGCATATACTGATGATATTGGACCCTGTGTTGGCAGATGATCCCCCAGAGGTTTCATGCAGAGGTTAAATGGTAAGCAAAGCGACACCTTTAGGGGATTTCTGAAGAACTTCATAAACACCAGAAGCAGAAGGTCTCCTGCCATTCCTTTTGCTGGGAAGGGATTTGGCTGGCTGTCTCTTGCAACCTCTAGGATCTGGCAAGTGACTCTTCATGATCTTGCTGAACCTTTTACATGGAGGGCAGGTGGCGCTTCCCAGGCCAGAGGACAAGCCGCTACTTTCTCTGGGTCAGGCCTTCCCTCCCTCGGCACAGCTCCACCCCACTCTGGGCACACGGGATGGTTCTGCAGGCGATTGGGAGGGGTCTCAGGAAGCTGGAAGGGATGGGAGAGCTGAGGTATACACCAGAGACTGGGGGGCTGGGCTTGGCAGCCTGGAGCAGCTCGCTCTGGCACGGCAGCAGCTCCTCCAGCTGCCAAAGCCAGAGCGCCGTGCCCCACACCAGAGGGGCGGAAGCAGCTGGGGATGAACTCTGGCGGGAAACCTCAGATGTCTGGAGCTCATGCCCAGGAAGGCTCCAGCTGTCATGAGTGCCGTTGAGCTAAAGTCATCAGCGCAATGGCACTCATGACAATGACAAGGAAATAGGTGAAGGGGTACAAGTTAAGTAGCCATCAACCCACAACGACTAACGGCTAACAAACAATAGCTAAACGGATCACGGAGCCACCCAAGCCATCAGCGGCAATACAACGGGGATCGCCCAGCTGAAAGCAATCAGCAGAAGAATGAAAACCTGAGGATGGGCGATCCTGGAAACCCTCAACCAATGGCAGGGCAACGCATGGGACAAAGGGGGGTGACGTGACCGAGAGCGAGGGGGCGCTGACCGGCGCGGGGTATTTAAACCCCGCACCGGCGCGCTCCTGTCACTCTCAGCTTTTTTCTACCAACGTTGTACCTACCCTGAAATAAACCAGAGCCTGCTTTGCAAACCAGTGTCTGAACGTTATTCAGAGGTAGGCAGCGCATGACATAAAGCTGAGAGTCATAAACTCAGCCTCGCCGAGCCCCACCGGACGACAACGAGCCGCGGGAGGAGTAGACGGCGAGAAGACCAGCAAGATGAGGCCGGAACGACGCGGGCAAGGAGGGCGAGCCGCGCGGCAAGAGACCGAGGAGGACCGACCGAGGCCAGAGGCACCGCGGACTCCCGGAGCCATGGACGCCCACCCCACCCGACCCGAGCCTCAGCTCCAACCCCAAGGGGAGATGGCGACGGAGGCAACCCGACCGCGGGAGGGAGCAGCACGACTTCCGAAACCAGCGGAGGACCCCGCGCCCCACATCGCACCCCAGCAACGGGCGTGGAGCGACAGCCCCACGATGCTCGACACGGAGGAGGACGACGGAGACACCCATCAGACGGAGGAGGAAGCGGACCCGCGGCGGAGGGACGATGAACCCCACCGGCAACCCACCCCCGAGGACGCGCCAACGGAACCGGCCCCAGCGGCGGCGCGGGCTGTGGACGAGGAGGCACGAGCTGAACTCGCGGCCATGCGGGCTCAGCTGACGGAACTCCGGACCATGCTCCAGGCGCTCATGCCCCCCGCGCCACCCAACGACGTCCCCGCACAAGCCCACACCCCGAGCGAAGCACCGAACACACACGGGCCAGCGGAGAGCCAGCAGACGGCACAGGCGGCCGACACCACACCCCGGGAAGCGAGAGGCGGGGCCGCACAAAACGCCCGGGCCCCAAAGGACTTCCCCATCTTCTTCGATGGGACCCCCGCAAAACTCTCGTTTTTCGTGACCAACGCTAGGGAGTTCATGGGGAGGCACGGACACTCCTATGACTCCGAGGCCGACAAGATCGCCGCCGTGGCGATCAAACTCCAAGACAGGGCGGCGGACTGGTACGTCCAACTGTACGAGTCCAGCTCCCCCGCCCTCGCCACCTTCCCTGCTTTCATCAAAGAGATGAAAACCTATTTCGAAGACCCCCTAGCTAAAGTACGGGCGAAAAGCGCACTCCAGAGACTTAAACAGGGCACACGCACGGTCCCTGACTACGCCCTGGAGTTCAAAGCCCTCGCGGGAAAGGTCTGCGACT
Organism: Candoia aspera; assembly: GCF_035149785.1. Classification (NCBI taxonomy): domain Eukaryota; kingdom Metazoa; phylum Chordata; class Lepidosauria; order Squamata; family Candoiidae; genus Candoia; species Candoia aspera. Next base: position 19,609,863 of record NC_086166.1, on the reverse strand, counting down.
GGTCTGAGACCACCCTGCTGGAAATCTTCAAAAGGGGGCTCAACCGCGACGTTCTCCAATGGGCCCTCTACCGCGACGACCCAGAAACGTTACACGGGTGGATCCACCTCGCGGGAAAAGCCGAACACGCGCACCGCACCTTCCTGATGACAACCACGGAAGACACAAACTATGTCGGGAAAAAGGTACCCGCACCACACGGGGGGATGGCCGGCCCCATATACCCAAAAAAGAAGTTCAACCGGGAGCCCTGCGGGAGGTGTGGCAAATTAGGGCACAAGACGGCGGATTGCTTCGCCAACCGACCGCCGACCAGCGCGCCCAAGCCCGCCCCGAAAATTAGCCCCAAACCACCCAACCCGGGGCCGCCCCCTCACCGCCGAATGACCGTGGCCACAGCGACACCGGAAGAGGGCTGGGACACTTACTGGGGGGAAGAGGACAATACCGACCCCGACCAGCCGGCGGGAAATGCTCCCCGCTTGCTCTGAGACGCGTGGCGAGGCAGGCGGTGGGACAGCAACGCGGACCACCTCAACGAAACGACAAAAGCTCCGTAATATTGGCAGCAATTCAACTCTCTGCCGGCAACGGAGCCACCACGGCCGCGGCACTAGTGGACTCGGGGTGCTCAAAAAACCTCATCCACCCCGACCTAGTCGCCAAACTCGACCTCCGCTGCTTTCCCCTCCCCACGCCGCTGGCATTCCACCAGCTGGACGGCTCTACAGCGGGAGGGAAACCAGCCACGCTACAAACCGAGCCGGTCACCCTGCAAATGGGCACTCACACCGAGCGCACGTCGTTCGTAGTCACGCCCATCGGACGGCCCATTGCAGTCCTGGGGATGCCATGGCTCGCGAAAAACAACCCGCGGATCAACTGGGCGACCCGCACCTTCACATTCGGCGACGGCGAGTATCGAGCACCAGTACCAGCTGGCGAAAGCAACCCCACGGTAGGACGAGCGGAGGCGACCACACAAGACAACGCCGCTACCACAGCAGACCTACCGGAACAATACGCCGACTTCTCCGAGGTCTTCGGAGAGGCAGAGGCAGACCAACTACCCCCCCACCGCAAGACGGATTGCCGGATCGACCTACTGCCCGACGTCCCCCTACCTAGACCAAAGATCTATTCGATGACCCCGAAGGAGATGGCAACCCTCCGGGAGTTCATCGATAAAAACCTAGACAGGGGATTCATAGAGCCAGCATGCTCACCGGTCGGAGCCCCCGTCTTATTCCGGGAGAAGAAAGACGGGACCCTACGGCTCTGTACCGACTACCGGGGCCTAAACGCGGCTTCCCTGTCCAACAAATACCCCTTACCCCTGGTGAAGGACATGCTCGCCCACCTGTCCACGGGCAAAGTCTTTTCCAAATTGGACCTGCGCGAGGCGTACTATCGCATCCGAATCAGGGAGGGGGACGAATGGAAGACGGCGTTTAACTGCCCCCTAGGCGCGTTCCAGTACAAGGTACTGCCCTTCGGACTCGCGGGGGCCCCTGGGGTGTTCATGCAGCTCATCAATGAGGTACTGCATGAACATCTGTTTAAAGGGGTCCTGGTCTACATCGACGACGTCCTCATTTACACAAAAACATACGAGGAACACGTAACCTTAGTCAGGCAAGTCCTCGACAAGCTCAGAAGGGCGCAGCTCTATGCAAAGCCCACAAAGTGCGAGTTTCACAAAGAGCGCCTAGACTATTTGGGGTATCGAATCTCCGGGGACGGCATCGAAATGGACCCCGCAAAAGTCGAAGCGGTGCTAAACTGGGAGCGGCCCCGCAACAGACGGCAACTACAGAGCTTCCTGGGATTCGCGAATTTCTACAGGTCCTTCGCCCGGGGGTTCGCTGAGATAGCCCTCCCCTTAACGGACCTCCTCAAAACCAAAGGGGTGGGGGACACCCGACGCGCCAAGAACCCAGGCACAGTGCTGAATTGGACTCCCGCGTGCCAGACCGCATTCGACAAGCTGAAAGCGCTGTTCACGACGGAGCCAATCCTCGCGCACCCGGACCCAGAACGGCCGTTCGTGGTCCAAGCCGACGCCTCAGACTTCTCCCTGGGAGCCATCCTGCTACAAAAAGACTCCACGGGGCTCCTGAAACCATGCGCCTACCTGTCAAGGAAGTTCTCCGAGACAGAGAGGCGATGGCACGTCTGGGAGAAAGAAGCCTTCGCGGTGAAATCGGCACTAGAGACATGGCGTCACCTACTCGAGGGAGCCACCCAACCATTCGAGGTCTGGACGGACCACCGGAACCTCGAGGCCCTACGAACGCCTAGACGCCTTAGCCCAAAACAGGTCCGATGGGCCCAATTCTTCAGCCGCTTTGATTTCCAGCTGAAGTTCATGCCGGGAAAGAAGAACTTTCTGGCCGACGCCCTCTCCCGGCTGCCCCAAGACGAAGAGCCCGCCCCAGACACCATTGGGACGGTCCTATCCGCCTCGCAACTGGGGATGGCCGTGACCACCCGAAGCGGCGCACGGAGGCAGCTCGACGCTACGGCGCAGCCGACGGCGGGACAACCGGCGACGGAAAGAAGGCAACCGCAACTACCAGGGGGAATGCGCACGGACCTCGCCGCCGCCCTCAAAACCGACCCCTGGTTCCTGGCAAACCCCGACAAGGTAACAATGGCGCAAGACCTGGCATGGGGGGAAGGCAGAATCTACGTCCCGGACTCGCAACGCCAGGCGATCTTGCATAGGTCACACGACGCCAAGCAAGCGGGACACTTTGGGTTCCTCAAGACCCTACACCTAACGCGGCGCCAATTCTGGTGGCCCGCGCTCAGGCGAGACGTAAAAACCTACGTGGCGTCCTGCCCAACGTGCGCTAGGGCCAAACGGGCACCAGGCAAACCCGCGGGGCTACTGCAACGGGTGGCAGAACCCTCCCGCCCATGGGAGGAAATCTCTATGGATTTTATAGTGGACCTCCCACCCAGCCAGAAGAAAACGGCCATTTGGGTGGTGAAGGACTACTTCTCAAAGCAGGCCCACTTCATCCCCTGCACGTCGGTCCCATCCTCGCAACAACTAGCCAAACTCTTCCTCATCCACGTGTACAGGCTACACGGATGTCCCGCACGTGTGGTGACCGACAGGGGCACACAGTTCACCTCCAAATTCTGGCGGGCCTTCCTGAAGCTGACGGGGACCCAACAGGCCCTGTCTACGGCTTGGCATCCGCAGACGGACGGAGCCACTGAGGTTCTTAATGCCACCTTAGAGCAATTTATACGATCATATACGAACTACCACCAAGACGACTGGGCTGAACTGCTCCCGTTCGCCGAAGTCGCATACAATAACGCCGTCCACACGAGCACGGGGAAAACCCCGTTCGAAGTAGTCTCGGGGCGCGACTTCGTCCCCATCCCGGAGCTACCTCAACCCCCGGAACCCCAGGTGGACGCCAGCGACTGGGGACGGAAGATCGCGGAAGCATGGCCAGTAATCACGGCGGCGCTAAAGGAGGCACAGGCTGCTTACAAAGAGCAGGCCGACAAGCACCGGCGCCTACAACCGACGTTCCAGGCGGGGGATATGGCCTATCTCTCCACCAAGTTCCTAAAGTCAACCCAACCCTCGAAAAAACTGGGGCCTAAGTACATCGGGCCGTTCCGAGTCACGCAAATAGTGAACCCGGTAGCAATACGCCTGGACCTGCCACACAACCTCCGGAGGCTCCACCCGGTGTTCCACACCAGCCTCCTAAAACCGGCAACCACCTCCCGATGGCACCCAAGCACGCCACAGCTCGCACCGCTTATGATCGACGGGCAACACCACTTCGAGATAAGGGACATCCTCGACTCCCGCAAACAACGAGGAACCCTACACTACCTGGTCAGGTGGAAACACTTCCCCCACCCTGAATGGGTGGCGGCGCACAACGTTAACGCGCCTGACCTGACCAGAGCATTTCACCGGGCATACCCCGACAAACCGCAACCAAGGTCAGCAAAACCAAACCCCCCCCCGCAGGCCTCCCCCCGCCTCCCGTGCCCCAAGGGAAAGGGCCCCCCCCAAGCCCGCGACTTGGGTGGACCTTCCCCCCCCCGGGACTCACTCCCCCCGCCCAGGGCCCACGGGGTGGTGACAAACGATCGCCAGCACCCTCCCCCCGCCCCCTGGCCGCGGGGGAGTGGCAAGCAAGTCAACAGGGCAACCTGGGGGCAACGCCCAAGAGACACAACAAAGGCGACGCACTCTAAATAAGAAAAGAAGGGCCCTACCTGGAGCTGAGAAGCACCCGACCAGCCACGCCTCTCGCCTCGCCGAACTGAGCCAAACAAACAGGGTGTGGCTGGAGCATGCGCACGCCAGGTCAGAACCCGAGCATGCGCACCATGGACACACCCTGGGAAGGCACGTGGTAGAGGGAGGAGCAAAGGGAGGGGCGACAACTACTCCGGCGGGAACTTTAAAAAAAAAAAAAAAAAATGTGGCATTTTGACAGCTCCATGGGGAAAACCCAGAAACCCGGGGGAGAACACTATTCGGAAAGGGGGCAGTATGTCATGAGTGCCGTTGAGCTAAAGTCATCAGCGCAATGGCACTCATGACAATGACAAGGAAATAGGTGAAGGGGTACAAGTTAAGTAGCCATCAACCCACAACGACTAACGGCTAACAAACAATAGCTAAACGGATCACGGAGCCACCCAAGCCATCAGCGGCAATACAACGGGGATCGCCCAGCTGAAAGCAATCAGCAGAAGAATGAAAACCTGAGGATGGGCGATCCTGGAAACCCTCAACCAATGGCAGGGCAACGCATGGGACAAAGGGGGGTGACGTGACCGAGAGCGAGGGGGCGCTGACCGGCGCGGGGTATTTAAACCCCGCACCGGCGCGCTCCTGTCACTCTCAGCTTTTTTCTACCAACGTTGTACCTACCCTGAAATAAACCAGAGCCTGCTTTGCAAACCAGTGTCTGAACGTTATTCAGAGGTAGGCAGCGCATGACACCAGCAAACCCCAGGTGGGCAGACATGGCACAATGAAGGGAGAAGTGGGTGGGGCCCTCGGGCTGTTTGTGGGTTTGCCTTTCCAGGCTGCGCAGCACATCCCACCCCAGTCCTGAGGGTAACAATGTGAAGAAACGTCTAATACGAAACAACGTAAACATACGCATGGGCAGCAGAACATGACTGAGGACAAAACCAAGGTGGCTTGAACCTGCCTATGCAAGACATGCGCCCACCCCTCCGGGGCGCCTGGAGATGGGCTGGGAGGCCTTCCAGCAGACCTTGGGCCCGAAGGAGGCCAGCAGCTGTGGCCCAACTTTCCAGGGGAAGGGATTCTTCCAGAGCTCCTCTCTTGTCTCCTGCGTTCTGGTGGGCAGGACCGCCTTTCCTCGCCTTGGCTCCTCCTAGCAGCTTATTCCTGCCCTGCCTTTTGGACCTCCTGTGATTTCACCCCGTGAGTGTCTGGGGATTCCACCTCTCTGCCTGGCTTAAGGCCCCTCCGCTCCCCATTTCCTTCCTTTGTGGTCTCCGGCTCTGACTTTGGCTTCCCTGCAAAGGTTTTGGCCTTTTGCTCTCTGCGGTTTTATTTACGTCCGTTTTTCCATTCTTGGAGTATTTTGATTTAGAGATCTATCAGAGTTTTCTTTTTCTCTGTGGTTAAGGGCCTCGTGATCAATGCCCACATTTTTGTGGTAAAGGCTCATGTCACAAACATAACCTTGTTGTGCTGCTAACGTGCACCTGGAGAGTATACCTGTATTTCCTCTTTCTTGTAAAATGCTGGCAATTACTTAGGAGGACCTCTTTGGTCAAGAGTATTTTGTCTACAAAAGTCCATGCTTTAATACCTTGCTCAGACTCTAAGGCAGGGTTTCTCAACCTTGGCAACTTCAAGAGGTGTGGACTTCAGCTCCCAGAAATCTCCAGCCAGCATGGCGAATTCTGGCTGGGGAATTCTGGGAGCTGAAGTCCACACTTCTCAGAGTTGCCAAGGTTGAGAAACCCTGCTCTGTGCTGATGAGAGGGACCCAGCCATGTGGGGAAGCCCCTGGACCTGAGGTGCTGCAGCTCCTGGGGCCCATCCAGGAGGAGGACCCCCACCCCCTGGGCTCAGCCAGAGCAGCTCTTCTGGGCAGCAACTAGGAGCAGGAGGCTGCTTCCAGGAAAGGGGAGCTGTTCTCTGGAGAACAGTGAGAATTGCACTTTCATCCTCCAAGAAATTGCAAAGTATATAAGAAGCAACTGAAAATCAGCTCACGAATCCTCCTTGTTAATGGTGGTCCCTTATTAAAGCCCAGGCTTTTTGGATTGCTTTGATCATCTGGGTAGATTTGTTAGGATGCGTTAGGCTACATTTTAATTTTTGACAGCTACTTTGAATGTCATTTTTGGCTGAAGAATATTCTACTTAATTTTATTTTTGTTATTTTTAAATCCGATATTAGAGCTTTCTGTCACACATACTAGAGCATTAAGGATACTAGAGCAATAAAAGGGCACAAAAATGTTTCACATTAACCCAGTAAAGCACCTAAAGGGAGAAAGAGCTAAAGAGGCGGTAGTTCCAAAGGACCCTAATCTGTGAATGTAGATGGAACTGAAGATCCTGTTGGCGGGCTTGGGGCCAGGAGGCAAGCAGAGCGGCCCCGGGAAAACCAGGGGGGAGCCCAGAAGCAAAACAGCCTGTTGGGGCTGGAGGTCGGGAGCCACGAACAGCGCTGGACTGCAGGGAAATGGGCCCTTGCAGCCCCACCAGAGCTGAGTCCCAACAGGATCCTGTCTACCGTGACGGTTTGTGCCCACCCTAGGAGGCCCAGCCGTCACCTTTAGTGGGTGGGCAAGGCCGACTCAGGATCGTGATCCCAAGGGCAGGCCATGGTTCTGCAGTCTTTCTGGTCCCCCTCAATGGGGCAGGCCCCAAACCAAGGCTAGGCCTCCAGCGGCAACAGATTCCTCCACAACCTGATACGGGCATTGCCTCGGGGGAGGGGGCACCGCCAGGGCAAGAATGAAGCCCTCCAGGCATTGAGAAAAGGAAGCCTTGCTGGCTCTGAAGGAGCATCAGGCAACCCCACTCCTCAAAGTGGGGAGGGGGGGTTCTGAGGTGGGGTGACCCCAGTCCAGACTTCATGCTCCTGCACCGTCCACAGGCTGCAGCTTGCAAGCAGCGCACTGCAGAGACACCAGGACACACCCTTGGCAAGCAAGCAGGCAGGCAGGCAGGCAAGAGCAAACCTCCCGTTTGGTCTAATCCTGTGCAGCTCTCTCTTCCAAACAAGTCAATAGCATCAATCAATGTTTGTGCCCCTCCGATAGCTCTATTAAATCCTCAAGGAGAGAGGCCTTAGCTGGTCCCAGAGCGGATGTCTTCGTTGTCAAAAGCTCCAGTGCTGCAGAGACGGCAAAGCCAGCAACATCAATATTGTCTCTGATGAAAGAGAGGGCAGAGCTTGATGGCTGGTGGCCTTGGGCTGGTGTGTCGCTAAGAGGCAGCTGCCACCCCCACCCACCCCTGGAGGTGGCCGGACAGCCACAGCAGCCGCCGCAGCCCCCCTGCCCAGCCAAGCCCCCTGTATTGGTTCCTGCCCTGCCAAGCAGGAGAGGCATCCTGGGCGGGGCAGGTCCGGCCCTTGAGGGGCAAAGGCCCTCTGGCCTCAGGCAGGCACCAGCCCATTAGAGGCCCAGGCAAGGACAGCAGGGAGAGAGAAGCTGAAACAACCCACAATCCGAATCATTACAAGGTACCAAGTGGTCGTCTGGCTGTAGAAGAGCTCAGTCAAGAGGGTAATAGGTGTTTTCTTAAGGATAAAAAGTGAGATCAATTGCCATAGGAAATTCACATTCCACGGGTGTAAATGAGGAGAGGTAGTAATGTGTTAATAGATACGCTTATGAGACAGCTTTATAGGACTGTGGTTAATACTAGTAACAATATGGCATTTAGCAAAGATGTTAAAATAGTCTGAATCTGGCGTTCTGCACCTTCAGTTGGAAACGCCCTGGCAGAGTCATATCCAATGTGCCTCCAAGCTGAACAAACAGCAGAGGCAGGGCCGCAACTGGGGGGGGGGCAAGCGGGGCATGTGCCCCAGGCGCAGTGCTGGGGGGTGCCAAAATGGGTGCGGAATCCATGTTTGCCTGGGTGACACAGAACCTAGTTGCAGGCCTGAGCAGAGCAGTTCAGCAGTGTGCCAGCCCAGACACTGCAGTCAGTAAACTATGGTTTATGGCTTAGTGGGATGTGTGAACTCAGCCCATTGTGGCTTATTCAATAAAATCACAGTTTAACAAATCATGTTTTACAATAAGGTATGCAGACCCTCTCAGCACTGCACCAGCTGGCTAAAGACATCTGGAATTTAAGAAATCACCCTTGGTTTTTAAAGTTTTTATTAAGACAAGAATCTTTTTTAAAACCATAGAACCACAGAATTTAAAGGTTGAAAATGACCCTAGAGATTATCTAGTCCCTGTCCAGTGAAAAACATTACACTAGAGCCATCTAGCCTCTCTTTTAGACACCAGTGAATTGGAGCCCACAACTCCCAGCACAGTCTGCCCAACTGAAATCTGCTGGCTTATAACTTAAACCTATGGTTTGTTGCCCTGGAAGAGCCCTGGACAGTTCTGCCCCATCTTCTACATGGCAGCCTTCATGCAGGGGTCCATTCTGGAACCTTGATACTTAAATGCAACAATTGTATTTCTCTGCAGTCTTTCTTTCTCCGAGCTAAACATACCCTGTGCCTTCAAACGTTCCTTGTCTATTTTTCCTTCCAGAGACATTTTCACCTTGGTTGTTCTCTGGACATCCTTTATCAACATCTTTCTCAAATATGGTGCTAAAAACTGGACAGAATATTCTAGGGATGGCCTGACCAATGCAGAAGAGAGGGGAATTACTTTTCTCAAGCATGACACTATAGTTCTGATGTTGCAGCCTAGGACTGCATTTTTTCAACTTTATTGCTCTGTTGTTTTCTGTTCTGCTTGTGATCCTCCAACTCACGTTTGTATATACAGCTATCCGGTAATGGTCCCCCTCATCTTACACTGATGCTTTTAACATTTCCCACAAATTCAACCTGCTGGTTTCTGCCCATTCTTCCAGCTTCTCAAGATCCTTGTGACCCAAGGGTGTTTACCTCCCTCATCATCATGTCCTCTACAAATTTGATATTCATATATTCTAAGCTCTGATTTCAAGTCATGTATAAATACTGTATGTTGAACAAAAGGGTCTAGAATGGAGCTCGTAATAGAAATCTCAACACCTTCCGGCTTGATATCCACTTGTTGGGTACAGTTGTTCAAGAAGCTCTGCATCCATCTAGTGGCAGCAGAGTCCAACCCACATTTTACCATCTTTTTTGCTAAAATGTCATGGTAGACTTTAATGCTTTGTGGAAGTCAAGGTATACTATGTTCATTGCCTTCCCATGGTCAACTAAACTGGTCACTGTATCAAAAAAGGAGATGAAATTGTTTCATCATGATTTCTTCTTGATAAATCCAGACTGGCTCCTGCCAAGCAACACATTCTTTCCTAAAAGCTCACCAACCAACTAACTGCTAAATAATCTGTTCCAGAGTTTTGCTTGGTATCAGCATCAAGCTGATGGGTCAGCAGTTAGCTGAGTCCTTTCTGTTCCTCTTTCTGAAGACATGAGCAACATTTCCCCTCCAATCCCTGTAATTGCACCCATCATCCTTATTTCTCAAAGGTCACAGAAAGAGGCATAGAGATGGCATCTGTATGCTCCTTCAAGATTTTTGGATGCAACTGGTCTGGTCCTGCAAGCATATATTTGTTCACAAGAGCCAGGGGCTCCCTAACCATCTCTTTCCTTTCCTTGGGTTGTCACTCCTTCCTTCTGGCAATTTCTCTGCTTAGATACATGTGAATGCAGTTCTCCTGTGAGGAGAAGACCAAAGCGAAGCAGGAGTCTGAGAGCTCTGCCCACTCCCTGTCACCTGTTTCTACCAGCAGGCCCACTCCTTCCTTTTATCACTGGCATAGCCCAAAAGAGCACTTGCTGTTGCTCTTAGCTCTGATATCCTGCTCGTTCAAGAATGTAAGCTGAAATAATCTCTTTCTGTGTAACCTAAGAAATGATGCTGAACTAATAAAGATAATTTCCTTCTCATTTCATAACACACTCAGAGGAGTGTGGCAAGTTCTCGCTCATAAGCACTCTTTCCTAGAGACATGCTCTGCCTAATAGATAGTATACTGGTCTGGAAGACAGTCTAGACCAGGGTTTCTCAACCAGGGTTCCGTGGCACCCTAGGGTTCCACAAGAGGTCACTAGGGGTTCCCTGGAGATCATGATTTAATTAAAAAATTATTTCAAATTCGGGCAACATTATAGAGGTAAGTGTCATTCTTTATGTTTAGTTTAGGAACACTGTGAATGCCTGTAATACAGGCCTACCCATGCAACAAAGATAATTTTGTAACTTCTGGCCTATATTTGAGCCTGAATGTGCAGGGGTTCCCCAAGGCTGAAAAATATTTCATGGGTTCCCCCAGGGTCAAAGGTTGAGAAAGGCTGGTCTAGATCATGGGAAGTAATTTTCTGTTCTACTCTGTCCTGGTCAGACCTCCTTTGGAGTACTGTATCTATTTCTGGTCACCACAGTCCCAAAGGACAGTGCCACATTGGAATGAGTCAAGAGGAAGCCTGCCAAGATGATGAAGGGTCTGGAAGCCAAGCCCTATGAGGAATGGTTAAAGGATCTGGGTGTGTTTAACCTGCAGCTGAGAACCTGAGAGTGATATGATAGCAGTCTTCAGAAATGAATGGTAAAGGGTGGTTATTATGGAGAGGAGGGAGTGGGCTTCTTCTCCATTGCTCCAGTAGGTTAAAGCTACAAGGAATGAGTTTCAGGCCAGACATCAGGAGGAACTTGCTGCCACGTGATGCGGTAAGGTCTTCAAACAGAGTCTGGATAGTCATCTAGCAGAGATGCTCCAGTGGATCCTGCCCTGAGAAGAGGATTGGACTAAATGTGAAGATCTCATCTAGCTCTACGATTCTTTCATTAGTGCCAGGACAGGTTGTTTGTTCTCAGTGGGCTGAGATCTATGGTGAGTGTGCTTTTGTCATTTGGGACTACTGGAATTTCAGGCTGAAGCTGTCTGTGGTTGAGGAAGTTGGTTTCAGGAGCAGCAAAATAATGATTCCAGGATCTCTGACAGACAATTCTCATGATGGTAACTTAGAGAGATTGTAAAGGATAAAAATCAAACACAACAAATCAAGATTTTGCCAAATATAGTGGCAAATTGTCCACCTGGTTAAAATATCATCCATGCCAGCAGCCTGGATCCTCCATATTCATCAGCTCTACTGAAACTGAATGAGAAGTTCAGCACTGATCTTTTCCCATGGAATTCCATCTTGTACCTAATGATTACAGATGATTATAATTTGTATTCAAAAACCTGTCTTTTGCATAACACAGTAGTATTTGCACATCATGCAATTACTCAAGAAGTCATTAGTGACAAAAGGTATGTCTGATCTGGCATTCCGCCAGTTTCCCAGGGAGTGGGATTTTCATTAAACCACATCTGGTCTCCTGATTTAATGGCCTTCTGAAAAGATCTCTCCAAACAGCAAAACTTTTGATTAAAAAAAAAAGCCAAGGATGGTGGTGGTGAAGTTCTGCCTTACCACAGAACACCTCCAGGTAATGGCTATTCCTCCACACTGCTCTTACTGGGCCCAAGGCTATGCTCCATATTGCTATTTCAGATGAATTATTGATGGAGGCTGAAAATAACAGCGTAAAGGAAAACAGGGAACCTGCAAAGCAAGAAAGAAAGTGTTTATAGGAAGGCCAGGAGCTTCCAGAGGCAAAACCTGGGCCCATATTTGCCCATTGCTCCAATATCTGGACCCAGCAAGGAACTGTAAAGCAGAAGCAAGCCAAGATCTGGCCTTGGAACCGCTCCCAGATATTGGGCTGCAGCACCAATCGGTGGCATCTTTAAGGGATTACTAGCGGCCACGAGGACAGGCATCTTATCCCCTGATAAGAAGAGGAAAGACCTTCTGGCAAAAAGCTGTCAAGCAGCTTACAGGAGAGTAAAGACATGGCCTAGACTGTCAGTCTAGCTGTGTTTCTTAGGAAACAGGTTTGAGGTTTGATTCCCATTTAATGAAGGGAAGATGTGGGGTATTCCTGCAAGGAATCAGTAGGAATCATGATGTACTGGCAGGGATGGAGCTGGTCCTCTCTGGAACCAATATGGCAGGCGTCTCTCTCTCAGCAGAGTCGCATCACCTCCAAGAAGGAGACATCCTTTTGCGCATCTCTCAGCCCAATCTGCACCCCAAACTAAGATGCTGAGTGGTTTGCAGTCACCTAAAGGATGAAGCTGGGGAAAGGGGAGGGAAGCCACAAGCACCCCCTGCTGCTTGCCCTGAGGTCCATCTGGGGAGGCAGAGATGGTCTTGCCACTGCTTTGTGGACTGCGCTGGCTGCTTCAAGTGCCAGTTATCATCTTTCAAGCCCTTCAATGCCCAGCCCACGATTTGCAGGACGGTGTCTCAGCATCTCTGCCCCTCCAGTAAGATCTTGCCGGCCAGCCCGTGCGAGGTCCCAGGTCCTCTCACGACCCTGGGAGAGTGCCTTCTCTAAAGACCCAGTTTTGCCCAGGCAATGGACCAGGGTGATTTGTTCTCCTGTCCAGTATGATTGCTTTGACCATTGAAATATCTTGGTGTAATTGGTTGTTGTTATTCGTTCAGTCGCTTCCGACTCTTCGTGACTTCATGGACCAGCCCACGCCAGAGCTTCCTGTCGGTCGTCAACACCCCCAGCTCCCCCAGGGACGGGTCCGTCACCTCTAGAATATCATCCATTCACCTTGCCCTTGGTCGGCCCCTCTTCCCTTTGCCGTCCACTCTCCCTAGCATCAGCATCTTCTCCAGGGTGTCCTGTCTTCTCATGATGTGGCCAAAGTATTTCAGTTTTGCCTTTAATATCATTCCCTCAAGTGAGCAGTCTGGCTTTATTTCCTGGAGGATGGACTGGTTTGATCTTCTTGCAGTCCAAGGCACTCTCAGAATTTTCCTCCAACACCACAGCTCCAAAGCATCGATCTTCCTTCTCTCAGCCTTCCTTATGGTCCAGCTCTCGCAGCCATATGTTACTACGGGGAACACCATTGCTTTAACTATGCGGGCCTTTGTTGTCAGTGTGATGTCTCTGCTCTTAACTATGTTATCGAGATTTGTCATTGCTCTTCTCCCAAGGATTAAGCGTCTTCTGATTTCCTGACTGCAGTCAGCATCTGCAGTAATCTTCGCACCTAGAAATACAAAGTCTTTCACTGCTTCTACATTTTCTCCCTCTATTTGCCAGTTATCCATCAAGCTGGTTGCCATAATCTTGGTTTTTTTGAGGTTTAGCTGGAAGCCAACTTTTGCACTTTCTTCTTTCACCTTCATCATAAGGCTCCTCAGTTCCTCTTCACTTTCAGCCATCAAAGTGGTATCATCTGCATATCTGAGATTGTTAATGTTTCTTCCAGAGATTTTAACTCCAGCCTTGGATTCCTCAAGCCCAGCATGTCGCATGATGTGTTCTGCGTACAAGTTGAATAGGTAGGGTGAGAGTATACAACCCTGCCATACTCCTTTCCCAATCTTAAACCAGTCCGTTGTTCCGTGGTCTGTTCTTACTGTTGCTACTTGGTTGTTATACAGATTCTTCAGGAGGCAGACAAGAGGACTTGGTATCCCCGTACCACTAAGAACTTGCCACAATTTGTTATGGTCCACACAGTCAAAGGCTTTAGAATAGTCAATAAAACAGAAATAGATGTTATTCTGAAACTCCCTGGCCTTTTCCATTATCCATCGGATATTGGCAATTTGGTCCCTAGTTCCTCTGCCTTTTCTAAACCCAGCTTGTACACCTGGCAATTCTCGCTCCATGAATTGCTGAAGTCTACCTTGCAGGATCTTGAGCATTACCTTACTGGCATGTGAAATGAGTGCCACTGTTCGATAGTTTGAACATTCTTTAGTGTTTCCCTTTTTTGGTATGGGGATATAAGTTGATTTTTTCCAATCTGATGGCCATTCTTGTGTTTTCCAAATTTGCTGGCATATAGCATGCATTACCTTGACAGCATCATCTCGCAAGATTTTGAACAGTTCAGCAGGGATGCCATCGTCTCCTGCTGCCTTGTTATTAGCAATGCTTCTTAAGGCCCATTCAACCTCACTCTTCAGGATGTCTGGCTCTAGCTCACTGACCACACCGTCAAAGCTATCCCCGATATTGTTATCCTTCCTATACAGGTCTTCTGTATATTCTTGCCACCTTTTCTTGATCTCTTCTGCTTCTGTTAGGTCCTTGCCATCTTTGTTTTTGATCATACCCATTTTGGCCTGGAATTTACCTCCAATGTTTCTAATTTTCTGGAAGAGGTCTCTTGTCTTCTTCCACTTCCGCGCATTGCTTGTTTAAAAATAATTCCTTATCTCTTCTGGTTAACCTCTGGAATTTTGCATTTAATTGGGCATATCTCCCCCTATCACTGTTGCCTTTTGCTTTCCTTCTTTCTTGAGCTATTTCTATTGTCTCAGCAGACAGCCACTTTGCCTTCTTGGTTTTCTCTTTCTTTGGGATGTATTTTGTTGCCGCCTCCTGAACAATGTTGCGAACTTCTGTCCATAGTTCTTCCGGGACCCTATCTACTAAGTCCAGTCCCTTAAATCTATTCTTCACCTCCACTTCATATTCCTTAGGGATATTAGTGAGCTCATATCTAGCTGATCTGTGGGTCTTCCCTAATCTCTTTAGTCTGATCCTAAATTGTGCAAGAAGAAATTTGTGATCAGAACTACAGTCAGCTCCAGGTCTTGTTTTTACTGACTGTATAGATGTCCGCCACCTTTGGCTGCAAAGGATGTAGTCAATCTGGTTTCAGTGTTGTCCATCTGGGGAAGTCCATGTATAAAGCCGTCTCTTAGGTTGTTGGAGGAGAGTGTTTGTTATGCAGAGTGAATTGTCTTGGCAAAATTCTATCAGCCTATGTCCTGCTTCGTTTTGTTCTCCCAGGCCATGCTTACCTGTAATTCCAGGTGTCATTTGACTGCCCACCTTAGCATTCCAGTCTCCTGTGATGAAAATAACATCTCTTTTAGGCGTGTTGTCCAGTAATTGGTTAGACACATTTTATTATTTTTGGTGTTGGTTTCCTATTAGGTTTTTTGTTCAATTATACACTGACCCCATTCATTTTTGAGAAGATGGCTATATAAATTAAATAAATAAATTAGGGAAACCCAGCTGAATTGCACAGCGTTATTTCCGTAAGACTCAAGGACATGCCAAGAACATGCCCACTCAATCGACATGTTCTTCGTGTGCCCACTCAGTCAACAAAGAAATTCTTCTGCAGCCACGGGGGAGGGGGAGGGAGCACAAGCGGACCCATTCTACAGCCTATTTTTTCAATTCAGTGGTGTACTTCTCAAATGAATGGTTTTCAATAAATTGTCTTACAGCCTTCTGGATCCTGACACTTCTCCCGCCTCTTCTGCACATGAGGATGTTTCATTCCTAAATGCAGTGTAACATTATCTTTTAAAACAGCTTCAAACTCCTCACAGCTCAGGGACCATTTTTCCTTTCAACCAGTTACGTAAAATTTGAAATGCAGTTTTGAGATAGATATAGATATAGAACATACAGATTCAGATTCAGAGGCATCTTATAAGGTTGGGCAGGGAAGGCAATGGGGGAAATGACGAAATGTGCCTTGTGACAGCACAACACGAATGCCATGATTTGCATACATGTGACGTCTGGAGGCAAGAAGAGGCTGTGTTTGCTCTGAGATACCACAACACACGTTGCACACTTCTGCGCCTTTGCTGGTCTGTACTGGAGGCCCAGGTGCCCTAAGGTGTGGCTTCCTTTGTTCTTAAACCTGGCACGAAACCAAACCGATCTCATCTCAGAATTCTCCCTTGTCTATGTTGCAGATAGACTGTTTATTTCAAGAGGCAATAGAGAGTTAAGAAGATAGGATCTTTCCTGCTTAAGTCAGGCAGGCAGGTTGCAAAATTACTAACCTGAGCTTTGATAACTGGAGGTTAAATGTTGTCTGATTACAGGGGAGGGATCCATACTTTCCTTCCTAAATGTAATGCAGGTCACCAGGTCCTACCTTCTTCAAGCAATTGAGAATGTTGGGAGGCTGCTGCCCACTAACTTTCTGCTTTCCAAACTGATCCATCATTGTTCTTGCTGCTGGATTGTAGGTCTCTGACCTACATAAACCCTTGTGAGATTGGTCTGTTTGATGGACTACAAGAATGGGAATGTTCCTAAGGAAGAAAATGGACTTTCTGATGGAAAGGAAAAAATGGGGAAGATATAAATACTCAGACTAGACAAGAGAAGCAGCAGGTTTCGTATATATGGGGCATTCTGCTGGTGCAGTAAAACAGACACTGGAATAACCTTTAAGAAGAAAAAAACTTAGATCAAGTTCTCAGGCATCATAGTTACCGGTCACTTTTTTTTTTTTAATTAATTAATTAATTAATTTCCTTCCTTCCTTCCTTCCTTCCTTTCCTTTCCTTTCATCAATCCTAAACGGCAGAAGCTATCCATTACTTCTGTATCTTCATCTCTTGTCATCAATTTGGTCTTCTTTGTATTTAATTCTAGTCCCATTTTTTTCACCACAGTCCTTACTCTTATTACTAAAGCTTGTGGATTATTTGCCTTTTCATCTATCAGAGTAGTGTCATCATCATAGCACTGGTTATTATGTTTCTTCCTCCAGTTTTAGAACCATTCTCATCTTCTCCCATCCCATGATATCTATTCAGCATATAGATTGAATAAATAAGGAGAGAATATACAACCTTGATTACTTTTTTTGCCAAATTAGGGCTAGTCTGTTTCACCATGCTCCACCTGGCCTGTGGCTTCCTGTCCTGTGTATTGGTTTTGCATGAAGACAATGAGATAGTCTGGGATTCCCATTTTCCTATGGACATTTCACAGCCTGACACAGCCAACACAACTGAAGGCCATTCTCTGTAATCAAAGAAGCGCATACTGACTCATTTTGGGTATACTTTGGCTTTCACAATTATCCAGTGTACATCAGCAACAATGTCTTGTGTTCCTCGGCCATTTCTAAAACCAGCTTGATCATCTGGCAGTTTCCTTTCCATGTAGGGCTGTAATATACATTGGATAATCCTAAGCATTATTTTGCTAGCATGTGAAATCAAGGATGGTATACAATAGTCTGCACACTCTGTTAAATTTGTTTTCTTTGGTATTGGTACCATTTCCAATCTGTTGGAGGATAAATGCTATGAAGAACGGTTAAAAGAACTAGGTATGTTCAGCTTAAAGAAGAGAAGGCTAAGGGGAGATAGAGAGCATTCTTCCTATACTTGAAGGGCTGACACAGAGAAGAGGGTATGAATTTATTCTCCATATTATCTGAGAGTAGGACAAGAACCAATGGCGGAAACATTGGTTAATACAGGGAGAGATCCAAATTTGAAATAAGGAGGCATTTCCGGACCATGAGCACTATGAAGCAATGAAATAGCCTGCCTTCTGAAGTAATGGATGTGCCATCACGGAAGAATTTCAAAGAAAGGTTGGGTAGTTATTTGTCTGGGATGATCTGAGGATTCCTACCCTGGCAGGGGATTGGAGTAGAAGACCTCCAATGGCCTTTTCAGCCCTGGGATTCTATATAGGTCACTATGTCATTCTCCAGATTTGCTAGTATAATTTAGTTAGAACCTTTACTTCTTCTTCTTCTGTTAGTTGCCATATTTCTGTAGATATTCCATCAATATCAATTCTATCCATCCATCAAGCCTTCCAACTTGGTAATGACCAGAAGGCTAATCTAACTGTCTCCTAGTACTAGAGGTAATAGGGAATATCTTCTGAGATATTCTTCAGCATTGACACACCTGGTGTACAGCATTTCAGTATACTCCTTCTATTTTCTTTGATCTTCTCTGAATAATTTACTATCTACTTGTTGGTGTCCTTGAGCATGCTGATTTGAGGGTTCGAAGATCATTTGGAAAACTTCCCTTGTTATTCCTTGTCTGTCTCCATTTTCATATCCTTACAGATGTAATTGCAATAATGCTTTTTGTCTCTTCTAACCCCTCTCTGAAATTTGTTAGATTCCTTCTTGAGATCTTTGTCTTTCTTGTCTTTGATTTCTCTACTCTTCTTGGCAACTACTACCATCTGCTCTGATATGCAGTTTGCTTTCTTCTGTTTCTTGGACTTCGGCAGTTTCTTTTTACATCCATCCTTAACAATTACTTTGATTTCATTCCAGAGTTCCTGTGGTTCCCTATCAATTAAGTTCAGGAGCTCAAAGTAATTACTGATGTTCTCCTTGAAAATGCTCAAGACCGTATCATGGAAACTGGCTGGGTTTCTTCTGCTTTAGCCTGACGTGAAACTTGCACATGAACAGTTGGTGATTTGTTCCATAGTCAGTCCCCGGCCATGTTTTTGCTGCTATAACTGAGCTCTTCCATCTACTTGTACCAGTGATATAGAATATTTGATTTCTCTCTGCTCCCTTGGGTGATGTTCATGTGTTCAGTTTTTGAAGACTGTGTTAGCAATGAGGAAATCATTTGATTATGAATCATTAAATTATGAATCATTCTCCTGCTGCATTTCAGTTTCTTAGGCCATACAGTACAACAGCATGTTCCTCTTTAGTATTGCCAACTTCGGCATTTCAGTCTCCAACCACAAGCAGCACTTCTTGCTTGCATGTTCTATCGATTTCAACTTGAACTTGACCATAAAACTCATCAACCTCCTCTTCTTCTGCATCAGTGACTGCAGCATAAACTTTGATAATCGTCATGTTAAAGGGTTGTCCATAAAATTTATTTGACATTATTTGGTCATTGACTGTATTTTACCCAAGTATTGTTTTTCTAAATCCTTCCTGATTATAAAAGCAACCCTGTTCCTTCTTTGTTTTTCATGTCCTGAGCAGTAAACAGTATAAGTTTCTGACTGAACATGTCCAATTCCAGTCCATTTCAATTCACTGATGCCTAAGAGGTCAATGTGTAGTCGATTCACTTGATTCTTCACTGTGTTAAGCTTTCCCATCTTTGTGCTGCACCAAGACCTCTCCAATAAACTGAGAAACAAAAGGACAACTTTAAAAAAATGGAAAAGTGGGCGGGAGGACACATAACAAAAGCAAAATAACAGGAAATAGCCAAATCTGCAAGCATGGCATTAGAAAAGCTAAGGCTCAGCATGAACTAAGGCTTGCTTTTTTTTTTTTTAATCTGTTCAATCATGTCAGATTCTCAGAGGCTGCCTGGACTGGTCCCTGCAGTTCTCTTGGCAAGGCTTTTCAGAAGTGTTTTGCCAATGCCTCCTTCCTAGGGCTGAGAGAGAGGGACTGGCCCAAGGTCACCCAGCCGGCTTCGTGCCCAAGGAGGGACTAGAACTCACGGTCTCCTGGTTTCTAGCCTGATGTCTTAATCATGACACCAAACTAGCTCTCAAGGCTTGATATGAATGCCAAAATTAACCCAAAAAAGGGGTTTACTGGGTGTGTCCAAAACAAGTCAAGGAAACAGTTGGACCACAGGCTGGAGACGATGGCAATATGCTTAGATGACAAGGAGAAAGCTGAACTGCCCAATTCCTATCTTGCATCTGTGGTTTCAGAAGAACCAGTTTGGTGTAGTGGCGAAGGCTCTGGGCCAGAAACCGGGAGACGGTGAGTTCTAGTCCCGCCTGAGGCACGAAGCTGGCCGGGTGACCTTGGGCCAGTCCCTCCCTCTCAGCCCTGGGAAGGAGGAGGCAAGGGCAAGCTGCTTCCACTGTGGGCAGCAGAAGAGAAATGCAGATCAAATGCAGAATGAAATGATGTCTTTGCCCTTGGCATTAAAGTGATCATCTGCCTCCAGCATCTTCCTATAAATTCCTATAAATTAACATTGATTTAGTTTTATTTTAATACTGTTCACCACCCAGAGTCACTTGTTGAGATGGACACCCATATATCAATCAATCAAATAAATAAACAAACAAATAAAGCTGCGTCTCAATACAGGTGCCTGCTTGCAGCATGGTAGGACCACAACATGCGTCCATCTGTCCATCTGTCCATCCTTCCTTCCTTCTCTTGCTGACCTTTAGGATTCTCTTCTCTCCCTGCAGGTTTCCAAGCTAAGGCCACGAAGACACCTGGTGAGTTGCCCAAGTCTCCAGGCTTCTTCTCTGGGCTGGCTTTTGTGCCAGCTCTGCACCCTTTTAGGATCCACACACACTGCCCCAAGATCCCCCCACCCCAGGCAGGCCACAAAGCCCCCCCACCCAGGGTCCCTGGGCCCGGGGATTACACTGCTGGTTGTCACCTCAAGGATCACAGTCTGAGCGGTCTGTGTGCAAAACAGGAGGGACCAGTCTGGGGGGCGGTGAGCGGGCGAGGCACAAAGCCCCGTGGCGTGGCACGCATCCGCACAGATCCGGAAGGCGGCCCTGCCGGGCAGGGTTAGAGCCGCAAGTACTCCCCAGACACCGCCCAGGGCCCCCCAGGAGAAGTTAGCCATGGCCTCGGAATGAAAGCATCGTAAAAACAGAGTTAAGTGAATTGCCCGCTTATTTATAAAGCAGCTGCGGCCGCGTCGGTCACGCAGAGTTAACCGAACCCCCAAAGCCACAAGCGCCACGTCTCGGTCTGCAGCGGGACCCGAGGGGACAACAAAGCGGCAGGGTGGTGAAAGCGAGAGGAAGGTCAGGGACGGGCGAACGGTCAGGCGGAACGGCGCCTCTGGGGCTGGGGGGGGGGCGGTGTCCACACGCTCGCGGCAGATCTGCGCGGGGGCCGCAGGCTCTGGCAGTCGCGCGCGGGGCGGCCGCAGCCACAGGACGCCGCCACGGAGGGGCTTCTTGCGGGCAGAGGGCGCCCCCTGTCGGGCTCCTTTGAGAAGGCGGGCGCGCTCCAAAGCCTCCGCTGGCTCCGCGGATCGTGCTCGGACTGCGCTTGGTCAGCCGCGCAGGGACAGAGATGGGCCCGAGGCAGACGCTCCAGGCGGCGGCAGCCACTCGGGGACCGGCCAAGCCCCCCCATCTGCAGAAACCCACCTTGGCTGCTCCTGGGCTGCCCTGAAGCTCTGTGGAGCCTGACCACCGATGGCCTCTATTTTTGGGACCCCCACCGGGGTCCAGCTCAGCCCCCCCACCCCTATTTTCGCAGCCCCTCTGCACTGCTCTTCCCACGAAACCCGACCACCGCTCAAGCTCCGATCACAGCCTGGCTTCCCACCGTTTCAAGACATCCCCCGGCCCCCCATAAGCCATGTGCAGCTGCACCCAGCGGCCGTCCAGTGGCCCCAGCAGAACATTTATTTCCCACCAAAATCACTGTTTAAATACCCGGCCCTGTTTCCTGCTAAGAGGCTGAGTTTGCCCCAGTTACCATAAGGCAATCCCTGTGTTCACAAGCCCAGCTGGGGCCAAACACATGTATGTGGGCTCATACAGAGCCTCCCCTCGCCCAGTCCTCTCCTGGCTGGGTCCAGCTGGAGGGAAGCTGCCAAAAGCGATGCCACTGAAGGGGCCCCTACGCAGGACGGAGGCAGTGGCCCCTTCACCCAGTCCGGCCCAGCTGTTCTACCAGCTGAGGGCCAAGCCAGCCAGGGCCCCCCAGCATGGCCTTTGGACTGGAGACAAGGGACAAGCCCCACAGGAAGCCCTCCTTGCCTGGCCCACCCTGTCCTGTGGCAGCCGCACCTCTGCCGTGGACCCTACGCTGCTGCTGATGGCCCCGCTTTCCGGGATCGGGGCAACTGGCCCCAAACCGGGCAGGGCTGAGCTTCACCCACCCCTGACAGTTTGGCTTGAGCTGCCATTCGTTGAAGCACTGGCTGAGTGTCCCCATGATGGGGCTGCCGTAAGTGCTGCTGCTGCTGCTGCTGCTGCTCCTCCAGGATCAGCCTTGCCTAAGCCAGGGCTGCCCCACATCCTGGGGGATGCCAGCGGTTTAGCAAAGCCGAGTCCCCCAGGGGGGTCCAGGCACTTTGTCAACGCTGCTTGATTTGGATTTGGGCGTCTATTTCCAGGTTTTCCTTCTTGGATTAGTCTTTATTCTTTGTAACTGTCAGCTCTCAGCTGTGACAGAAAGACATGTCATGCATCTGTCGGATGATGCATCCATGCCTTGCCCCAGAATAGCCTCCCAAAGTCAGGACAGTTGTGCAACCCCAAGCGTGGCACCTGGGCACCTTCACTACTTGGTGCCTGGATCTTTCCCCAGAGCTCGGAAGTCATCGTGCGCCCCCACACATACACATGCACATTTCACATGCCATGGGAGTCTTTCTGAACTACACACACCAAGAGACACACAAGTGTGCAAAGCAGGTTGGATCTACTTTGAGAGTCTGGGAAAGGAATTGGTGTGGGACTCAAGTGAATTCCACTTTTTAGGTGACCTTCGGCCTCAGTGCCTTGAACCGCCAACACAGGGGTGTTGGGCACAGAGGGTGGACCAGAGGCCTGGCCCTGTGTCACCATGGAGGCCTCCCTGCTGCCAGGGCTCCTCTCCCAGACCAGGGCAGCTGCTCTGCTGGAGCATGGAGGGCTGCTTCTCTCCCTGCAGACAGGCGTGAGAGCTGGGCAGAGGCGTTTTCTTTGGAGTCGGCCAAACATCACCCCCTACCCATCCACCTCTTTCCCTCTGCGGGGTGGGTGGGCGGAGGGAGGTGAAAATGAACAAGAGTTCCTCCTCTGCAGGCCAAAGATGTTCAGCCTGAACTTTGCCAGCCATCCTGGGTGTGCATTTGGGAGAGCAGAGAGTCACCACTAGGTGGTGCTGCTGCTTTTCCAACTGGCCAAGGATCTTCCTGCTGGGTGCCCAGCCTGTGACAGCTTTCCTGCTCCATGCCAGGAATTTTCCAGAGTTGAGGAGCCTGGATCAGGGAGCCCCAAGACAGCCAGCCACTCAGGCAGGACTTGGTTGGCACGCAGAAGCTTCCCACAGCGAGGTTCAAAGTTAGGAGTTGCCAACAGCCAAGAGTCAAAGGAGAAAAGGCTCAGAATGAGATTGGGGGAAAGCGCCAAGGGCGACATAGGGAACTTCATTTTGGTACATTCCAAAAAGAAAAAGCATCAGGGTGCCAGCCACTCAGTAAGAATGCCAAAGTGCTACCAGGTAACACAGTTGTGTCAGCGTGTGTTGGTGACAGGCCATAGAAGTTACTGGCAGGAGTATGCTGGTGCTGGGCTGTGGGAGTGGCGAGGTCCTAGGGCTGTGTCAGAGGGGCTTGGGCTGTGAGCCTGTGCAGCAAAGGTTTATAGTGGCCATGAAGAGTCCAGACCAGCACGGGATCTAAGGGTGGGCAGGCTGCACAGCCGACTGGGGTGTATGGTGAGTCAGCCACAGCAGCAGCAATCAGCTGTTTGGTTCAGCTGTTGAAGAATCAGTGGCATTGCAGGAGTGATGGCCTGGTGGTCCTCCACATCCAGGTGGTGGAAACCACAGTGCACCTAGTTGGGCCAGTCTTTTCAACTGAGCAGTGGATGCTGCCCTCAGTGTTTCAGAGGATATGGGCACCTGGTCTTCTTGCATCTTGGTTCCAGTTTAAAGAGCAGGTGGAAGTCATGGTCAGGATGACCTTTGCACAAATCCATCTTGTGCACCAATTGCATACATTTCTGGATCAGGAAGCCCCATTCATGGTCACTCATTACAACACATTCTACATGGGACTGCCCTTGTAGACCATCCAGAAACTACCACTGATCCAGAATGCAGCAGCACAGGTACTCGTGGGTGTACCAGAGTATGGCCATGTAATACTTTATGAGCTGCACTGGCTCCTAGCAGGCTTATGGATGCAATTCAAGGTGCTAGTTACACCTATAGAACTCTTTTTTAGCACAAAGCCAGGTTATTGGCAGAGCCACATATCTCCAATTGTTTCAGCCCATCCCATAAGATCCAACAGGGTGGGCATTCTTCAGGTCCTCTCTGTGAAACAATGCCATCTGGTGGGACCCAGGAGACCTGCCTCCTCTGTCATGATGCCTCCCTTATGGGACAAGACACCTCTTGAGATTCAGATGGCCCAAACCTGTTGGCCTTTCATAAAGCCTTGAAAACCTGGCTTTTCCCCTGGACATTGGGTCGGGATGTTAGGTGAGCCTGCTTTTGTGATGGTGGAGATGACAACTGTGATTGGACTTGGTTGTATTATACTTTCTAGTTTAATTTTTTATTGGTTATTTTTTACATCCTTCTGTTTTATTTCTGTATGAGCTGCTCATCAATCAATCAATATAACAAGAAGGAACAAGAGGGTTTGCTAACTTAGACCTCCTAAGTAATAGGGAGGAATTAGTTGAATGTGACAAGAACCTTAGGACAAAGGGACCACATTATCCTTGTTACTCAGAACAGTGGATGTTGATGAACTAGGACAGGAGGTAGCTTGAAATCCTGTAGATGAAACACATCTGGGAAAGATGGGAAACCATGTGAAATAAGATACTGCCAGCGCAATTGCCAGCTGTTTCTACTCAGAGGCATTTATCCAAGGCCTTGTTGCTTATGATTTTCTGGACTCATGGATGAACAGGAGCAGCCAGAAGCCTCAGGGTTGAAGAAGTGGGCTCGGCAAGGGGATAGGTGCCTGACTGCTCCGAAGAAGAGCATTGGGGAACGTGTGCGGGCTGGTTTTCTGGCTCCCTCAAGGCCACTTCCCACTTTTTTCTGCCACCTCGCCTGTCCTTCCTGTCAGAACCCTGCCAAACACATTCCCAAGCAGACTCGGCAAACCGTTGTGGTTTCCTCGTTCAGACTTGCTAGCTTTCCTTTGGGGAAGGGAACAGTAATGAGATCTCCAGTTGCCCCATCAACACCTGCAGCCATTTCAACATTCTCACGGCATTTATAACCTTTTCATCTTCTTTTAAATTGGACATTAAACTTTTATAGCATTAATTTCCATCCCACCCTGCTTATCTTTCCTGTGGATATCTTTGGAATGCTCCTTCCTGCGCTCCACATTCAGTTTCATCCCACGTTATTCACATCATCCCGTTATTCTTAATGCTGTTCACTCTGCCAGAAGCGCCTCGTTTAGCTCTCTTAATCCCCTCCCAATGTTTTTTCCCTCAAAATTATTCTACCTTTTCTCTGCCTCTTTTAATCATTCTTGCTCTTTTTAGCTACATTCTTTGCAGCCCCTTTTTTCTCTATACACATTATATAATATTTTCTCAGTTTTGCAGCAATCATTTTCTTATATGTATTTTTTTTATTATCCAGAACTTTCATCATTCCACCAAGCACCCTTTCTCATTCAATGCATCATCCTAAGTCTATACACATTTGCAGCCTTGTGTAATCTTTTTTTTCACTCTGTTCTAAGCAGATTCCACCCTGGGTTCCTTATGTCCACTTTCCATTCATTCTGTTGGAATGTAGCTTCTAATACTTTTTATATAGTATTCATAATGTCATCTACTTTTCATTCCCATTTCTTTCACTTCTTTCCTTTTTCTTCTATGTTAATTTCCCCCAAATATCTATTCTTGACACTACCGGGTCTACGTGCCATTCAGAATCTCTCATTACCCTTGCAGCCTTCATTGAATTTTCATCATAATTCATCAATTTTTCATTGCAATTAAATCATTTATATTTATTCCTCTGCCATAGGTACATCTGGATTAAGTTATGCTAAAAGCCCATATTCCAAAGATTTTTTTTTTCTAAGCAGATACCATTCTCATTCATTCTTGATTTTCTTAACGGGCCAATCGCTTTCTCATCTTGTTCCCCTTCATTTCACCTAACAAAATGACCTTTTCTCCCCAGATTCCATTCATTCAGAATATCACACAATTTTTCCTAGAATTCATCCTTGGTGATTTCATTATCACCATTCACTGGAGCATAATATGCGACTATTACCAACCTGTGGATTCTTTCTTTCGTCCACACCCACAACAACCTAAGTGACGTCAGTTCATGCTTTCTTACATACTTCTGGCTCTTTCGTTCATAATTAAACACACACCTCCACTTCCCTGCTTGTTTCCCTCAACTGTGCTCTGCAGGATCTGACCACTTTCATTCATCTCTATTATATCCTTTGCCTCAATCTCACAGACACACAATTTATTTTTCTTTCTTAGATTTCATTTTTTAATCCATTTTCTTTACCATTTAGCTCTCTTACATTCCCAATTGCCATCGTTCGTACACAGAGGTCATCACCAGGTGGCCCACAGGTATTAACCTTCACTGACCATCCTTTGTTAAGTTTTACTGTGCTTTTATACTGTTCAACTCACTGAAGAGTCCTTGTGAGGTAGTAAAACACTGTTTTATTAACAATGGCATAGCTATCAATTAAAACAAGTCACCATTTAAAAATGTCCGTGTCCCCAGCTGACAATAATCCCAGTCACTGCAAGTGCTTTTGAACAGCTCTTCCTGAATATTAGGAGGGACCGTGATATACAGGTCTCCAAAGAAGGCTGTCCCAGAGGATTGGGACTATCACTAAGAAGCACTGGCGTCTGCCCACTGGATCTCCCGTGGATGGTGGGGGATCCATCCGCATACCTACATGACACATGAACTGCATGGGTAGATCCTACTTGAAGTAGATGGTCCTGCCAGGACCTGGGTGCCGGGCCACACAGGCTTGGTAGGTCAAACGTGGCTCCTTGAATCGTGCCCAGAAGCTACTGCTGAACAATGCAAAGCCCACAGCACCAGAGTTGTATGCGTGTAGCAGCGCTCACCTGCCACAAATGGGCTACTGCGTTTTGCATCAACTGCAGCTTCCCCATAGTCTCCAAAGGCAGCCCCATGTAGAGGACATTGCAGTAATCTACAGGAGATGAAAAGGGTGAGTTCTCATGGTTTTGGTCAATTGGTCATTTCACCCAATGCTTTGTGGTAAGAGAGAGAAGGTATGGACTAGGTCACCAGCTTTAGTCACACTTACACCCTGTGCAGGATTCACTGCTAAGCCCAGGATCCGTCAACTGGGGTACATTTGGCCAGCCAGTGCCCCACAAGCCCAACCAAAGCCCAAGTGCTCCTCAAACATGCAGGTGGGGCACTGTGGGAGTCCTGGATGCCAGCCACAGCTGATTGCCATGGTTCAGAAGGAAATGAAAAAGGTGAGAACGTGGACATTACTACTCAGCACTTCCTCAGACGTTACTGTTGCCCATAAACTCAGGCACCTGAGTTGGCGTGGAGCTGGAAAGAACCCAGTCCCTGAATTTGAGAGAGAAACACCCAATAAATACCTTTGCAAAGTGGCTTTTTTGCAAACCACTAGCACTTCTGGAAAAGCAAAAAGCATTTATTAAGGGGGGACGGGGCTCAAGTCTTTATATAGGGTACAGAAACAAATTATTACAAACATTTGATATATGATGGTTGTTAGTTGCCATCAAGTCGTTTATGACTCATGGCGATCCTATGTATAACAGAATGAACTGCTGTTCGGTCTTGCGCATCAAAAAGCAACAAACCATCCATGTGCAGTAAGACTTTGTTTTTGTTAGGTGTGAGATCAGACAGACATCCTTAGATAAACTTCCCCAAGTGGCAAATGTATGTGTCTCAAGGTAGCTGATGGTCGCAGGAACCCCTCTGTCTTTTGCAAAATAGGTCTCTGTCTCCTCCTTTCCCACCCAGGTTTGTTTCTCTCTTAGCTTTGATCAAGGACTTGAGAACACACGCCTGTCGCTTGATTGCTCTCATCGCCCGTCCCTGAAAAGGCACATCAAAGGAAACGGCTTTGGCTCAAAGGAAAAACATGGTTTCGTATACTTAAACCCTAAAATTCTACATAACATTACTGTTTTCCTGAAAGAAAAGGCGTTTCAGTGAGATTCCTCCCTGGACAGGCCAACTGCCGAATTCCTGGTGCTTGTGGTTTCCTTTCCCTGCATGAAGACCTTTAGCAAGGCTTGACAAAGACTGAATCACTGAATCCTAGAGCTGGAAGGGACCTCAGAGGTGGTCTAGTCCACCCCTGATGGTTCTGATAAAGCATTTTAGACCAGTGGTTCTCCAGCCCTGGTTGAAAGACCTCCAATAATGGGGGAACGTGGCACTTAAGGAGGCACCTCATTCCACCAGCCGGCAGCTCTTCCTGACATCTGACCTGGATCAGCCTCCCCAGAGTTCAGCCCACCGGTTCTGGCCCTGCCCTCCCGGGTGCAGGGCCGCAACTAGGGGGGGCAACCGGGGCATGTGCCCTGGGCACCACGCTGATGGGGTGCCAAAATGAGCACTGGGGGGGCACCAAAATGGGCGCAGAATCCATGTTTGCCCCGGGGTGACACAAACCCTAGTTGCGGCCCTGCCCGGGTGGCAGGGAATAAGTCCACTCCCCCTTCGGTGGGACAACCTTTCAGACGTTGGAAGGTGCCAGCATACCACAGATGCAAATGGCCAACTGGAAAAAGCGTGTTCAGTCAAGGAGAAAAATGCAGCTATAATTTGGTGGCTTGTGGCAAATTCCATCCCCAAAGACTGATCAGGCAGGGTGGGGGGCTGCCCTAATGTCAGTGTGCTTCTGTTGAGCTGGGTGCACTCACTTAAGGTACCATCCTTCATAATCAGCCCCCCATGTCTATCCCATGGGTATCTGCTTACAAAAGAGTACAGTAATTGGAGGGGGGGGGGACTTGATTCCAGTAAGACTGTCAAAGTTAAATTCTGACTGATGGGTTCCTGCGCTAACCTACCTATTTATACATACCAACCATTCATTCCAGATGCAAAATATTCCCAATTTTCAAAAAAGACAGTAAGATTGATGCATTGGGGCGTGCATGCACTTGAGTCTTGGGGTGAGATGGACAGTCCTAGTGCTTCCCACGAAGGTCTGTTCCCCCACCCCGCCCGGGGAAAGGCAGCTGGTCTGCCCTGAGCAGCCCCTTCCCTCCAGAGGAGCCCTCTGGGCCACTGGTTTTCCTGGAGGACCAGGTGGCAAGCCCTTCCTTCAGCAGCCCAACCAGAAGACGACTTACTGGTTCACCAAACCCTTCTTCTATCTCGAGAGGTTGAGGACCCAGTGAAAGGGGAAAGGAAAGTGGGGGGGGGTGATGGAAGGAACTGGATCAGCCACCAGCTGCTTGTCCCCCTCCCTCTCGCACCCACAAGGTCACATGAGCAAAGTCGGTCCCTCCAAGGAAGCTGGATTCCCCCCCCCGCCAGACCTGTGGTGTTGTGTTCACTGATTCAATGTAGTTTATACATTGTAATGTTTCACATGCCATGGCACTGACATGTGTTTCTGTTTGGGAGGGAGCTGCTGTGAGACCTTGTACCAAGCTCTGTATGTGAAATCAGGACAATGGAATGTGTTTGGGTTATTTTCTCTGTTCAAGGACTTTTCCCGCAGACCATCAGAAACCGTTAGGAGCACCTGGGATTGTGAACTTGAAAAGACTCTACGGGGGGAGGGGTTTCATTTGCACCGAGGGCTTTTAGTTTGAATTTGGCACGCTTTCGTCATTCTCAGCTTTCTCTGTGATCCTGCATACTATTCTTTAATAAATCAGATATCTTTGAATTCCTACTCATGAGTCTGATGGTGTTTTAGAATAGGCAACCACTGTTGCAGAATGCTGGGAAAGCCTTTAGCCCAGGAGAGATCAGAAAAGTCACACACCAGGCATTTCTATAAAAATAATTTATTTACAAAAAGGCAAAACAAAAGCAAAACATATTTAAAGGACTTAGCTCTCATTGAGAGCTACCTAGCTTGGCTACATATCGGCACAGAGAAAAAGAGGAAGTGAAACAAGTCCGGGCAGGTTTCCTCCCCCCAGGCGATTTGCATCAAGCACATGAAAGGAGACAATCAAATACAACCTCTTCACCCAGCCAAAATGATTAGGTACAATAGCAGTCTTAATCGTTAGTAGGAAAACCTCAACAACCATTACATGTGGCTTTGTTGACCCAAGCTTCCTGCCCACCTTTCCTGGCTTCCAGCCAAACCCAGGAAGGATGAGGGCCCTACCTTTCCTAAAAGCCTCCCTGAGAGGGAGACCCACCCACCCAAGGACCCCACCACCCTGGGGCTCCTGGACCCTGATTCTCCCGGGCTTCCATTCATGGCAGCCCTGTGCCAGGAAGAGCTTTATAGGGGACCCGCACCCCCTTGGGATTGCACCCAGTAATATCCTGGGAGCCAATGTAGTGCATGAAGCAGAGATGTAGCACAGGCTTACCAGGTGAGCCCCAAACTGCCCACGTTGCCACATCCTGGACCAGCTGAAGCTTCCAGATGCTCTTCAGGGGCACTATTATGCCATTCTTGACATTATCAATATGTAAGTCACTAGTTCTTTAGATTTGATAGTCTTGTTATTTACAATTAAACTGGGGGTCCATTCTGATTTCCTGACTGATGATTTACACATTTCTGTAAATACTAAACTGCTACATTTCTGATCTTTGGGTATCTCCAGCACAGATTAAAATCTGCACCTTTCTCACTGCCAATATTCTGGCAGAGCATAGGTTTATTTTTATTTTTATTTTTATTTATTTATTTATCAAATTTGTCACCACCCATCTCCTCTGACTGGAGGGACTCTGGGCGGTTTACAATACAGAACAATAAATATACAATAAAATTCTAATAAAATCCCACTAAAACAATTTCTTAACTACCCCAGCTCATAAAGTCCAGATGGCTGTGCTCTCCTTCAGTCATTATGTAGGAGGGGCACTTCAAGGCACTAGCCAGCCCCAAGTATGTCAATTCTCCTCCCTATATATGCCAGCTTCACTGGAGTCATGAACTGCCTTCACATTATTTGATGTAATTTTCTTTCATTTGGGCAAAGGATGAGAATATAGCCTTGGAAACCCAAATCTTATTCCAATTCCTCCATTATTGCTTTAGGTCACTTTCAAAACTGATTTTAATCCATCTAAGAGTAGGATCTTGAGCTCCAATGAAATAGCATTAAGTTTGGATGATAACCATATTGTTGACTTACTGGTATTTTGAATTCATTGTTCAAATTCAGTAAGCTGCCTGGTAATACTTGATGGAGTTTTTAAAGGTTAATAAAAGAACTCCAAGCAGTGAACAACAATCTTGCAAAGTAGAAGCATGAACCAAAACTTGCACATTTAGCTTAATTACGTTCAGAAAATAATCCAGTCTTCACACAGTAGTTAGATGAAGAGGGGAAAAAAGGTAGCTTACATTTATTCAGTAGATCTGGATGCAAGCGGCTTCATAGTAGAAGGCACTTATTCATCAGTGGTTCTCTGTAGACACTTTCTATGGAAATAGAAAGTCTGCATGCAAGCGAGATGGGAGGACAAGAGCTGCATTCTGCAGCACCTCCTGCTTGCAGGTGTGTCCAAGAGGTAATGGAGATTGTTAATCCCCAAGCCCATGAAGAAGGAGGAAGTGGAAATCAGGTGACCCATGTGACATCCCACAAGCCCAATAGCGATGCATTTACTAGAAAGATTCCCTTATGCTCATGAGACAATACTGAGTTGACCCCTGATAATTCCAACACCCCTTCTCAAGTTAGCATGTCTCAGAGTCCATAAGGTTCAACTCCTTCCGCAGTTCTTGGTAACTGCTCCTCAGTAACAGCTTCATGAGTATGTCCGCAGTCATGTTCCTTGTGGGACAATAGTCTAGTCTGACTATTCCTTGCTCTTGCAAGTCTTTTACTACATGATACTTAACATCAATGTGTTTAGTTCTCCCATTAATCTTTTCTGACCGTGAGAGTCTAATACAACTTTGGTTGTCTTCATAGACCTGAATAGGGGTAGATTCCTCTATTCCCATGTCTTCAAGCACTCGCTTGAGCCATGAAACCTCTTTGCATGCTTCTGCTGCTGACACATACTCCGCCTCTATGGATGAATGTGCAACTGTGCTTGCTTACGGCTTCCCCAACTTACTGCTCCACCCCCGTAGAAAAATACATACCTACTAGTGGATTTACGGTCAGTAATGTCTTCTGCCCAACCTGCATCTACATACCCCACTAGTTTAGGATTGTCAGTGGCTGGTGGCTTTAGTTTTAGGTGTATGGTGCCCTTTAGGTACCTTCCCACCCGCTTAACACCAGTCCAGTCTCTCTCTGTGGGTGAGTGTGCTAGTTTTTCTGCATAGTATGTTTACTGCAGCTGCTAGGTCTGGCCTAGTGGTAGTGGCTAGATACAATAGCTTACCTATGGCCCTTTTATAGCCATTGTTCTCAGGTAAAAGTTCACTAGGTTCCTGTTGCTTGTGGAAACCTGTTTCCATTGGTGTTGGCATAGGATTGGCATTTTGCAGTCCTAAGCTCTCCAACGGTTCTAGGATCTTTTGCTTCTGGCTTAGAAGAAAGCTTCCATCTTCTTTTTCAATCTGTATCCCCAAGTAGTAGCTGGCATTGCCCAGATGCTTGGCTTCTACTTCTTTGTTCAGGTTGGACACGATTTCATCAAAGTCTCTTTTGTTATTGTGGCAAGTCATCAAATCATCCACGTAACAAAGAATGTACACCTCTCTGCCATTTGTGTCTTGTGTAGAGACAGGGATCAGCTTTGCCTTGAACAAAACCTTGCGTAAGAAGTACTTGGTTCAACTTCTTACTCCATGCTTCAGGCCATAAATCCCCTTCTGAAGTTTGCAAATGAGTTGCTGTGTCTTGGGATTGGCAAAGCCTGGGGGTTGCAGCATGGACAGTTCTTCCTCCATCTCTCCATGTAGAAATGCAGTCTTTACATCTAGGTGTTCAACACTCATGTTCCTGGAAGCTGCTAGACTCAGGAGCGTTCTGATTGTGGTATGTTTTACAACGGGAGCAAAACATTCATTGTAATCAAGTCCATGTTTTTGCCAATAGCCTTTTGCAACTAGTCTAGCTTTGTATCTTTGTACTTCTCTATTTTCATCTTGTTTGGCTTTGAAAACCCATTGCATCCTATGGCTTTCTTGCCTGTTGTCAAAGTTTTTGTCAAAGTCCATGTTTTGTTCTTGTGTAGAGCCTCTGGCTCTTCTTGTGCTGCCTTCTTCCACTTGCTTGCCTCATCTGGTGGCATTTGCTGCACTTTGTTCCACGATGCAGGTTCTTTTGGTAATGACGACCATGCGAGGTAGGTGAGTCTCTTGGCTAGAACTCCTTTGTTGGGTTGTGGTGAGCATCTTGGAGCAGGTTCAGGAGTGGCGCTTGGTGGTTCAACCCCTTCTGCACCCTCAGCCTCATCATCTGACTCTGGTGGAGTTTCTGCCTGGGCTTCAATCTCCCTCTGGGTCGGTGTGGTGGTTGTGTCTTCAAACATTGGGCTAAATGTCTCAAGCTGGTAACTGCTGCTGCTGGTTTCTGCGCAGTCATCATCATTGTGACTATGGTAGCCTCTCTGTTGTTCATCGAAGTACACCACTCTGCATGTGCTTACTTTTCCTGTCTTGGGGTTCAGGATTCTGTATCCCTTGCTTCCTGGAGCATACCCGATCATGATGCCTTCTTCAGCTCTGTGGTCTAGTTTGGATCTCTTCTCCTTTGGTATGTGTGCATAAGCCTTGGATCCAAATCCTCTCAGATGCTTTACGCTTGGTTTGCGTTCATGCCATAGCTCAAAAGGTGTTACCTTGTTGGCTTTGGTTGGCAGTCTATTCTGTAAGTATGTTAAAACAGCATCTGCCCAGTATTCGTCAGGCAGATCTGCTTCTAAAAGCATACATCTTACCATGTCCATTAGTGAGCAATTTTTCCTTTCTGCAACTCCATTTTGTTCAGGTGTGTATGGAGTGGTTAGTCTGTGTTCTATACCTAGTTGTGTTAGGTATGTTTGCATGGTTTGTGAAATAAACTCACCTCTGCAGTTGCTTTGGAGGGCTTGAGGGGTTCTGTTGAACTTGTTGGTCACCATGGCTACATATGCTTTCAGCATGTCTGCTGTTTGGGATTTCTCCTTCATTAGGTAGGTCACACAGTATCTGGAAAAATTGTCTATAAAGCATAAAACATATTTATTTCCGCCTGCTGATGCTTGAAGAGGTCCACACAAATCAGTGTGGATAAGTTTGAGTGGCTTGGTTGCCCACCTTTCCCTTTGTTTGGGTATGGCTGGTCTTGTTGCCTTTCCTTTGATGCATATTACACATTTCGATTGACATTTATCATGGTTGCTTATTTCAAAACCTCTTACCATGCCTTCAGTTTTCATTCTTAAAATTGCATTAAAATCACGGTGCACAAAACGTCTGTGCCAGGTGGTGCCGTTGTTGTCCTCCTTTTGCTGCTGACAGGCAAGGCTGACATCTGGTGGCAGTTGTTTGCAGTGCACCTGGTAGATGCCATCCTTTTGAAAACCTGTAACATAAACGTTTTCTCCACTGGTGACTTTACATTGTCCATTAGCATTAAAAATCACATCAAAACCTTTGTTATTCCATGTTGAGACACTTAGTAAATTGGTTTCTAAGTCTGGTACATAGAAAACATCTTCTGCTATAAGATCTTTGTGTTCACTTCCATTGATGCATCGCAATGGTACATTTCCTTTTCTTTGAATCAAAGTTGAATTGCCATCTGCTAATGTTATGCTTCCTTCTGTGGTTTCATTTAGCTCACAAAAGTCACGTCTATTCCCACATAGATGCCTGCTGGCCCCCGAATCGATTATCTAGGACATTTATTGGTATCAGCTTTATAAACAGTGTGTAAAGCCTTCTTACCTTTAAATTTTTTTTCCTTGGATTTATCCTTGGAAAAATCTTTCTTGTCCTTATTTCTGCAAAACTTTGCCATATGTCCTGGCCTTTTACATGAATTACAGATAATGGCCCTTTTTTCTGTCCCTTTGTTTTTCTGGTGTGTCACTGATTGCTCTGATTCATGTTTACCCTTCGTTGCTAGGTAACCAATGTCTCTGCCAGGCTCTCTATTGTTTTGCGAATTCTTTTGCCTTCGGCATTCTGATCTGATCCCTCCCAGAAGCTAAGAAAGATTTTTCCGTTCTAAATTCAGGCCAGCAACAAATGGGAAAAATCTGTTCAGTAATGTACTCAGCACGAAAGACATTTTTTGTTCATGAGATTCTGGACTGTGCTCAGCTGATCAAAGATTGCCTGTAGCCTGATCAGGTGGTCATTTACATTTACATTGTCTTCCAAATTGCACGCATGCAGTTCTTGTAACAAAGAGATCACTTTCTGATCATCAGCTTCTGAGTATAGGGTGCATAAATTCTTAATCATTTCCTTCGCAGTAGAAATATTTTTAATCTCTGCTAATCTATGATCTGGAAGAGATCTAGCATAAGAATTTTAGCTCTCTTATTCTTTTTCTTCCACTGTCTTTTGGCTTCCTCCCCATCCTCTGGTTTAGGTTCAAGTAAATCCATTACATCCCAACAGTCTTCAAAATCTAGCTGCATCCTCAATCTTAATAGCCATGCTGAGTAATTATCCTCAGTCAATTTTGGTATGGGGGGGACCCCCTCCTCTCCATTCTTCAGAGAGAAGAGAATTTTTTTTTCTGAACTTTGCCTTTTAAATGTGCAAACAGCTTCCTTTTTGGCTGTGAGGCCAAAAAAAGCCCTTTCAGAAATCAGTTCTTGGTCAGTATACTGGACTCTGCTGGGCTGCACTGGTTTTGTCCAGGGCCCATAACCTTTGATGGAGTTTTTGAAGGTTAATAAAAGAACTCCAAGCAGTTAACAACAATCTTGCAAAGTAGAAGTGTGAACCAAAAAAGGAACTTGCACATTAAGCTTAATTATGTTCAGAAAATAATTCAGTCTTCACACAGTAGTTAGATGAAGAGGGAAAAAAAGGTAGCTTACATTTATTCAGTAGATCTGGATGCAAGCAGCTTCATAGTAGAAGGCACTTATTCATCAGTGGTTCTCTGTAGACACTTTCTATGGAAACAGAAAGTCTGCGTGCAAGCGAGATGGGAGGATGAGAGCTGCATTCTGCAGCACCTCCTGCTTGCAGGTGTGTTCAAGAGGTAAAAATCGAGATTGTTAATCCCCAAACCCAAGGAGGAGGAGTAAGTGGAAATCAGGTGACCCATGTGACCCCCCACAAGCACAATATAGATGCATTTACTAGAAAGCCCTTTATGCTCATGAGACAATACTGAGTTGACCCCTGATAATTCTAACAATACTTTGGGTATTGTGTTGGAAAGAAAAAAAATCAAGAACAGGCAGGACTGATGTCTGAAAATGCTTGTTTTATCTGGACTTGAAGAGGCATGATTCCCATACCTGGAGTATCTCTCACTCTACCCAACTGAGCTTGGCCCTTTCAGTCCTGCCCAGTATTTCCTCACCCAAAGGATGCCCCACAAGTTAGAAAGGGGGTGAAAGGGAGGGATACATTTGCAGTTACTACCTTTTCCTGATTTCCAGAGTTTATTTTATTTACTGTGTCAATCTTCATAAGATATTTAATATTTGTAAACCACCTCCAAACTCCAAGCAGTTTACAAATATTAACAACAAAAATACACTTTCATGCGTCAAAAACAAAAAATATAGTAAGTAGTGTCAACTAATAAATGCAGACACAGGCATACATATGCACACAGCACATACCCATCCGCCCACCCATGCACAAGAGCCTCTACAATCCCTCCGCCGCCAAAAGTCAGATTTTTGCTAGTTTCTAGAACGCCCCGAGAATGAAGCCATTCTCCCCTCGGGGGGGACAAACTGCTCCATAAGAGAGGAGCTGCCCTGCCTGCCATCACCCCCCCATGCCCCCTTTTGCCTCCTGGTGTGCTGGGATCCTTAGTGGGCCTCTCTGGTCATCCTGGCTGGACAGGCAGGAAGCCCGCCGGTGTGGAAGATGAACTCTGGCCTCGAGAAGGAGGCAGGGAGACACTTGCTGGTCCTGGGGCAGCAGCAGAACAGGTGAGAAAGAGACCCAGGAGAGCCTCACCTCGACCTTGTTGCCCTTCAGAAGGGGCAGGAAGGGCTCGGGTAGCTTCCAGGCTCCTGTTCCTAAACCCGGTGCCAACAACGTCTGCTTAGGAAACAGCTATCCAAGAGAGGCTGAGCCTCTGCGGGCTCTCCGGTGATGCTGCCTGAGCCTTCGAGCCAGGCCAAGCCAGATCAGCACGAAGGGAAAGCACCTTAGACACAGAAGGCCAGACAGAAGCGGCTGCTTTTTCTCATCATATAATCGTTAATAACCAAATCTTAGTGCCTAAACCAGCTTCGAATTCATATTATATTACAGTTCCCAAATTCAGGAGAGCCCTATCTCTAGCCCAGTTTAATGCCCTCCCCACAGCTGTTTCGGGAGGGAAATACAGGAAAACCCCGTATGAAACCCGATATTGCCCTGTAACACGGGTGCCATAGAAACCACGGCCCGCGTTCTTTTGTACTGTCAGTTTTACAGGGACATTCGCAGCCAAATGATTAACCCCCTTTTTATTTAAATTCTTGGGGCACTCTGATAAATTTTACTTGCATTATCTGTTAAATAACCAAAACAAATGTCTTTGAAAATAGCAAAATTAGCCCACAAATGGTTGCCAACAGTTATTGATATTAGGGGATAATTTTGTTTTGTTTGTTTTATAGAATGTATTTTTATTGGTCAATGACCAAAATAAAGTTTCAGACAGACACACAGACAGCCTGCCCAATAAAGTCGCATTCCTGGAATCCCTGCAGGATCTGCTTCTTGACCTGGCCTGCCTCAGAGGGCTGACAGTGGGAAAGGTGCTGTCTTAAATCTCCAGGATCTGAGCCATGCAGAGCTTAAGGCAGTGACCAGCATCTTAAATTGCACTCAGATTTCAAAAATGGATTAGGGGTAGAGATTGATACTGTCTTTAGTTTAACCATCACAAAAGGCTAAACTTTTATTCCTCCTTTTAAAATTTCAGGAGGTTCCCTGGAAAACCCTGACTTAGAGGTTCTGCATTGGCTGCCATTCCCACACTATTCCTCAGCTGTGCAGCTTCATGAATGCCTTGGTTTTTTATTTGCATGTCTGAAGGCCAAAAATAATTTTTGTCACATTTGATGGTTTCCAAATGGAATTAAATTCCATGTCAGATTTACTCTTGAAATATGAATTTATTTTGGACAACAAGGCATACTCCTGGAGCTTAGTTAGCCACTCTTCTGCAGAAGAAATTTGCATACTTTCCAACAGGAAGTATAAAGTCTCCTCGCACATTTACCTGTACAAAGCTAATTCTATATACTGTGTGGGAATGTAAGGTTTAGTCATATTTAATTTAAATGTAGCAAATTGAAAAGGAAAGTCAACTTTTATAATTTGTTTCACTCTATTATAAATCGTTTTCCAAGACAGTTTTAACTTCCCCTATCTTGAAATACCTGCTGTTATATTTTTTCCAGATCTGTGAATAATTACTTTGGAACACGTCTATTATTTTCTGTCCAGTAGATTTCTAGGTCCTTAATCTTTTTAGCAATGATATTAAACCCTGTTATTTGGTACACATATTTTTCTTCCTCATTAAGTTCCATGTCAACTTTAAGTTTTACCCTTATTGCTCTGGTCTCCCATCCAGTCCCATCCAGCCATAATCTTCTCATGCCCCCCTCAGGCAGTCTGTTTGCCCCATTGAATAAGGGGGGGGGGAGGAAAGGGGGAAAAGAAAGCGACAGGGGTCTTCCAAAGGGTGCTGGGCAGACTGGAATTATTCCCTTAAGATGTTGCATTCCCCTCTATAGTGGGCCAAGCCCTCCCAATGCCCACATTCAGTCTGTTGTTTAGCCAATTGCTAATTCACCAGGAATTAGCTTTAATGCATTAATAAATGTTGCCGTTTTCCTGACAAATGGCCATAATAACGCATTTTAATGGGCTGCAGTAGTCAGGGATAAATATCTTTTGCATATTACTTATTCAGTACATCTGTAGCTAATTACATTTGCTGAATAATTACATTGCTGCTGCCTTAGATTTCCCCCCCAACCCAGCCTGTGTCAGCAGTCTGCCTGTGATAAATTCCTCCCCCCCACTCCGAAAAGGGCATCCCAGAGCCATGGTGATTATGGTGCTTAATCATCAGCCATAGGGGGAAGGCCCCTTGGCACCGCTATCCAGCTGGGCATGTTGCCAGCAGCCCTGATTTAGTTCCCTCTTCAGAGAGAGAGATCGCCCCAAAGACCATGCAGGTGGGCAGGGCGTTGTTTTGGCTAGGGGGCCCCGGGTGGGAAGGGCTGGGCTTCAGCTTCTCCAGGAGCACCAGAAGGGCCAACGCAGCAGGCAGGTCCTCCAGTACTGCAAGGGCCACGTTGGGCTGCAGAAATCCTGCAAGTCAGCTTCTGGGGGACTTTGACCACTTTCTTGGAGGCATCAAGGTTAGAACTGTTTTGTGTCTGTCTTTTTTTTTTTTTAACAAAACAGAGAAGGGGACGCCAAAGCTCTGAGTAGATGTGGCGTCAAAGAAGAATGCCCTCTAAAACAAGATACTTCCCTTTGGGCCAGTGAGAACACTGGGAAGTCGGGTGGGTGGGTGCGGTGCTCTGACTGCCCCGCAGGACCCCAAATTGTTTCTTTGCCAGAAAGTAGGGGAGTTGCTTTCTGCCACTCCCAGGAGCCCCCACCACTCCTTTCTTTCATCTTGCTGGTTTTCTGGGCAGGTGGATATACTTACTTACTTACTTACTTATTTGCAGGGCTTAGATGGCTGCCTATCGCATACAATGCTTCTAGGCGGCTCACTACAATCCATAAAACATGGTGAAAAAGAAAGCCAGTGCAGCCTAGTGGTTAAGGTACCAGGCTAGAATCCAGGAGGCTGTGAGTTCTAGTCCCCCCTTGTTGGTATTTATTTTTTCTGCTTTTGGCTGTAGAGGAATTAAGGTTACTATGGTAACAAATCACTCTGGCAGAGTCAGAAGGTCAAACTTAAGTATCCTTAGTTTTGGGGGTGAAAAGGCATGGCCATATAAGGTAAAAGCTCCTGATTTGCCTGGAGGGCAGCTTGCCTGGGCTTGTTAGTTTCAGTTGCCTTTCTATCTGCCTTCCTCCCTGTCCTCTCTGAGCGCGTGTGAATGCACAGCTTGAAAACGTTTTTGTGCTTTCTGTAAATAAATTTATTTTTATAGAAATGCCTGGTGTGTGATTTTTCTGATCTCTTGGGCCAAACACTTTCTAGCACACTCTGACACACCTGAGGTGTGAAAGCTGGCTGGGTGACCCTGGGCCAGTCCCCCTCCCTCAGCCCAACTCACCTCATGGGGTTGCTGATTTGGGGAAAGGAGGAGGAGGAAGGAGTATTAGGTATGTTCACCACCTTGAGTTATTTATAATAAAGGCGGAATAAAAATACATAAATAAATAAAAAGAAAGGCCCCCTTCCCCTCTGGCACCAGGCCAAGCACCCTTGCAGCTCAGCCCCCACCTTCACCCAGTGCCTGGGGGAGAACCAGGTCTTTGCGGCCCTCCAGAAGGCTAAGCGGACAGGGAGGTTAACAAGGGCGGGGGCTACCGCCAGCTGCTGTCTTCATCGTACGCCAAATGTTAGACCATGAAGAGCACCATGCCATTGCCAAACCTGCAGTCTTCAGGCTGCATTTATTCTTGGAATAAGCGCAAGAGGAACAGAAACGACCACTGCCAGCACGGCAGAAAACAGATGTAGAAGGGAAAGGAAGCCCGCCCCAGCCCGGACCGACAGCACCGGGCGGCTGCATCCACTGCCTCCCAGAATCATCCCATGGCACAGAGGAGAGGCCCAGCAGTTCCAGAATCTGCTCTCCTCTCCTCTTCCTTTTCTCTGCTGCTTCCCCCTCTCTTTACTGTGGGCCTGTGGTCAGGGAGCCATGCACATTCATCATCAGGTCCCTCAGACCAAGAGGGGCTTGTCTCTAGCCAACTGCCCCAGCACGGCTGCCAGCCTGGACCACTCAGGCAGAGGTGGACCCCAGTCCTCTTATGGCCTGGTGGGATGGACCTTACTCACCTGGGATGGGGAGCAGAGGCAGGCAGCAGGACCATGATGCACGTGCTCCGGTACCCTGCCTGGGACTCCTCACCAAGCCCTGCCAAGGTTTTTGCTGCTACAGGTACCCTTAGTAGATGCCCTTGCCTATTTCAACCATATACTGGGTTTTCTTTCCTTCGTTTATCCTCCCTCTTTATGAAGCTTGACTGGTTTTTGCATTTGAGCCTCCAGGCATTGTTTGGTGTTTCTCTCATTCTATTCTGTTGTGGGGGGGAGTTTAAGGCCCAGCCCCTGAGGCTTAAATGGGCAAGAAGGCATTAGTCAACATCAGAACTTCATCTGTTTTCAGTGCCTCCTGGTGTGCTGTCCAAATCCTGTGATGGTAAAATGTGCTACAGACCCCTTTGACTAGGGGTCAAGAGACATCACTGTTGCACATGGTTTTTTGGGATATTTTAGAGAGTTTACAAATGAGCAGTAATAATTGCAAGAACATTAATTGCAAAGGATGGGAAAGTGACCTGGTGGGATTTGTTGGCAGAAAGAAGCCAACTCAAGAAATGACTGGATGAACGACTGTGCCATGTTGACCATGTTTGCAATCCCACTGCTTGATGATCTTTTCTAGGATTTTTCCAGGTCTTGATGTCCAGCTGATTGGTTTGTAGTTTCCTGGGTCCAGTTTCCCCCCTTTTTAAAATATAGGGACAATGTTGGCTTTTCTCCAGTCTTCTGGCACTCCCCCTGGGCTCCAAGATTTCTCCAAGGTTTCAGTCAGTGGCTCTGAGATGACCTCTGCCAACTCCTTTAACATCTGGGGATGTACGGTAATCCATCTTGTCTGGGAAACCTGAATTCATTCAAAGCAACTAGGTGTTCTCTCTCCAGGTCCTTGCTTATTTTGAACTGCATTTCTCTTCTGCTCTCCATGGTGCAGCTTCTGATAGGTCAGACTTCTTTCTCCTTTTGCCAAAAGACAGATGCAAAGTAGGAATTAAACTGTTCAGCTTTCTCCCTGTTGCCCGTCATCAGCGTGCCATCCTCAAACAATGGGCTAACCGTTTCCTTGATTCTTCTCTTGTTCTGCACATATCCAAAGAATCATTTTTGGTATTCATCGCAAGTCTTAGCTCATGCTAAGGCTTAGCCTCCCTGACCCTTTCTTGCAGAGGCAGGCTATTTCCTGATACTCTGTTTTTGTTATAATGTTCTCTTCCCATTTTATAAATCTCCTTTTTGTTTCTCAGTTTATTAGAGACATCTTGATGCAACCATGCCAGTCTCATCAGGGGTCTCCTTTTTTTTTCCTCTTTAGTATTCTTTGGGTTCAGGCCTTAATTATTTCATTTTCAGAATTTCCCAACTATACTGAACTGTTTTTCCCTTCAGGATTTCCATCTATGAAATCCTCCCTAGTTTTTCCCCTTAGCTTATCAAAGTCAGCTCTCTTGAAATCTGGATTGCTAATCTGCCTACCTTCAATTCTCCCTACCTGCAATATGGTGAATTCTAAGATTACACAGTCACTCTCTCCCAAAGTTCCTACCATTTACTCTTCTTTGACCACTTTTTCCAAGTTAGTAAACATTAAGTCCAATAAGAGTCGCTTGTTGAGATGGGCGGCTATAGAAATCAAATAAATAAATAAAGATGATCCTCTAGTTCCCTGCTTCACCTTTTGGACAATGAAGTTGTCTGCAGGGTACATCAAAAACCTGTTGGATCTCCTGCTTGCTACAGAGTTTGATTCTCAGTTGATCAAGTAGTTGAAATCCCCCATTATCACAGTAGTATGTTTCCTGAATATCTTGGCCATCTGGTTGGTGAAAATTTCTTCTATATGTTTTGCTTGGTTGGGTGGCCTGTAGTACGTACCCAGTACCCACAACAATGTCATTTCTGTTTCTTCTTCCCTTAATATTCGCCCAGCCACTTTTAGTAGGCTTTTCACATTGATATCATGAATTTCTGTACAGGTGTAGGCATTCTTTACACATAATTCAAGTCCACCTCCCCGTTTGTTGGGTCTGTTTCTTTTGAATGATTTGTATCTTTCTGGAACTATGTTCCAATCATTAGATCAGCCCTATCAAGTTTTGGCAATAGCTACAGTACCATATTTGCCCTTCCATACTAGGGATTCAGGTTCTGCCTGTTTGTTCCCCACATTCTGTGTCTTTGTGTATAGGCACATGAGCCCTTTAATACTGCCCTTCTGAAGTTTGTCCGCTGCATCTCCTCGTTTACCACATTTGGTCTTCTGTTTTGATTATGGTTTTAGGTAGCGGCCTCCCTTCCCCTCTGGATTTAATTTAAAGCATTCCAGATGACCTCAGAAAGGTATCTTCCGAAGGCATTCCTCCTTGTCTTTGTGAGGTACAGCCCATCACTCTCCAAACCTTCCTGTAGGCAGTGAAGACCATGCTACAGGAATTCAAAGGTTTCTTGACAAGCCCATCCCTTGAGCCCGTGCTTCACCTTCAGAATCATCTGTTCCTTCCTCAGGCCATAACCATCAGGTGGAAGTATCGGTGAAAAATTACCTGTGCTCCAAATTCTCTTGCCTTCCCACCTAACTCTTCTTAGCCACTCTATGTTCTTTCCATTATCTTTCTGGCATGTTATTTCTTCACGTGAAATGGAAGAAAGGGATACGGTCAGTAGGTTTGGTTAACTGAGTCAGCCTCTCCATCACATCTTGGATCTTCATGCCTCAGAGACAACAGAAGAAAAAGGAGGAAAAGCAAGGGTGGGGTTAGGGTTAGGGTTAGAAGAAGGAGGGATGGGCTGTGTTACCATGAGATGGACACTGAGTGGCTGAACAGTCATACCGAACAAGTGGACGTCAACGCTTTCACATCAAACTTGAGGGGAGTGTTAAGGTGCTCACTGCAACATAGACTCTGTTCTGTGCTAATTAACATATTTATAAATGACTTGGATGAGAGGTTTGAAAATACTATTATCAAGTTTTGGATGACACAAAGATAGTAAGCATCTCCAAGGACAGTATCAGTTTCCAGGAGGATCCTGACAACCTAGGACATTGAACAAAATTCAAGAAGATATATATATATGGCTTGAAGTTACGATGGCACTGAATGAATGGTAGTTATGACCGGTCCTTGAAGTTATGGCCGTTGCAGCGCCCCTACAGTCACGTGATCATTTATGGCCACAGCATGCACTTCAACTCCCCTCACCCACCTATCTCCCCCCATCTCTGCCCTTTTGGCTGCCCTGCACCTCTGCCACCTACCCTCACTGCCCCTGCTTTCACCATCTTCTTCCTCCTGCTGCTTACGAGACGGTCCCAGTTGTAACTTCAAGGACCGGCTGTCACCAGCAAGAGGAAAAAGACAGCGAAGGTCAGCTGGGAGCAGTGGTGGTGGCAGAGTGCCAAAGGGCAGAGGCAATTGGAGGGACCTGAAGTGGAGGTGAGCACAGCAGGGCAGGAGAAGTGTGAGGTCCTCGCCTAACAACTGCAACCAGGACGATTGGAATGGCCGCTGCTAAGCAGTGTGGTCATCTGATATTTCACCTAACGACCACTTCACTTAGCAAGGGAAATTCCTGTCTCAATTAGTGTCATTAAGCAAGGACTACCTGTACTGCTAGACACCACCCTTTAGGAAAGACATTGACAGACTGAAGCATATCCAGAGAAGAACAACCAAGATGATAAGGGGCCTGAAAGGAAAAGTTATGAAGAACATTTGAAGGGGATGAGGCAGAATTGTTCAGCTGGTCCAGAAGACAGGACAAGGAGCAATGGATTTAAAATACTAGGAGACAGATGTGGTTGGACATCAGGAGGTATTTCCTAACTGTAACAGCCACAACAAAGGAACAGACTGCCTCAGGAGTGTAGACTTCCCTTCCCCGGAGGGGTCAAGGCAGAGGCTGGATGGATGGCAGAGGCCTGTCAGAGATGCTGTAGAGATGG
Source organism: Candoia aspera (assembly GCF_035149785.1). Taxonomy (NCBI): domain Eukaryota; kingdom Metazoa; phylum Chordata; class Lepidosauria; order Squamata; family Candoiidae; genus Candoia; species Candoia aspera. Next base: position 19,564,934 of record NC_086166.1, on the reverse strand, counting down.
ATTCCCACACAGGGGAAGAGATTGTAATGCAGCACCTAGAAAGGACAGCACTCCCACACATATAACCCAAAGTATGGATCCGGTATGTAGATGACACTTTCATCAGAATACAAAAGAAACAACTGGAAGAAACCCACAATACCATCAATAACATCTTTAATGGAATAAAATCACAAGGGAGGAAGAAAACAACTTAATCTCACAAAATCACATGGACAGACTCAACCATAGTTTCAACTGGGAACGGTGAGCATCCGAAACCAAGCCAAATCCAAAACCGCCAGAGAATTCCTGGAAGCCTGGCACTCAGACCAAGCAGCCATCAACAGACACACAGAGGTAAACAACATTTACATACCATTCAGAAGGGACAGTAGAAAAGGCAAAAGACCAGAACACTCCCTTGCCAGCAATTGACACCCAGATAGGCAAAAACCAACGCTAGGATTAACACCAGATGAACCATCCAACAGCACAATACACCCTAATCAAGGAACTATTAACTCAGGCAATCAACCAAGCGGCAAACAACAGCCCAATCAAAGGACTCCCAAGGAGAGAACAACGCCCCCACCAGCACAAGCAGGGCAAGCCACAGTATATAAACTGAGAGCAAGGCCCGCTCCCTCTTCACACTGAAGATGTTGCCTAGTCTGGCAATGAAACATCTGCAAGAAAACAACCAGGCTCAGAGAGCACCAAGGACTCCACAGGTTCCCTATTACTATAAAAGTCTTTTAGTCTATAAAGACTAAATTCTCTGAAAAATTTCAGTGGTTTTTATCCCCAAAAAACATTTTTCAAGAATAAAAGGATTGAAAATATATTCACTAAAATGATGCTTCAAGTTTGGAAGAGTAAATACATTGTTTTGATAAAGGGCACTTCTCCTTTAACTCCTTTATTAGCATATATAGATCAGGATAGTCATTATGATTTGGCTAAAATTTTAAACCATTTTTACCTCCACCTCCTGCTCCACACCCAAAGGTGTTCCTACAGAGCAATGTATACCCTCCACGGCTCGGCTCGGCTCGCTCTGTAAAAACCGCCCACACTGCTGGCACGGCTTTTCGGACACAGCCTGCTCTGGTCTTGGTCGGGGCCTCGGGCGGCCATCCTCCAAGGCAGACCTTCCTGCTCTAAAGGAACCCAGCAAAACACACCCAGCCTGCTGCACGCTGCCCCCACCCCACCCAGGAAGTGGCTTTTCCTAGAAGGCAAAGGATGGCGAAGAGCCCCTGGGCCTGCCTGAGTCGGTAGAGCCAGCAATGGCCCAGGCTCAGCACCAGCCCTTCAAGGATGTTCCCACCTTGGTGCATACACGCCACACCAGTTCTCATATGATACTCTCAGGTTCAACAGGGGCCTGTAAGTGAAGTCTGTAATCCCCAAATCCCTTCTGGATCATGATATTGTTTTATTTATTGCTATTTACTTAAATTTTATGTTACCATTTTAAAGTTGATACTATTCTGATTGTTCATCTTAACCCCTTTCCTCTTTTGTCGCAGACGGGTGGCTGGTGGATGTATCTTAGCACTCTCTGTTTTCAATATTGGTTTTAGTCAGAATTCTTTGTATGTATTTCCCCTAGCTATTCTGATACGGTCGATCCAGCTTCAGATTCTTGCATATTGATTTCCTTTGTGCTGGTTAATGACCACAATGAAGCCTTTCATTTCATTCTTAAGGCACACACATCACACCCTGCCTCTGTGCCTGGGCCTGCCTGGCAACTCCTACCAGCCACCCCTTCCTTCCTTCCTTCCTTCCTTCCTTCCTTCCTTCCTTCCTTCCTTCCTTCCTTCCTTCCTTCCTTCCTTCCTTCCTTCCTTCCTTCCCTCCCTCCCTCCCTCCCTCCCTCCCTCCCTCCCTCCCTCCCTCTTAGGACATGTGCACGCCCACGTATTTGTCAGGTGTCACGTCCCATTCTGGGCTTCACACTACTTTAAGAAAGATTTAAGGAAACCAGAACCAGTTCAAAGGACGGCAATGCAGAAGGTTGGTGGACAGAAATAAGTCCCACGCAGAGGGAAGAACTGGAATATTTGCCTTGAGAAGAGGAGACTAAGCAGGGAGCTGTCAGCCTTACCAGGTGGACCAGACAGGAAACACGACCAGATGAGCTAATACTACTTTACTGTAAAGCTACATTAACAGAATCTTGCAAGTCTGAAAGCACAATTCTCCAAACACCCCCAACCATCTCCTTTACAGCCTGAGAAACTAGGGAGGGTCCCTCCTGAGCCTGTTGCCCCACCCACCATCCAGCTGCAGGCTCAGCTGCCCCTTATCTGACCGTTCCCTCGGCGGCGTCTCCTAGCCCTGTCTCCCATGCCCATTCCCACAGACCATTACAGGAGCTGACATCCCCCTTCCAAGCCCTGGAAGGACAGTCCAGCCCTGGTCCCTCCCATTGGCAAGCACAGGCATGGGTGGAATCAGGGATGGGAGTTCCAGAGGCAGATTTCTGCTGAACACGAGGGGGAAATGCTCTCAAGGGTTGGGGGGTTCAGCAGTGAGACCCCTGACCCAGGTCCAAGGCTGGCCTTTCAGCTGCGAGAGAATCCGGGACAGGCTCCCTTCTGCTCTCACGTTCGGTTTCCCCTCCTGCAGGCGCTGGGTATTTCTGAAACAGCCCATTTGGTTTGTGTTCTTTGTTCTGCTTTAATGATTTAACTGACATAGGTATTGGGTTTAATGTTGGCTGAAATATGGGGTAGAGATTTTCTAAAACAAATCCACCCAATTAAACATTTTCATTTAGGTGTGAATTTGGAGCCAACTGACAGACATTGTGAAAAATGCTTTTACTGCCTGTTAACACAGGGTTTTATCACTCCCAGGTTGCCCGCTCCCCTTCCCTTGTTTGCTTGGTGCAGGGTGCAATGGCCACCACGGTGTTGAGCATCCTTGAAAGCAAGTGTCCGTGGGCAGTGTGGCCTGCGGGGGGTGGGCTGCCCGCAACTCTGATGCCACACGCAATGTTGGGTTCAGTTTGCTTTCGGAAAAAAGAGCAACAAGTTTCTTTTGAGATGTTTTTATGCCTTTTATTCAGCCTCAAAAAATATACATTGATGTAGGTTAATCAGAAACTTGCCTGAGTTCCAGGAAGTTACTGGGGGATGATTAATGCCCACTTTCGCTTCTTTCAAGAGCTAGTAATCCATCTGGTTCTACACTTCCATCTGTAATGATTGCCTATTCTAGAACACCATCAGACTCATGAGCAGGATCACAAAGATATCTGATTTATTAAAGAATAGTATGCAGGATCACAAAGAAAGCTGAGAATGAAAAAAGTACGCCAAATGCAAACTAAAAATCCTCGGTACAAATGAGATCCCTCCCCCCGTAGAATCTTCCCAAGCTCACAATCCCAGGTGCTCCTGATGGCTTCTGATGGTCCGCGGGAAAAGTCCTTGAACAAAGCACATAACCAAAACATATTCCATTGAAATGAACATAGATACAGAGCTTGGCACAAGGTTTCACAGCAGCTCCCTCCCAAACAGAAACTCGCATCAACGCCATGGCATGTGAAACGTTACGATGTACAGTGCACATTGAAACAGTGAACATGACACCATCTTTATTCAAAAGATGAGGATGGCCGCTAGCTGCTCAGGAAGCTGTCGGGATCTGACCATCTGGAGCAGGGTTTCCCAACCTTGGCAACAGAGCCATGTAGACTTCAACTCCCAGAATTCCCCAGTCAGCCATGCTAACCCTAACCCATGCTGGCTGGGGAATTCTGGGAGTTGAAGTCCACACGTCTCAAAGTTGCCAAGGTTGAAAAACACGGATCCAGAGTAAGGAGCCAAGCTAATTTTGGAATGCTTGTGGTTTTGTTATCGGCAAGTGAATAGTTAGCGTGTGATGATACTTTTTTACTCGCTGGATGAGGGATCTCCGTTGCTTTGGCTTAGATCCTCAGACTGGCTCCTTCAGCTCCAGTCAGTATCTGTCCCACAATCTGCAAGGGGGTCTCTCTCGCCACGAAGGACCTCCACTGGTACCCTTGGAAGAGGTCACGGTGCTGCTGATGTTGCTGCAAGAACCGCTGCAATTGTGGCTGTTTCAACAGTGAGGAGGAGGCATAACAACAAAGACCTCATATTGCAAGTACTATAGGGAGAAGCTGAAGGTGCAAAAAAGGTCGTATGTCCTTTACAAGCTGTTATCACCAAAACTGCAAGTTTTACTTATTGCCATCTTCTAAAAATAAATTCATTAATGACTCGCAGATGTGCTGATCTATGCAAAATGATGTTTTAAAATTAAGTGTTAATTGTAAAGATGTTCACAGTTGTGTGTGCACACTGGAAAGAGCTATTTTGAGAAAAATCACAAATTTTCTGCTCATAAATCTCTTCCCCCACCAAAGAGAACTTGGAGACGGCACCACCTTTTCTTTCAGAAATAAACATTTTGCTGACCCCAATAGCAGAGATTTAAATAAATTGGGGTCAGCAAAATGTGTGTTTTTCCCCATCCAATGATTTCCTCCTCCTCCTGTAGATCTCACTGTTGCTGCCCAGAGCTATTCCGGGCTGGTGGGCAAGTGGCTTTCTTCCTCCATCCATCCACACAGACAAACCTTTTGATACCATACTCCCCTCCCAGAAAACACAAAATTGAAGCAGACTTTAATTAGTGCACAGAAGCCCCAGCTGCACAGAAGAACAAGCATAAAAGCTTGGGGGGGAAGATGGAAGGAAAAGAGCATCTGAAGGATGGGTTGGGAACGTGCCATAGGCCTTAAAGGGATTCAGGTGTCAGGGCATTGTCTGGATTGCACAAGCTTTTTCTTTCCCTTCGTTATAATATCTTTTTTTCAGACTTGCACTTGGCTCTTGACCTCTTTCTCTGATTCTCAGGAACATCCTTATTCATCAGTTGGCAATGGTAATTTTAGTGTGTGATTACTGAATGTTTTTGCAGTTTGGTCTCTCATACACACACTGTAATTTGTAATTAATTTTGCTCACTTTTCAGCTGGATGGGCATGCATACAAGAATAGGCTAAAATCAAGGTGGGTAACCCAGTCCTTGTTGGGAGTATCTTCCATGAACCACCCCATCCTGCTGAACTGCCCTCTCCTGGGACTTCAACTCCCAGAATTCCCCAGCCAGCATGCTAGGTTGAAGTCCATGCATCTTAAAGTTGCTGGAGTTGAGAAACAATGCTTTAGTTTATTTGGCCTTCACAGTTTATGTGCGCACAGCAATGAGTGTTTGATTGAATTTGGTTTAGGGTTAGCACATTGTGTGAATGCAAGCATCCTGTCTCTGCTCAGTGGCTGCTGTCATGCAATGGGCTTAACTGTGTCAGTGAAAGAGCTGGCAACTGTACTGGCATGACATGCTAATCTGGGTTAGTTTTAACCTTGGCTAGCTTTTTTTATAGCTTTGCATGCAAATCTGGCCCTACTTGGTTTATGGTTGGATGTATTGTGCGAATTCAGTGCAATAGTAATGACACATACACACAAACATACATATGTAAACTTAAAGATGGGCCTTGTTATATATAGGGGTTTCATCTGAGCAAGAAAAAAATGGACTTCAGCCACACTCACAACCCTTTCTGTTTTATAGAGCATCTGTAAAATGCACAAAATACACTGCAAAACCTCAGATATATGAGACCTTTCCCTGCAGATAACAAAGTGTGATCTGCATTTTCTAACCACAGATACGTAAATCTATGAAGAGTAAGGCTGTGAAGGGCACCTGAACATAAATAAACTGAAATAGTAATTTCAACCTTTCTTTATCCTGGATCATAAAATTGCCAAGTCAAAGCACCCAGGACTCAGCAGTGCTGAAATTGGTCACTAATTCCCTGTTTTTCAAGTCGAAACAGAAAGTCACTGAACAAAAGACGTTAATGTGTCCTTACAGCCAAAATAAGCTGTACAGGGTCGCCCTGTGCGCTATCCAGGGAGGGACTCTCCTTCATGTGGAATTATAGCTCTCTCAGCTCAAAATTGTCATTTTCATGACATCTATATTAATAAGGCCCCAGATAAAAACTACAAATGAGCACTGAAATTAAGAGTCCCACACTCAGCTTCGCATACCCACTGACACGTCTAGGACAATGTTCTTTGTGGGAGCCCCACAGAAAGCAGCCACCCACAGCATACTGAGCAGCCACGGCCCTTTGGCCCTTTACTGAACCTGAACCGACTGAGGTCTGCTTTGAACCCCCCTTCAAATAAGGAGCCAACGGGTCTTGGCCGTGCTACACACAGCCCCCCTCCAAGGCAGCAGCATTTTGCCAGGGCCCGTGACTGCTGGGCTGCCAAAGCCACACAGCTGGAGCTCTGCTGCCTCTCCAGAAGCCCCCCCCCCCCCCGGAACCTGGAACCCAGCACCGGTTGGCATCCCTGTCCCGCCGTCCGTGCCAGAAGAAGAGAGCGTGGCTGCAGCCTGGGGGGGAACGTGGGCCTCCCAGTTCCCTGCTGCTGGCCCAGGACATGCAAGCCCGTCTGACGCCCGGCTGCTGCCCCTGGTGGCCCCTGCCTGGCTGCCGCTGCCACACATTTGGAACAGCTGCAGGCCTGGGGCGCAGCTTTGCCTCCCGCACAGCTCTGGTTCACAGCAAGCAGCTCCTCCTGAGGGGGCCTGCCACTGCTCTTGAAACCCAAGCCACAAGATCAGGCCCATCATCCCCTGAGAAGGTTTCAGGTGACAAAGGGATCAGTGGCCACCACATAAATCTACAACTAATCCCCGACAATCAATATTTTTCATTAAGAACCTGTGCAAGTCAGGCCATTATAGGAGGAAAATCTGTTTAGGGTGACATCTTGATGAAGTTACTCGGTGCAGGGCTTTTAAGCCACTGAACAGTAATAAAGAGCTCGGGGCAGGGAGATTGGCGGGCGCTCAGTGGGCGGCGGGGGGGCGGCAGGTTGCTTCAGGGGAAGACTAGCAGAAGGGCTCACCAGAGAAGGAGCTGCTGGCAAGAGGGGCCCCGAGGCAGCGACGGCCAGGTCCGGAGTGGCCATCCCCGCAGCAGCTTACGGATTTCTCCGGGCAACGGAGCCCTTCCGTACCGCCCTGCACAACCTCTTCAACAGGGTGCCTCCGCTCCCCCGCACGCCTGTCTGGATTTCGGTTTCCTCTGCGTTTCTATGAATGTTGTTGCGGCTTCGGGAGCCCCTTTTGTGTGTTCCGTCGTCCGCTGCAACGCCCGCAATCCCAGACGATTCCGTGTCCTCCGCAAACCTGGGAAGGCCCCCTGCCGTCGCACCGCCCCTGGACGTCCTAAAAGGCCCGGCCAGCTAGCCTGGGGGGCCCAGAATCCCCCGCGCGAGAAATCCTGGCTGCTGTCGCACATCCTGGTAGTCCAGAAGCCTCGCAACCCCGGCCAGTGGTGCGTATCGCTGCTCTTCCTGCCTGGCTGGCCAAGCAGCCCCGCTCCGGCGTAGAGGTGGGCGCGGAGCAGGCTCTCTCTCCTCGCCGGATGAGCCCAGCTGGTGCTGGGGGAGAGGGCGGGCGTCGGGGCCGCCAAGGGAAGCGCTTCTTCTCCGGGGCGCAGAGGGGCCGCGGGGCCGCCGCCTGCTCCTTGCGCGGGTGCGTTTGACCCGGGGAAGCTGCGGGCGCCGCCGCCCCCCCCGCACACCGCCTTTGCTGAAAAGTGGGCCCTGCCCCGCAGCCTGGGAGGAGCTGCAGACCGGTGCCCCCCTCCCGCCAGACAGCCGGGCAGAGCCGGCTCCCCTGAGGATCAGCTGCGCGAGGCTTCGGGCTATGGAGACTCCGGGCGTTCCTTTGGGGCACGTAAGGGCCTCGAGGCGGCTGTACTCTGCTCCTGTTTTCCCCCGGTGGCACTGATACCACGATACCCCCCACCCCGCCACACAGACACACACAAATCTTTGTCCTTAGAGACTCCAGCGCAAAGCCAAAAGCCGTTTGGGGCGACGACAGCGTCCCCAAAGCCCCTCGGATACGATACCATCTGCAGCATGGCAGGGGCCCAGTATCCCAGGAGCGCACAGCGGAGCCTGGTTCAGTTCATCTGAACGAAACTGCTGTCCGGGGCTGACGCGGAAGAAAAGTTCCGATTCTGACCCTGCAAGCCAGCTTCCGCACAGGCGCCTGGGCTCCCACCCACTTTGGGGGCTTGCTCAAGGCAGGTGTGGGAGCCTTGCCGGACATCCTCCAGAGCCAGCCGGAGCAGACACTGTCCTCCTCAGCGCCCCCCGCCCCGAGCCTCCCGATCAGGCCTCCCGCAAACGGAAGGGGCAGGGCGCCCCCGCTGGACGGCAGGGCTGGCTATTGGCCACTCCCCGCAGTCACGAAACCTTCCCGGGCCTGCAACCGAGGCTGAGGAATAAAAACACGCTGCGGGTGGGTCTGCAGCCTCTCCCCTCGCCCAGCCTTGCCAGGGGCGCTGACGGCTGTCGCTGAAGGCAGCTCCATCAATAATGGATGCTTGCAAACCAAGCAAGTGCGAAAATTCTCTCTCCCCCATGAATTATAAATGCAGCAGAGCTCAGCTGGGCTCCCCCTCCCATTCCAGTTCTTTGTGTATTACGGCGGGGTGGGGGGCGAGGTCACGTTCCCAATCAACACATTCCACCCTTAGGTGACAGGAGAGCAGTTCTCCGGTGGGCAGATGCCGTCTCCTTCCCCGCCACCCTTCAGGTGAGGGGATGGTGCAGAGCCAAGCTGCGGTGGGGCTGAGCTGGGCACACGTGTCCCTGGCCTCGCTGGGGGTCCAACATCCAGGGCCACGAAGTGTGAGACTGCTTTCCTTCATTGTGCAGTTCTTGGTTGCAAATGGCTTTTTACAAAAGGTAAACTACAACCCAGATTCTGACCCAGAGTGTGGTGCCCTGAAGCTGTTTTGTGGACTCCCTGTTTTGGGGATGAGGCCACGACAGGGCAAGGCCAGAGGGACCCTTCTTGGCACCAATCCAGAAAGGACTGCTCTCCCAGGAGCCCAGGCACGGGCTCTGAGGCCGCAACGCAGAGATCAGAGCAGGACTCTCCTTGCAGACTCCCTGGGCTGCCCCGCATCTAATGAGGTGCGCAGCGGAGCCTTGAGATACATGCTGGGGCCAGGATGAAGAAAGAGCTGTGGTGGGGTGCGGGGCAAGTTATCATTGCCTTCCTGCCTAACCTGGCTTGGGGCATAAGCTGGCATTGCTCAAATCCAGTCTGCACTGCCACAAGTGGGTACCCTGCAGTGGAGGTCACGTTGGCCAAAGAGCGGAGTCTGAAGCAAGCTGCAAAAGCTGTGAGGGCCCTCTGTCGCCTGGTCCTCTTGGGGCCCCAAGACTGTTGCTGCATTTCAGGCGCCAGCAAAAAGCAGGTGACAGTGATGGCCAGAGAGCCCCTGGGGGTTTTGGATGAAGGATCTCAAGTCCTTATCTTGCCCAGGACAGCAGATGGTGTGGCTTGACCAGGTGCCCTAAAAGCTTCCTTTCAAATCTGAAGCTTGGCTGTCGCTGGCATGTACCAAGTAATTGCCATCCCTAGTAATGAACAGCAATTTCCAAGAACATGGTGCAGATCCACAGGGAACCACAACAGTGGTACATTTCATAATTAGGCCTAAAGAAAAGATGAAAGGATTTTGCAAAATTGCCGGTAATTGCCAGTGACTTTTGCTTTTTCCTAAGAAAAATATGGAGAATAGTTCTGAAAGCAGCATGACATGATCATAGGCAAAGAAAAGGCTTACCCTGAGTTGCTAAGAAGCAAAGGCATTACTGAAATTGTGGCCCATCCACACGCACGTCCTACTGCACTCCATGGGGAGCTTGCCCCGGCTTTGCCTCCCTTGTCAGAATCACGAGCTAGCTCGGTTCTCCCACCCAGCAAGAAGACCAAAATCCAGAAAGCAGTGGAGGTAAATGAGGGCTTGTGGAACACTCCTGCCTTGGGCCCCACAACCCAAACATGTTCAGAAGTATGCCTGATCCCTCAGACCCCCCTCAATCCAGTGTAGTGGAGGAGCAAGCCACAGAGGTAGCCCACTCCCCAGCTGCCTATTCTGGCCTCTTCGCCTGGAGTAACAGCTGGATGCACGGCCAAAGTGGACAGCCAAGGAGGGTCCAGAGGAGGAACCAGCTGAAGACCCGGGCAGTCATTTCAACATGCGCCCCCACACAGCCCCCTCAGTTCAGCCCTGCCTGCCTTTTCCTAATTTCCCCAAATGGGTCTCCTGCCTCTGCACTTTTCTCCCCCTCACCTACAGTTCTGCCCATTTTCCTGGTGACAGAACCAGTTTCTTTATAATTATTATAATCTTCGTAGTGTAAGTGGTTCATCCCCCCCACTCTGAAAGTTGGGCCCTGGCACAGTAAGTGACAATCTGCGTCGGTTTCACATCTCCCTCCTTCCCTGCTTTGCTGTATTTGTTGTGTGGATTATTCCACATCCTGCCGATCAAAAGGGATAAGGTCCGACTGGCGAGGCTTGTTTTTGACAAATTCAAGCTGCTTTCTGTATTGTACCTAGACCTTCCAGGGGCCGTCCAGATGGCGTTCCCATCCATCTTTCCAGTCCCTGGGTGAGGAGAAAGAGGGGAAGAACAAGAACAGATGGATGCACAACTAATATTGAGGAGAGCACTCTGGTTCTGGAACCAGCACCTGGGGTGTCTGGATGACGGGCATGTGGCACAAGATGGTTTCCACCTCAGGAAGACTGGCAAGATCGTGTTTGGCCAAAGTATGGCAAGCTACATCCAAAGGGCTTTCAACTGGGAGATAAAAGCCCTGAAGGAAAAGGGAGACTTGCACACTGTAGAAGGAAGTGTGGCTGTAACTGAGACTACTAAATCATTCAGTAAAAAGCAGAAATAACATTGACTCATAAACTTTGTGGTTTTCATTGTCTACAAGTTAATGCTCAGATGAGTCTGAACTTCTCATACAAAAATGAAATATGATTTAATTGATACAATGGAGACCTAGTGAAACTACTCCCATGTTTGAAGAATTCCATTTGTTCAAAAGATACAGAAACAAGAGAAAAGGAGGAAGAACCGTACTCTGCAATAAACGTAACTGCTTCTGTTCAGACATCCCAATGAATTAAATGGTGATATTACAGAGAGCATCTTGGTTACAAGCGGAGAAACAGATAAAAGTGATGCTATTGCAGACTGTCAAAGTATCATGTATGTATCCAGGCATGTACTGGATTTAGAAACTGGCTGACTCTGGAGGGACTCTGGGTGGCTTCCACGTAAAATAAGAAACAATAGAAAGAACCTAAGCAGAGCAAAGGTGTGGACTTTCACTACCTCAGCACCTTTTGGAAGACATGCAGCCTGTCCCTGCTGCAGCTCGGAAGCACGCTCCACCCACCCTGGAGGGAGCAGAGACATGAGCCACCCTGCGGCTCTCTGCCTGCAGTCAAATTCTAGCAGACAATAAACACCTTTATGCTGCCCTTGGACAATATCAGAATAAGGGGGAAACACCATTGTAGGAAGAGAGCCATGTTAGTCCATGGTGACAAAAAAATCAGAGGGAGCCATGAAAGCAGATGCCTTTTCGTAAAATGTATTAGTCAGAAAAGGTGCTACCAGACTCCCTGTGGTTTTTGGCTTTAATACCAGCACAGGTCAAGGCTGCCTGACTCAGGGGCTGGGAATGAGAGGAAGGCAACGTTGTGGGGAAACGGGCAAAGGGGCACCCCGGGGAAGGGTGCCTCATTTGAGCATGGTCCTTCCCAGAAATTCCTGGGTCTCTCTGAGTCTTGCTGACAACTTTCTCCTCTGAAGGGCGAGGAAGGTGCATGAGGTTCAGCTGAAGTGGTACTAACCTGAACAAGAGGAAGGGGACTGCAGAGAGTCACAGAGACGACCATGGAGACCCCAGGTAGAGGGACGCCTGGGAAACCGAGACAGCTGGAGAAAGCAGCTCAGACTGACTCCTCCCTCATCTGCCGAATACAAGATTCAGGCCGCCAAGATTCTGTTACTCTGCCCAGATCAATAAAGCAGGTCCCAGTCAGACCTGTGCAGTCTGTTTCCTGACCTGGCCTACCCCAAAAGGCTGACAGGGACGGGGATGAAAATCCTAATGGAGTCCTTGACTTTAAAGGAAACTAAAAGAGACTATAATTAAATGCAAAAGAAGTTTCTTTTGATAAACTCAGAGCAAAAATGAGTAGGATTCCATCTGTGGCAGTTGCTCAGGAAGAGTGGGATCCAAACGGAACTCTGAAAGCACAATTGTAGGCCATTCCAAAGAAGAGTGAAAAGGGAGTCGCTGGGGCTCCTCCTTGGCTTAGCCTAGACCTGGAAATGAACAGGTAAGTGTCGGAAAAGGGAGAGGTCGTCCTGGAGGAACAGTCTGGAATTGCAGAGAGGGTATCATGGCTGGCTAAGCTCAGAGTGACTTTAGGGTCGCTGAAGGATGGGCAGTCCCACCAAGGGGCTCCTTTAGCCTCACCGGTGGCAGAAGGAAGTGCCATGAATCCACATAGCAACTGCTCCCTGAAAAAATATCAGAAAAAAATGTCATTAGAGCAACTGACAGAAATCAGTATCTCAGATTACTCCAGAGATACTACAAAACACGTTTGAAAAGCGGGGGAGGAAGGTACCTGAATCTGTTAAATCTGTTAAAAGTCATCTGGCTGTAATTGAAGGGAGAACAGAAGAAAGATTTGTAAAAATGAAAGAGGAAATGAACGAAGTTTAAAAAACTGAAGTATCTGTAGAACAACTAACTGCAGAAGTAAAACAAATCAATGATAAAGTGGAAATTTCAGAAAGTAAGACAGAAATAATAAACAGAGAGATAGAAAAGGACTTAGGCAACGCGGCGCTCTTGGAGTTGAGAGAAAAAGGACTTTGCCCGAGATTCAGAGCATTCCCAGAGGACCCTGGTGAAGACCCCAGAGAAAAGGTGGTTAACAGAGTTTTGAGGATGGGATGAAGTCGATTTGGAGGCAAAGATGGACAAAGTCTATAGGATTAATTCATGATTTGCAAAATTAAGAAATGTGTCAGGGGATATTCTCATGCACTTTATCCGGAAGAGGACTAGAGATCAGGTTTTGCAGCAGCATTTTAATACTAGTTTGAAGATTAATAATGCAGATGTAATTGTACTTAAAGAAATTCCAATTAGGATACTGTGTAAAAGAAGAGAGTATTTATTTTTGACTGACAAACTTAAGCAAAAAAAGATACCATTCTGTTGGAATAAATTGAAAGGTGTGATTTATACAGCAAAGGTTTTGATTTAACTCAGTTCCAAAAGCCAGAGATTTCTTAGAAAAATTCAAAGAAGAAATGGAAGAAATGCAAATTGAAGTGGCAGAAGAAACAATGCAACAGACACAACAAGGAAGTGAGGAAGAGGCTACTACATTAGGCACTACAGGTATTGATTTTTCTAATTTTTTGGCATTAAAAATTGGATCTTAAATGCCTAGCATGGAATATAAATGGAGCAAATGGTTCCCCAAAAGAAAAATGTTTGGAGGCTTCCAGGTGAGGCTCATGGTGGACTACACGCCTCCGAAGGAGCAGAGGTGGTGCTGCGGCAGTGACCGGGAGCCAGAGAGCGAATTCTGGCCAGCGGAGCCTCTCCAGATAAGGAGAGACTGAGCGATTGCCTACCTGCACCCTGGATGGTGGCTCCTTGTGAAGATTCGTGTGGTCTTCTTGTGAGCAGAGCAGCTGGGGGACGAGGGAGAGTCAACGTGATGTGTATCAGTAGCATCTGCAGGATCTTACTACTTTTGTCAGAATGATGAAAGCAGCATCACAATATCATGCCCAAGTCCTGCCCCCTTTGGGGCATGTGTGCAATGTGGTGATGCACATAGAAAAGGGGCAGGGTTTACATCATACCACAACCGCACAACGTCTTCAGATTGACCATCCCTTGCCCCTCATACGAGACTGCTGTAGGAGGACTAGTTCTGGCAATGTCAGAAGTAAACACCCTGAAATCAGACCAGTCTGTATCACAAGAGACAAGTGGAAACCAACCCAGAGAAGAGAAGCTTCAAGCCATGGCATCATATGGGTGGGGGAAAGTGGCACAAGAATTTAAGCTTTGATTTCACTGTAAGTAGGGCCTGCATTTGCTGGAATCCTTTCATAAGGGCTTCATTATTTCTTGCAGTAAGCTTACGTATCAGAGATACCTGTCCATCAGCCTCTGCCTGTGGTACTTCAGTTCTCCTGGCTGCTGTGAGAAGCCCCATTCCCAGAGAACCAGGGAAGTTCCAGATAAACAAGGGAGGGCAGCTCCCCAGCAGGAAAAGAGGATCCAGGGAGCCACAGACTATGATGTCAATTCCTAGGAAGATTCTAAAGCAAATCAGAAAGAAATCAGCCTGGGCTTGTTAAGAACAGCCATGCCAAACAAAGCTTACCTCATTTTTTGACTAACTTTCTTAGTAGATTGCGGCAATGCCATAGATATGGTATGTCCAGATATAACCAGAGGATTTAACAAAGCACACCATGGCATTCTGATCCTCAAGTGTGGGCTGTATGATTTTTTTTTAATCCGTTCAATCGTGTCCAGTTTTTGGAGACTGCCTGGACAGGTCCCTGCAGTTTTCTTGGCAAGGTTTTTCAGAATTGGTTTGCCATTGCCTCCTTCCTAGGGCTGAGAAAAGTGACTGGCCCAAGGTCACCCAGCCAGCTTTGTGCCTAAGACAGGACTAGAACTCACAATCTCCTGTTTCTAGCCTGATGCCTTAATCACAACATCAAACTGGCTCTCTGAATGATAATTAAATGAAGACAAAGCTGGTTTGAAACTTATACTTCAAAATGTTCTCCATAAGTGTAAAGTAGAAGTGTCTAAATTTCAGTCCTGGGTTTTACACTCTTTTTAAAAAAAACTATTAGTTACTAGGATAAAGAGATAGAGGAAATGTTAATCTTATCTGCAGATGATGGAAGCATACATATGTAAACATATACATACCCATCACTCTATTCCCTTTTGGGAAAAGCAACATTATACAAAGTGCAGGTAAAACATGAGAAGAAATGAGCAAAATAAATTAGCAACGCAAGTTGTTTTGCCTCTTCATATGTTTCTATCCTTACAAATCATCTACCATTTGCTGCAAATAATTTGGGTTTCCAAGAAGCGACATAGCATCCTGTGGTTTATCCCAAGCAGTTGTACAGACCAGATTTTCGTAGATCAGTTAGAAATGTATGAATGTGAGAAAGAAAGTTGATAGTATGTTTGGTAATTTAGAAAAAGCACATGATCATTGAATAGGCTTAAGTCATGGAACATTTTGCAGGCATTTGAAGTTGAAGGTTGGTTGCTGAGATTGTAAGAGCATTGAAGGATGGAAATAAAGCATGCCTGAGAATAAATCAGGCCCTAAGTGAATGGTTCAGCAATGAGCAGGGAGTAAGACGTGAAAGTGTGATGTATTTTGGGATAAACCCATCGCAGGATGGAGGAGAGGCTTCCTTGGAGAAGGGCAATACTCCTAAGAGCCATTATCTAGGTGGTCAAGCCCATTGTTGACCAGGAACACACCTGGACTCAGACAGACGGAGGATGCCCCCAGTATTCCCAATCTTGGCTTGGCAACAATAGCAATTGTGACCAGCGTGGTCCTTAAAGAACACCAAGGTTACCCCGCTCTATTGGTAGGACATGTACACAATGCTGTCAGAAATCTCAGTGCTTCAGAATACTACTGTCTAGATGTTCACTTGCTGCAATGAACATTTAAAAACATGCACTTGGCTTCTAGTGCATTTCTGGGTAGACTTCCAAATTCTGCTTTCAACCCATGGGGCTGCATAGAGTCCTTCCTTCCCTTCAAGGAAGAGCCAGCTTGTTCCTTGCAAGGTTTGGTATGCCGGGCCCCTGTCCTTGCTCTGGGGAACCTGCTGGCTACCCACAACAGAGAGCACTTTGCTGTGACTGCATACATTTCAGAGGGTGGATGTTAATCAGTGAGGCTTTGTCTGTTAGACAGTGAAGACCTGTGGTGGAGAAACAGGGCATGAATATTTCAGGAACACACACTCACAGGGTCATTTGCAAGCTAGTGAAAAGCAATTTTCCCTGGTTTCTTTGCACTGGATATTTTTCAGTACTTGGCACTGTGATTTTAAGCACTTGACTGAACACATTTGAGAATGACTTCCAGGCATTGTCAGTCTAAACATGAACCTGAATGCAAGCAAAAGCATTTGCCAGTCATAAGCACGTAATGGGCAATATCTTGGGCATCTCTCCAGGTGGCAGCTTTTACCAGGTCATGAGAACCAAACAGCAAAATAGGGATTCATTGCTCTTTGGGATTAATATAATCCATGGACAGGTACTTCCATTCATTCCTCCACCACAGAGGTAAAATTGGCCACTTTGGCTTTGCATGTCATGACAGCTAAATGTGCTTACCAAAGTCCCAGCTGTTTGCTGCATGCTGAAGGCCAATCCGAGTGAGCTGCTTGCTTGAACAGGATCCCTGACATCTTCCTGTCATTCAGACACACTTAGCATTCACTGCCCACAGGTTTGTGTTGGGTGCTTAAACGACACAGGCTGGGTCATCTCATTTCTTCGCCAACTGATGGAAAGAAGATTTTGCCATTTTTCTTTCACTATCTTGAGCAGCAGAAGGCCTCAGGGAGATTATGTATTTCAGTCTATTTAATCTGCTGTCATAAAACATGTCAGTATTATGTAGGATATTCACTTTTATAATTTAGGGCATCACTAGTTAAGCAAGTAGGTTTTGAAACTAACAAAAATTTGCAGCCAAGCTCATCCATTGAGTAAAGAGAGGGAGCAAACAAAAGAGCAGTTCTATGGCCCAGTGTCATGATCGCCGTTGCGATGTTTGCGACATCGTAACGGCTCGCATGACAAAGTGTGGATGCGTGTCAATGACCGGAGAGGTGCGGGCGATAAACAGGACAAAGAAGATAACGGGGTTGGGAGATCTATTAAACAACAAGGTCTCATCGCCCGGTAATCGACCATTGACACCATTGTCAAGGAAATGATCAGGGCGAGGTTCGGAAGGGCGCGTCTGGGCTTTCGAGGAATATCGAAGTCTAATCGCCCGGTAATGGACCATTACCTCGCAGAAAGATAAACAGGACAATGCCCGGGGCGAATGGGGCTGGACGACCTCTCACCTATCAAGTCTTGATGACCTGTCACTCCATGGAACTCGTGGGGCACACCCAGGGAGTGTGGGGGTGGAGCGCTGTTTGGCGCGAGACTATTTAATTCAACTTTTGGTGCGCTTCTCTCACTCTCAGCTTTTTACTGGTGTGCATTCTATTCTAAATAAAAGCCAGAGCTTGAACTTGATTTAGAGTCTGAGTCTTTTATTTAGTCTTAGGCATTCCTTACATAAAGCTGAGAGTCTTTTAAGAACGAACCTCGCTAGTCTCTACCAGGAAATTTTTCTTGCGAGAGAAGCAGCTAGCGATGACTGAACCGGGGACGATCTTGGAGTCGGCGCTTCAGAGCGGAGACGCGAAGGACTCAACGTGAGTGGGGGAGGCAACCAGATAGCTTCTGGAATCGACGCTCCCGAGATGGGACATGAGCCCCCTCCCTACCCACACCGCACCCCAGTTTGGAGCCTGGAGCCCCAGCCCGGAGTGGAGGGCCCCGATGGAAGAGGGAGTCGTGAGCCAACAACACTTCGGGTGGGATGGCGTAGTGGACCCCTGGCCAGGGACACCCCACACCATTTGGAGACTCCAATACCCCCAGATGCCCGAGAGGGAATTCGCAGGACTGCCGATCGGGCAACAACCGACAGCACCGAGGATGGACGATCCCGTCACAATGGACAGGATCAGGGCTCTGGAGTCCAAGGTGCAGTCATTAGAACAGATGCTGCGATCCATGTCAGCTGTGGTGAGTGAGCTCACGAAGAGTGCTGCTGCGCAGGGTGCAGGGAGGGGTCTTGGCATCCCACCCACCCTATCGCCGGCCCCAAAAGGAAGGGGCCAGGCAAGGGACTTTTTCCCAGGGCCCTGTGGCTTTACTCCGGTGGGGGTCATCCCTACTCACTCACAGGCTGGGGTTTCTCCAGTTGGTGGGATCGCTAAAGACTTCCCAGTAAAATTTGATGGCGATCCCATGAACCTGTCATTCTTTTTAACTAACACAACAAACTACATCCAGCTATACGGACATTGTTTTGCATCGGAAGGGGCTAAAATCTCGGCTATTGCCACGAAACTTAAGGGCAGAGCCGCGGACTGGTACGTACAAATGTCAGAGTCTGGACCCCCAGCCCTGGCTACCTTCCACACCTTCCTGACCGCTTTGAAGCGGTACTTTGAAGACCCCCTGGCGAAGGAAAGGGCTAAAGGCACTCTGAAAGAACTTAATCAGGGGCAGAAATCGGTCACAGATTACGCCCTAGAATTTAAGGTCTTGGCAGGGAAGGTCCCTGAATGGTCGGAGGCCACCCTGATTGATATGTTTAAGGATGGCCTCAATCGAGAGGTGCTACAATGGGCGCTGTACAGAGACGATCCAGACTCACTGCATGACTGGATCTGTCTTGCCGGGAAGGCTGAACATGTTCAGCGCACCTTCATGCTGGCGGCTAAGAGAGACAGGCTTCCTCCCAGCGGGAAAGGACCAGTGCCACAGTCGGGCCCAACATGGGATGCCGAAAGACAATGTCGCTTTGCCCGTGGGCAATGCATCAAGTGCGGTAAGGCAGGTCACTGTGCGGCAGAATGCCACAAGGCTAGGATGGCAGATCACCCACCTAGACCGACGCAGAAGGCTCCGCAGAAACCACCCAACCCTCCCCGGTGGCTGACAGGGGCACTAGCGACCCCAGATGAAGAAGAGGATGTCTACCTCGCGGGGGACGGGTTGGCTGCCCCGGAGCAGCCGGCGGAAAACACCTTCCACCTGTCCTAAACAGCGCCGCTGGGCAGGTGGTGGAGAATGGGCGTGATACCACCAGGGTGAGTGCGGGCTGCCCCATCCTGGCCATAAAAATTGAACTGAGCTATGGTTCCAAGACCATCGAAGTCGGGGCTCTGGTGGACTCCGGGTGTTCCAGATGCCTGATCCACCCCAACCTGGTCGCTGCGCTAAATTTACCCTGTTTCCCTCTCCCGAAACCACTGATCTTCCAGCAACTCGATGGTTCCATGGCGGGGGGGGGGGGGGACTGGCCACCCAGGGTACAGGGAATGTTACCCTACAAATAGGCACGCACAGGGAAACCATAGAATTTGTGGTCACCCTGGTGGGCAAGCCTATAGTGGTTCTGGGAATCCCCTGGCTAACTCGCCACAATCCCTACATTAACTGGAGAACCCGTACGATAACGTTTGAGGATGGGTTCTACCAGGCACCTGCTAAGGGGAAATCCCTCACTTTGACTGTAGGGAGGGCTGAGATTGTCAACCCTCAAGTTCACGCTTCCCCCATGGAGGGGTTGCCGGAACAATACACAGACTTCGCTGATGTCTTCGGGGAGGAGGAGGCGGACCAGTTACCCCCCCCCATCGCAAGATGGACTGTGCCATTGAACTGCTCCCTCATGTCCCATTGCCTAAGCCAAAAATCTACCCAATGACACAAAAGGAATTGGCGTTGTGGGACTTCCTCAATAAAAACTTTGCTCGGGGCTTCATCGAACTGGCAAACTCGCCGGTTGGAGCACCCGTTCTGTTCTGCGAGAAGAAGGATGGTACCCTAAGACTGTGTACAGACTATCGCGGGTTAAATTCAGCCTCCTTGTCAAATAAGTACCCCCTCCCCCTCGTCAAAGATATGTTGGCACACTTGGCAACTGGAAAGGTTTTTTCCAAACTTGACCTCCATGAGGCGTATTACCGCATTCGCATCAGGGAGGGGGATGAATGGAAAACAGCTTTTAACTGTCCCTTGGGCTCCTTCCAGTATAAGGTACTGCCTTTTGGTCTTGCGGGGGGCCCAGGGGGTTTCATGCAACTAATTAACGAGGTTCTGCATGACCATTTGTTTAAAGGAGTACTGGTTTATCTGGACAATGTCCTGATATACTCCAAAACTGAGAGAGAACACGAAAGATTGGTAAAACAGGTTCTCACCAAGCTCCGGCATGCTAAACTTTATGCTAAGCTTTCCAAGTGCAAATTCCACAAGTCGCACCTGGATTACTTAGGCTACAGGATTTCAGATCAGGGCATCGAAATGGATCCTGCAAAGGTTCAGGCTGTTTTGAGCTGGGAGTGCCTGCGCACCCGGCGCCAGCTACAAAGTTTTCTGGGAATCGCAAATTTCTACAGATCCTTCGCAAAAGCGTTCGCGGGGATTGCCCTGCCCTTGACTGATTTGTTGTGGACCAAAGGCGTCAGGGAGACGCGCAAGGTAAAAAACCCAGGGGGCGTGCTCGATTGGACTCCCGCCTGTCAGGCGGCTTTCGACCGGTTGAAAGCTCTCTTTACAATGGAGCCAATTTTATCCCATCCCGACCCCGAACGGCCTTTTGTCGTTCAGGCTGATACCTCTGATTTTTCAATTGGGGCTATCCTATTACAAAAGGATTCTGCCGGACTCTTGAAGCCCTGTGCCTATCTCTCCCAGAAATTTTCCGAGACAGAAACGTGCTGGCATGTCTGGGAAAAAGAGGCATTTGCAGTGAAAGCAGCACTGGAGGCTTGGCGTCGCCTTTTAGAAGGGGCAACTTGCCCTTTTGAGGTCTGGACAGACCACCGCAACCTCGAGGCGCTCCGCACGCCCAGGCGCCTCAGCCCTAAGCAGATTCGCTGGGCTCAGTTCTTCAGCCATTTTAACTTTCAGCTGAAGTTTATTCCAGGGAAGAAGAATTTTTTGGCAGATGCACTTTCCCGACTGCCCCAGGACGTGGAGCCTGTCTCCGACATCATGGGGACTGTGCTCTCTGAGTCTCAATTGGGTTTGGCCACTGTCACCTGGAGCCGCGCTTGGGAACAATCTGCCCCCCCTCGCGAACGACTCCGGCACAGCCCGCTCCGGGCCGCAGGCAACCACAGCTGCCGGGTGGGTTGCTTGCAGATTTTGCCCTCGCGTTAAAGTCTGATCCCTGGCTCCTTACTAACCCTGACAAGGTGTCCATGGAACAAGACCTCACCTGGGTGGAGGGACGTCTATACGTCCCTGACTCGCAACGATCAACTATCCTCAGCCGGTCTCATGACAGCAAACAGGCTGGTCATTTCGGGTTCTCAAATCCCTCCACTTGACCCAATGCCAATTTTGGTGGCCCTCGCTGAGGAAGGATGTCAAAACATATGTGACATCCTGCCCCGTTTGCGCAATGTCTAAGCGATCGTCCGGTAAACCCCAGGGGCTGTTGCAGCCCGTGGCTAACCCTTCATGCCCTTGGGATGAAATCTCTATGGATTTCATCGTGGATTTACTGCCCAGTCAAAAGAAAACAGTCATTTGGGTAGTCAAAGACTACTTTTCCAAACAAGCTCATTTTGTCCCCTGTGCCTCTATCCCGTCGGCGCAACAGCTGGCGAAGTTCTTTTTGGTGCACGTGTACTGCCTTCACGGCTGCCCCCCCCCTTCTTGGTGACCAATAGGGGCACACAATTTACCTCATGGTTTTGGCGGGATTTTTTGAAATTAATTGGCACAGAGCAAGCATTGTCAACTTCCTGGCATCCCCAGACTGATGGATCTACTGAGATCCTCAATGCCACCTTCGAACAATTCCTCCGCTCCTACATCAACTACCACCAGGACGACTGGGTGGATTTGCTTCCTTTCGCGGAGGTTGCATACAATAATGCTGTGCATCAAAGCACGGGACAAACCCCCTTCAGGGTGGTATCGGGTCAGGACTTTGTCCCCATTCCCAAGCTCCCACAGCCCCCATCTCCAGTAGTGATGGACTGTGATTGGGGTTCTAAACTCGCAGACTCCTGGCCCGTCATTAAGGACGCCCTCAATGAGGCACAGACCTCATACAAACTTCAGGCTGACAAGCACAGGCGCCAACAGCCGCCTTTTCGAGTAGGGGACCTGGTTTATCTCTCCACTAAATTTATCAAGTCACCTCAGCCTTCCAAGAAACTGGCCCCCAAATTTATTGGCCCCTTTCAGATTAAACAAATTGTGAACCCGGTCACGGTGCGTTTGGATCTACCTCATAATTTGAAACGGCTGCACCCTGTGTTCCACTGCAGCTTACTCAAGCCGGCTAGTGACCCCTCCCAGTGGCATCCACATACTCCTCCCACTCCACCCGTCATGATTGACAGACAGCAGCACTTCGAAGTCAAGGAGATCCTTGACTCCCGCAAGCTTTGTGGCTCTCTCCAATACTTAGTGCTCTGGAAACACTTTCCCCACCCTGAGTGGGTCGCTGCCCACGACATTCAGGCCCCCAAGCTAGTCCGCAACTTCCATGTTGCATATCCCTCCAAGCCCTCGGCTTGATTTTCTTCAGGGGGGCGGTATGTCGTGATTGCTGTTGCAATGTTTGCGACATCATAACGGCTCACATGACAAAGTGCGGATGTGTGTCAATGACTGGAGAGGTGTGGGCGATAAACCGGACAAAGAAGATAATGGGGTTGGGAGATCTATTAAACAACAAGGTCGCATCGCCCGGTAATCGACCATTGACACCATTGTCAAGGAAATGATCAGGGCGAGGTTCGGAAGGGCGTGTCCAGGCTTTCAAGGAATATCGAAGTCTAATTGCCTGGTAATGGACCATTACCTCGCAGGAAGATAAACAGGATGATGCCCGGGGCGAATGGGGCTGGACGACCTCTCACCTATCAAGTCTTGATGACCTGTCACTCCATGGAACTCGTGGGGCACACCTGGGGAGTGTGGGGGTGGAGCGCTGTTTGGCGCGAGGCTATTTAATTCAACTTTTGGCGTGCTTCCCTCACTCTCAGCTTTTTACTGGTGTGCATTCCATTCTAAATAAAAGCCAGAGCTTGAACTTGATTTAGAGTCTCAGTCTTTTATTTAGTCTTAGGCATTCCTTACACCCAGTCACATTATGTTGAGCAATACATTGTGCATTATTTACCTCAACTGCCTGCAGAATTTTACAGGAGGGAAGCTCTGAGATATGAACATCTCTGGAAGGACAGAGACTTCGAAACTGTGGTTTAAAGGAATCCTCATCACACACCTTTGACCCTTCCCTGCATCCTCCGTGTAACTTCTTTGTGTTTCCAGGTTTGATTTAGGGTAAGCTGGGGATTACCATGCAACCCACTAGTCCAATTCCTGAAAGCTGCGGGGGGGGGGGGGTGCCCATTACTTCATTGCCATGCAAGCGGTGCGCAGAGGGCAGAGGGATGAACAGGCCGCAAGAAGCCCTCCTTCCCTTGGGCAGAGAAGGGGACCAGTAATGCTGCTCTGGCTCTCCATGGGCAGGAGAGGATGGTGCCCTGGGCACAAAACACCCTCAGAACATTGAAGGAAGGGCCAGCAGAAGTCCTCAGGTGGCTCCTGTGTCCAGGTGAGGGACACCAGTTACCCCCCTGGGAGCTAAAAGCTACCAGAAGCCTCCCAAGGGAAGCCATGCCTGACAGCTCCCCCATTTGTTTCTGGCAAAGGAGTGGAGGCCAAGTCCCATCTTTCAAATGCTAGATCTGTTAGCAGATTGCTAGGAAAGCCTTTGGCCCAGGAGAGATCAGAAAAGTCACACACCAGGCATTTCTATAAAAATAATTTTATTTACAGAAAACAAACATATTTAAAGGCTGTTTGCTGAGAGGAGAGATTTCTCTCAGCTGCATACTCTTTGCAAGCCTACAAAGAAGGGAAACTGAAACTAAAACAAGTTCAGGCAAGTTCCTCCCTTAGGCAATGCAACCATTAACACGTGAAAAGGGGACAATTAAATTCAACCTCTTCACCTGGCCAAAATGATTAGTTACCATAGTAAACTTAATCTGTAGTAGAAAACATATTAACACTCCCCTTTTTATACTACAGAATAAGATGCAAACCAATTTGCTTTGTTAACTCTTTGTGTCTTTCCATTCACAATATTTTAACATTATCTCCCCTTTGGTTTAACAGAAAGCTACCATCCTTCTTCCTGTGTATTTCCAAACCTAGGTTATTTGTTACTGTTCCAAGGCTTTTTAATGTGAAATGGCTTTTCATGCAGGCTTCAAAATCAAGCCTTTGTTTTTCTGTTGATGTGAACAGCAGCAAATCATCAACATAAATGCACAGATACATACAGCCTTGTTTGTCTTTCTTCATATATACACATGGATCTGCTTTTCCTTTTTCAAAACCAAAATTCTGCAGTTTTTCATCTAATTTTTGGTTCCAGGATCTTGTTTTAACCCATAGATTGACTTCTGCAGTTCACAGACTAGATTCTCCCCTTTTTCATAGCCAGGGGATTGCTGCATGTATAATTTGTGGTCTAAATCACCATAGAGAAATGCAGTTTGAATGTCATAGTGGTGAACTGACATTCTGTCAGGCTCTGCCTGCTAACCAGTAAAGACACAGATGCTAGCGTAGGCTTAGGTTCTGGCTTTATTGAGAAAACAGAGTGCATGCCTTTAGAAAGCTGAGAGTGAGGGGAGCGCGCTGGAATGGGATTTAAATAGCCCACGCCGGTCAGCGCTCCACCCCACCTTATTCCAGGTGCGTCCCACGAGTCCCACTGGTTTCATCCTTGTCAGGTGAGAGGTCGTTCAGCCCCCCTGTGCCCCAGGCGTCGCCTCGATCACCTTCCTGAATGGTAATGATTCATTGCCAGGCGATCAGGCTCTTAATCCCTTTTGACAGCTCGGGCGTGCCTCTCCTGTTGTCTTGTCAATTACCTTTTGGCAACTTTGTATCTTTGTCTTCCACGCCGCCGGCTTTGGTTGTTACTTAGTTTCCAGCACCTGTTGCTTTATTTTTGTTTCATGGTTGCCTTTTGCCTTAATCCGCCAGGGACCCATTTCCCTGTATTGTCATGAGAGCCATTGCAATGTCACAAGCATCGCAACGGTGATCATGACATACTGCCCCCCACGGTATGGAAGTTGTGGACCAGGTCGGGAGCCTGGATGTCACAGGCAGTGACCCACTCAGGGTGTGGGAAGTGTTTCCATTTTACTAGGTATTGGAGGGAGCCCCGCAGCTTGCGGGAGTTGAGTACCTCCTTCACTTCGAAGTGTTGCTGTCTGTCTATCATCACTGGTGGGGGGGGCATGCATGGGTGCCACCGGGAGGGGTCACTTGCCAGCTTGAGTAAGCTGCAGTGGAACACTGGGTGCAGCCTCTTTAAATTATGGGGCAGGTCCAAGTGCACCGTGACTGGGTTCACGATTTGTGTCACCTGGAATGACCCAATAAATTTGGGGGCGTTTCTTAGATGGTTGCGGTGATTTGATGAATCTGGTGGATAGGTAGACCAGGTCCCCTACCCAAAACGTTGGTTGTTGGCAACCAACGTTTTGGGTAGGTGTTTGTCCACTTGCAGTTTGTATGTGGTTTGTGCCTCTTTAAGCGCGTCCTTGATGACCAGCCAGGAATCTGCGAGTTTCGCACCCCAATCACAGGTGGCCACTGCTGGGGATGGGGGCTGAGGTAGTTCAGGGATGGGAATGAACTCCCGACCCGACACCACCCCAAAGGGGGTTTGTCCCGTGCTTTGGTGTATCGCGTTGTTGTATGCGACCTCTGCAAATGGGAGTAGGTCCACCCAGTCGTCCTGGTGGTAGTTTATGTAGGAGCGGAGGAATTGCTCCAGTGTGGCATTAAGGATCTCTGTAGATCTGTCTGTCTGGGGATGCCAGGAGGTTGACAGGGCTTGCTGGGTACCTATCAGCTTCAAAAAAGCCTGCCAAAACCTCGAGGTAAATTGTGTGCCCCTATCGGTCACCAAGCGGGAGGGGCAGCCGTGTAGGCAGTACACATGTACTAGGAACAATTTTGCCAGCTGTTGTGCTGACGGGATTGAGGCGCAGGGGATGAAATGGGCTTGTTTTGAGAAGTAGTCTTTGACTACCCAAATGACCATTTTCTTTTGGCTAGGTGGTAAGTCTACAATGAAATCCATTGAGATTTCATCCCAAGGGCAGGAAGGTTCAGCCACGGGTTGCAGCAGCCCCTGGGGTTTGCCAGCTGGTCGCTTGGCCATTGTGCACACCGGGCAGGACGCCACATACATCTTGACATCCTTCCTCAGCGAGGGCCACCAAAACTGTCTCCGAGTTAGGTGTAGGGTTTTCAGGAACCCGAAGTGACCAGTCTGTTTGCTGTCATGCGATCTGCTGAGGATCGTCTGCCTTTGTGAGTCAGGGATGTATAACCTTCCCTCCGCCCATGTGAGGTCCTGTTCCATAGTGACTTTGTTAGGGTTGGCGAGGAGCCAGGGGTCAGATTTTATCACTGCTATAAAATCTGCCCGTAACCCACCTGGCATTTGGGGTTGCCTGCGCCTGGGGAAAGGTTGCGCCGGAGTTGCTTGTAAGGGGGGGGGGCAGGCTGTCCCCGAGCGCATCCCCAGGTGACAGCTGCCAGACCCCGCTGGGAATCAGAGAGCACAGTCCCTACGATGTCGGATAGGCTCTGCATCCTGGGGTAGTCGGGAGAGTGCGTCTGCCAGGAAATTCTTTTTCCTTGGGATGAACTTCAGCTGGAATTTGAACCGGCTGAAGAACTGAGCCCAGCGTATCTGTTTGGGACTGAGGTGCCGGGGCGTACAGAGCGCCTCGAGATTGCGGTGGTCTGTCCAGACCTCAAACGGGCAAGTTGCCCCTTCCAAAAGGTGACGCCAAGCCTCCAGTGCTGCTTTAACCACAAAGGCTTCCTTTTCCCACACGTGCCAGCGCCTCTCTGTCTCTGAGAATTTCCTAGAGAGATAGGTGCATGGCTTCAGGATTCCAGCGGAATCCTTTTGCAGCAGGATGGCCCCAATTGAGAAGTCAGAGGCGTCCACCTGCACCACAAAAGACCGTTCGGGGTCCAGGTGGGACAGGATTGGCTCCGCTGTGAACAGCGCTTTTAGCCTGTCAAAAGCAGTTTGACAGTCGGGAGTCCAATTAAGCACGGCCCCTGGGTTTTTGACCTTGCGCGTCTCCCCGACGCCTTTGGTCTTTAGTAAATCAGTTAAGGGCAGGGCAATTTCTATGAACCCCCTCGTGAAGGACCTATAGAAGTTCGCAAACCCAAGGAAGCTTTGAAGCTGGCACCTGGTGCATGTGCATTCCCAGCTCAAAACTGCCTGAACCTTTGCGGGGTCCATCGCTATGCCCTTGTCAGAGATTCTGTACCCTAAGTAGTCCAAGCGCGACTTGTGGAATTCGCACTTGGACAGCTTAGCATAGAGTTTGGCTTTCCGGAGCTTAGTGAGAACTTGTCTCACTAGTCTCTCATGTTCCCTCTGAGTCCTTGTGTAGATTAGGACATCGTCCAGGTAAACTAGTACGCCCTTGAACAGATGTTCATGCGGTGCCTCGTTGATGAGTTCCATGAAGACCCCCGGGGCCCCTGCAAGACCGAAAGGCAGTACCTTGTACTGGAAGGAGCCCAAGGGACAGTTGAACGCCGTTTTCCACTTGTCCCCCTCCCTGATGCAAATTCTGTAGTACGCCTCGTGGAGGTCGAGTTTGGAAAACACCCTTCCCTTTGACAAGTGTGCCAGCATGTCTTTTACGAGGGGAAGGGGGTATTTGTTGGATAGGGAGGCGGAATTTAATCCGTGGTAATCTGTGCATAGTCTCAGGGTGCCATCCTTCTTTTCTCAGAATAGGATGGGTGCTCCATCCAGCGAGTTCACCGGTTCGATGAAGCCCCTGGAGAGGTTTTTGCCCAAAAATTCTCGCAGCACCAATTCCCTCTGGGTCATGGGGTAGATTTTGGGCTTGGGTAATGGGACGTCCGGGAGCAGTTCGATTGCACAATCTGTCTTGCGATGGGGGGGTAATTGGTCCGCCTCCTCTTCTCCGAAGACGTCTGCAAAGTCTAAGTATTGCTCCGGGGGGGGGGGGCATGGGTTTGGTCGACGGTCTCTGCCCTCCCCACAGTCAAAGCGGAGGATTTCTCCTTTGTTGGTGCTTGGTAGACCCCATCTTCGAACGTGATAGAGCGGGTCCTCCAATTTATGCAGGGGTTGTGGCGTGCTAGCCAGGGGATCCCCAGCACCACTATGGGCTTCCCCACTGGGGTTACCACAAAGGGTGGGTGCCCATTTTCAGGGTGACCTTTCTTGTACCCTGGGTGGCCGGTCGCCCCCCCCCCCCCCCCCCGCTGTAGAGCCGTCGAGTTGTTGGAACACCAGCAGTTTAGGGAGGGGGGAGCAGGGCAGTTTGAGTGCAGCGACAATGTCTGGGTGGATCAGATTTCTGGAGCACCCAGAGTCCACCAGAGCTTCGACCATGATGGCTCTAGAGCCATAAGTGAGTTCTATTTGCCCTGCCAGGATGGAGCAATCTTCACTCACCCTGGGGTTGTCGCGCCCCTTCTTTACCACCTGCCCGGCAGCGCTGCTTAGGGCAGGTGGGAGGCGTTTCCCGCTGGCTGCTCCTGGGCGTCAACCACGTCCCCTGCGAGGTAGGCATCCACTTCCTCATCCGGGGTCACTAGCACTCCTGTCAGCCATCTGGGAGGGTTGGGTGGCTTGTGTGGCACCATCTGTGTTGGTCTGGGCGGGCGATCCGTCATCCTGTCTTTGAAGCAGTCCGCTGCCCAGTGGCCCGTCTTCCCACACCTGACACATTGCCTGCGGGCAAACCTCGGTTGTCGCTCTGCATCCCAGGTCAGGCCCAACTGTGGGACTGGTCCTCTCACGCTGGGAGGGGTCCTGTCATTTGCGGTTGCTAGCATGAAAGTGCGCTGGGTGTGCTCTGCCTTTCTGGCCAGACAAATCCACCCGTGTAGGGAGTCTGGGTCATCCCTATAGAATGCCCATTGTAGCACCTTGTGGTTGAGGCCATCCTTGAACATGTCGATCAAGGTGGCCTCAGGCCATTCTGGGATTTTGCCTGCTAGGACCTTGAACTCAAGGGCATAGTCAGCAACCGCTTTTTTCCCTTGGCGAAGTCCTTTGAGGGTACTCTTGGCCCTTTCCTTTGCCAGGGGGTCCTCGAAGTATTGTTTCAGCACAGCCAGGAAGTCGTGAAAAGTGGCCAGGGCTGGGGCTCCGGACTCGGACATCTGGACATACCAGTCCGCAGCCCTGCCTTTGAGTTTTGTGGCCACTGCCAAGATTTTGGATGCTTCTGTCCCGAAGCAATGTCCGTACTGGGCCATGTAGTTCCTGGCGTTCGGGAGGAAGAATGACAGGTTCGTGGAGTCTCCGTCAAACTTTACGGGGAAGTCCTTGGCGAATCCCCCAACTTGCAAGACCCCACCTGTGGGTGGTTAGGGATGACCCCCACCGGGCTGGGACCACGAAGCCCTGCAAAAGAGTCCCGTGCTTGGCCCCTTCCTCTCATGGTTGTCGATGGGGTGGGTAGGGTGCCCCGATCCCCTCTTGCCCCCTGTGCAGCAGCAGTCTTTGTGAGTTCGCTCACCACCGATGCCATGGACTGGAGCATGTGTTCCAGGGCTCGTACCTTGGCTTCCAGGGTGCTGACCCTGTCCGGTATGCCAGGGTCGTCCGTCCTCGGTGCTGCCAGTTGCTGCCCAATCGGCAGTCCTGCGACTCCTTGCTCGGCCGTTTGGGGGTAGTGGAGTCTCCAGGTGGTGTAGGATGTCCCTGTCCGGGGTCCTGCTCCGCCGTCCCACGTGAAGAGTTGTTGGCCCCCGACTTCGTCTTCCGTCGGGGCTCTCCAGTCCGGGCTGGAGCTCCAGGTCTGGAACTGGGGTGCGGTGTGGGCAGGGAGGGAGCCCGTGTCCCATCTCGGGTGCGCCGACTCTAGCAGCTGTCGGGTCGTCTCCCCCTCTTGCGTTGTGTCCTTCGCGCCTCCGGTGTGAAGCGCCAACTCCATGGCCGTCCCCGGTTCCATCATTACCGGTGTTTTCTCCCGCAGAAAAAAATTTTTCCTGGTGGAGACTGGTGAGGTTTGTTTTTGAGACTCTCAGCTTTATGTCAGGCTCTGCCTGCTAACCAGTAAAGACACAGACACTAGCGTAGGCTTAGGTTCTGGCTTTATTGAGAAAACAGAGTGCATGCCTTTAGAAAGCTGAGAGTGAGGGGAGCACGCTGGAATGGGATTTAAGGTGCATCCCACGAGTCCCACCGGTTTCGTCCTTGTCAGGTGAGAGGTCGTTCAGCCCCCCTGTGCCCCGGGCATCGCCTCGATCGCCTTCCTGAACGGTAATGATTCATTGCCGGGCGATCAGGCTCTTAATCCCTTTTGACAGCTCGGGCGCGCCTCTCCTGTTGTCTTGTCAATTACCTTTTGGCAACTTTGTATCTTTGTCTTCCACGCCGCCGGCTTTGGTTGTTACTTAGTTTCCAGCACCTGTTGCTTTCTTTTTGTTTCATGGTTGCCTTTTGCCTTAATCCACCAGGGACCTATTTCCCTGTATTGTCATGCGAGCCATTGCGATGTCACAAGCATCGCAACGGTGATCATGACACATTCCTTTTAGTGCAGCAATTTTTAACAGTAATCTAATTGATTCACCTTTAGTAACTGGTGCAAAAGTCTTGTCAAAGTCTAAATCTTTCCTTTGAGTGAACCCTTTTGCAACTAACCTTGCTTTATATTTTTGGAATTTTCCATCAGCATCCCTTTTCAGTTTGAAAACCCACCTACAACCTAGACAGCGTTCATTGGGAGGTAGATTTACCAGTTTCCATGTTTTATTTTCGTTCAAGGATGCTAACTCCTGTTGCATGGCAGAATGCCAATTTTGTGCAGTCTCAGGTTGTAAAGCATTCACTTGTTCTAAAGACTCAGGTTCTGTGAATATGTGAAAAGCCTTTACTGTTTCAGCCTGAAAACATGATGGAGGAACGCCTTTATTACTTCTCTGAGATCTGCGAGGTAATACAGGGCTTAAATTTTGACTATCACTTTCCTGAGAAGCATCTATCTCATCAGACAGATCTTCAGTTTGCTTTTCTGGTTTAATGTCCTCATCAGGCAAAAGATCACTATCAGCAAGTCCTTGCTGTTCTCTTGTGGTGGTCAGATCAACTGGAGAGCTCGAATTTAATCTCCCCCAGTTTTGTTCAGCAAAAGAAGCGCTTTTGCTAATTATTAATTTCTCTCCCATTATGAACCTGTAGCTCCTTTGGCTTTGTTCATAGCCAACAAAGATGGCTTTCTTTGTTGTGGGGCCTCCTTCCTTCTCTTTTGTTTTGGAATATGAACCCAAGCAGTGCTACCAAACACTCTAAGATGGTTTACCTTTGGTTTCACACCATAAAACAAATGGAACGGAGTGTCCTGAATCACAGAGTTATACAATCTGTTTTGTACATAACAGGCAGTAGATATTGCCTCTCCCCAATACTTAAAAGATAATTGTGAATCTTTAAGCATGCATTCCATCGCATTTTGCAAGGTTCTGCCCTTTCTTTCAGCAACACCATTTTGCTGAGGGGTTTAAGGGTTAGAAAGAATTTGTTCTATCCCCTTTTCCACTAGGAACCTTCTGAATTTGTGAGAAAGGTACTCTCCTCCTCTATCACACTGGAGTGCAGATACAGGCCTAGGGAATTTTCTATTTGCCCATGTCACAAAACCTTTAAATTTCTCAAATGCCTCATCTTTATGTTTTAAGATGTAGATAAATGTGTATCTTGAGAAATCATCAATGATGGTCATTGCATACCTTGCTTGTCCAAGACTTGGAGCAAAAGGACCAATAATGTCAGAGTGTACAATTTGCAAAGGTCTAGTTGTAACTCTGTCACTGTGCTTACTCACAGGAGCTTTTAGTGTTTTGCACTCTTTGCAAACTACACAGTCTAAGTATTTATCACAGGGTTTTATCTTTAGGTCAGCACACAGCTGTGGCATTTGTGCTATATACTTGAAATTAGCATGACCAAATCTCCTGTGCATCAGGTGTACACATTGGTCATGATATGGAGTGTTGCCAACTGCAGCCTTGCAGCTTGGCTTCCTTGCATTTTGCACAATGTACAAGGAGTCTTTTAATATACCAGTAGCACACAATTTTCCATTTTTACGTATCTCACAACCATTTTCTTAAATGTTATGACATACCCTGTTGCAGCCAATTGTGCCACAGATAAAAGGTTTGATTGTAAATTTGGCACATACAACACACCTTTTACAGTTTCTCCCAAGCAGGATAAATACAAGTCACCTTGCCCCATAATTTTGGTCACAGACCCATCAGCCAAAGATACACTTTGTCTTTCAGTTTTAGACAGTGACACAAAAGAGCTTTTACAATTACATAAATGACAACTGGCCCCAGAATCTAACACCCATACATCAGAATTACCCTTCTCAGCAACCTGTGCAATCTGGGTTGTCTGAAGAGCCTTCTTCTGTGTTGCCCTTGTGTTCTTCTTCTCTGTCTTTCTACTCTTGGGTCTCAAGGCACAGTCTGTCTGCAAATGTCCAGCTGAACCACAGGTGAAGCATCGCTGGCTGGCTAGCGCTGTGGCCTCAGCTTCCTTTCCCTTCTTTTCCCTTGTTTTCTGGTACTGCAGCTTTCCAGAAGAGATGGGGGGGATCTTTCCTCTCTCTTCTCCCATTCAGCGAGTAAGCTCTGTGTAACATATGATGGGGTGAGGTCTGCTTCAGGCATAGCCTCCAGGGTACAAATCAGTGTGTCCCACATTTCATTCAGTGAGGACAGGAGGATATAGGATTTTGTGAGAGGTGTAAATTCCATTTCTCTCTCCTGCAACTCAACAAACAGCTGCTGAATAAAATGCAGGTGCTCAGGAAGGCTATCTCCTTCTGCAAGGTAGGCTTTGTACAGCTTTTTTGTCAGGGTAACTTTACTCCCTGCTGTTGCCTTTACATACAAGTCTCTGAAAGCGTCCCAAAGTTGCTTTGCAGACTGCATACCTCACATGTGGACTAGCTGATTGTCCTCAACTCCCAGGATAACGGTTGCTCTAGCCCGCTCATCCTGCCTAAGCCATTCAGCACTGGGATTTTGGGGGGTTTGCTCACCAATTGGCAGCCAAAGATTCTCTCTGTGAAGATACATCTCCATCTTCAGGGCCCAATTCAAATAGTTGGTCTCTATTAGGCGCTCCAGAGGCATTGCTGAGGGCTGGCAGGTAGCC
Organism: Candoia aspera; assembly: GCF_035149785.1. Classification (NCBI taxonomy): domain Eukaryota; kingdom Metazoa; phylum Chordata; class Lepidosauria; order Squamata; family Candoiidae; genus Candoia; species Candoia aspera. Next base: position 19,531,826 of record NC_086166.1, on the reverse strand, counting down.
CTGGCTTCTTCCTTCTTTTGCAAGTCACCTCAGCTGGCGTCTTTGTCCTGTAGACCGGCAGTTGCTGGAAAATCTCCAGGCAGCTCCAAAGAAAATCTTCACAGGTCTTTGCTACCTGCCTTTAAATTGTGCATGAGGTGTGGAGCTGATCTCTCTATTCTCTCTGGGGTTTTACTGGGCTTCTTACTGGGTTTACTGGGCTGCTTACTGGGCCCATAACCTGTTAGCAGATTGCTAGGAAAGCCTTTGGCCCAGGAGAGATCAGAAAAGTCACACACCAGGCATTTCTATAAAAATAATTTTATTTACAGAAAACAAACATATTTAAAGGCTGTTTGCTGAGAGGAGAGACTTCTCTCAGCTGCATACTCTCTGCAAGCCTACACAGAAGGGAAACTGAAACTAAAACAAGTTCAGGCAAGTTCCTCCCTTAGGCAATGCAACCATTAACACGTGAAAAGGGGACAATTAAATTCAACCTCTTCACCTGGCCAAAATGATTAGTTACCATTGTTGTTGTTTATTCGTTTAGTCGCTTCCGACTCTTCGTGACTTCATGGACCAGCCCACGCCAGAGCTTCCTGTCGGTCGTCAACACCCCCAGCTCCCTCAGGGACGAGTCCGTCACCTCTAGAATATCATCCATCCACCTTGCCCTTGGTCGGCCCCTCTTCCTTTTGCCCTCCACTCTCCCGAGCATCAGCATCTTCTCCAAGGTGTCCTGTCTTCTCATTATGTGGCCAAAGTATTTCAGTTTGGCCTTTAATATCATTCCCTCAAGTGAGCAGTCTGGCTTTATTTCCTGGAGGATGGACTGGTTTGATCTTCGTGCAGTCCAAGGCACTCTCAGAATTTTCCTCCAACACCACAGTTCAAAAGCATCTATCTTCCTTCTCTCAGCCTTCCTTATGGTCCAGCTCTCGCAGCCATATGTTACTACGGGGAACACCATTGCTTTAACTATGCGGGCCTTTGTTGTCAGTGTGATGTCTCTGCTCTTAACTATTTTATCGAGATTTGTCATTGCTCTTCTCCCAAGGATTAAGCGTCTTCTGATTTCCTGACTGCAGTCAGCATCTGCAGTAATCTTCGCACCTAGGAATACAAAGTCTTTCACTGCTTCTACATTTTCTCCCTCTATTTGCCAGTTATCAATCAAGCTGGTTGCCATAATCTTGGTTTTTTTGAGGTTTAGCTGCAAACCAGCTTTTGCACTTTCTTCTTTCACCTTCATCATAAGGCTCCTCAGTTCCTCTTCGCTTTCAGCCATCAAAGTGGTATCATCTGCATATCTGAGATTGTTAATGTTTCTTCCAGAGATTTTAACTCCAGCCTTGGATTCCTCAAGGCCAGCTTGTCGCATGATGTGTTCTGCATACAAGTTGAATAGGTAGGGTGAGAGGATACAGCCCTGCCGTACTCCTTTCCCAATCGTAAACCAGTCTGTTGTTCCGTGATCTGTTCTTACTGTTGCTACTTGGTCGTTATACAGATTCTTCAGGAGGCAGACAAGATGACTTGGTATCCCCATACCACTAAGAACTTGCCACAATTTGTTATGGTCCACACAGTCAAAGGCTTTAGAATAGTCAATAAAACAGAAATAGATGTTTTTCTGAAACTCCCTGGCTTTTTCCATTATCCAGCGGATATTGGCAATTTGGTCTCTAGTTCCTCTGCCTTTTCTAAACTCAGCTTGTACATCTGGCAATTCTCGCTCCATGAACTGCTGAAGTCTACCTTGCAGGATCTTGAGCATTACTTTACTGGCATGTGAAATGAGTGCCACTGTTCGATAGTTTGAACATTCTTTAGTGTTTCCCTTTTTTGGTATGGGGATATAAGTTGATTTTTTCCAGTCTGATGGCCATTCTTGTGTTTTCCAAATTTGCTGGCATATAGCATGCATTACCTTGACAGCATCATCTTGCAAGATTTTGAACAGTTCAGCTGGGATGCCGTCGTCTCCTGCTGCCTTGTTATTAGCAATGCTTCTTAAGGCCCACTCAACCTCACTCTTCAGGATGTCTGACTCTAGCTCACTGACCACACCGTCAAAGCTATCCCTGATATTGTTATCCTTCCTATACAGGTCTTCTGTATATTCTTGCCACCTTTTCTTGATCTCTTTTTCTTCTGTTAGGTCCTTGCCATCTTTGTTTTTGATCATACCCATTTTTGCTTGGAATTTACCTCCAATGTTTCTAATTTTCTGGAAGAGGTCTCTTGTCCTTCCTATTCTATTGTCTTCTTCCACTTCCGCGCATTGCTTGTTTAAAAATAATTCCTTATCTCTTCTGGCTAACCTCTGGAATTTTGCATTTAATTGGGCATATCTCCCCCTATCACTGTTGCCTTTTGCTTTCCTTCTTTCTTGGGCTACTTCTAGTGTCTCAGCAGACAGCCATTTTGCCTTCTTGGTTTTCTCTTTCTTTGGGATGTATTTTGTTGCTGCCTCCTGAACAATGCTGCCAACTTCTGTCCAGAGTTCTTCCGGGACCCTATCTACTAAGTCCAGTCCCTTAAATCTATTCTTCACCTCCACTGCATATTCCTTAGGAATATTAGTGAGCTCATATCTAGCTGATCTGTGGGTCTTCCCTAATCTCTTTAGTCTGATCCTAAATTGTGCAAGAAGAAGTTCGTGATCTGAACTACAGTCAGCTCCAGGCCTTGTTTTTACCGACTGTACAGATGTCCGCCACCTTTGGCTGCAAAGGATGTAATCAATCTGATTTCGGTGTTGTCCATCTGGTGAAGTCCATGTATAAAGCCGTCTCTTAGGTTGTTGGAAGAGAGTGTTTGTTATGCAGAGTGAATTGTCTTGGCAAAATTCTATCAGCCTATGTCCTGCTTCATTTTGTTCTCCCAGGCCATACTTACCTGTAATTCGAGGTGTCATTTGACTGCCCACCTTAGCATTCCAGTCTCCTGTGATGAAAATAACATCTCTTTTAGGCGTGTTGTCCAGTAGGTGCTGCAGATCCTCATAGAACTGCTCTACTTCAGCTTCTTCAGCATTTGTGGTTGGGGCGTATATTTGGATCACTGTGATGTTAGATGGCTTGCCCTGAATTCGAATTGAGATCATTCTGTCGTTTTTTGGGTTGTATCCAAGCACTGCTTTAGCCACTTTACTATTAATTATGAAGGCTACTCCATTTCTTCTGTGGTCCTCTTGTCCACAGTAGTAGATCTGGTGGTCATTTGATGTGAAGTGGCCCATTCCAGTCCATTTCAGTTCACTGACGCCCAGAATGTCTATCTTTAATCTTGACATCTCACCAATAACCACATCCAATTTGCCCTGGCTCATAGATCTTACATTCCAGGTTCCAATGGTGTGTTGATCCTTAGAACATCGGATTCGCCGTTCACCACCAGCACCGTCGGCCGCTAGCCGTCCTTTCGGCTTTGAGCTAGCTGCGTCATCACGTCTGGGGCTAGTTGAGCTCATCCTCTGTTCCTCCCCAGTAGCCTTTTGACCATCTTCCGACCTGGGGGTCTCACCTTCCGATGGTATACCGACATATCTCTGGTTGTACTGATCCATTTAGTTTTCACGGCAAGAATACTGGGGTGGGTTGCCATTACCTTCCCCAGGGATCGCATTTAGTCTGACCTCTCTGTCATGACCTTCCCGTCTTGGGTGGCCCTTCACGGTTTAGCTCATGGCATCATTGAGGTGCTCAAGCTCCAGCACCACGACAAGGTAACGATCCTTTGCTGAAGTTAGTTACCATAGTAACCTTAATCTGTAGTAGAAAACATATTAACAAGATCGCCATTCCTTTGTTTTTCTCATCTCCAGAAGCAAAGGAAAGGAAGGTGTGCCCAGACTGTGCCATCCCCAAGCAAATAAACCATCTCATGCCTTTGTACAACATTTATCTATTTATTTATTGGATTTATAAGGCCATCCAACTCAAGCAATATGATTCTGGGAGCATGCAACAGACAAACAAGCAATAAACTGAATTAACGTAAAACATACACATTATAATAATATAAAATGATGACCAAACAATAATAAAAACCATCTAAAAGGTTCCCCACTCAGCTGGACCCAAACACCTGGGGGGGAAGCCAAATCTTCACGGGTTTCCTAAAAGGGAGCAGAGCTGGGACCTGCAATATATCAGAGGGAGATCATTCCAGAGCACAGAGGCAGCCCCAGAAAGCACACTTCCCAGATCCTGTAAGGTGGCAAAGTTTAAAAGAGGGAACCATGCCAGGTGAATAGCTAGGTTTCCACAGTAGGCCAAACCAGAAACCAAGTACCCCTTTCAGCCTTGTCTAGAGCATTGTGTGAACACCACCACAGTGTCAATCCTTAGCACCGGTGGCATATTGTCTTCCTCCCAACCAGAGCAACAAGGGGGAGGGGATCTTGGGGGCAACTCCTTGGACTTGATGTCAGCCTGCAATTCTGGGACTTGAAATGCTGGAGGATCTTTGGTTCATCTCCATTTTGTCTTGGGATATAAGAACTCAGCCCCCCCACCCCAAGTCTTTTCCATGTCACAAGTTAGTGCCACCTTCTCACATCTATCAGTCATTTTATGTCAGGAATATTATTTATTTATGAACATTTCTAGACCCGTGTAAGTATTTTCATCTGTTTGTCTATTACATTTATATAGCTGCCCATCTCACTTCCATGATTCTGGGCAGCTCACAAAGTGAACTCCCCCCAAATAGAAAAAGCAATAACAAAAACATAGCGAGTCATTAAAACAATAAAAACTACTAAAACCATAAAAAACATCATTTGCAGGAGACCACCATTCATTTCCTAACAGCACAACCACTTTGCAGGCTCTGCACCAGCGTCACCAGATCCTAACCCAGATGACAAAGCCATGTCTTGAAGCCCTTCTGGAACAAGGTTGGGGCCAGTCTGGCCTCTGGCAGGACCCGCCACCTGCCCTTTCTGCCAGACCTGATGGGATGGGTAGATGTGACCAGGGAGAGACAGTCCCTGGAGTAACCTAGTCCCATGCCATGTAGGGCTTTATAGGCCATTAACAGCACCTTGAACTGAACCCAGAAACAAACTGGTAATTTGCAGTTTGCAAAACACACATAGCAACAGCAACAAAATACATCCCAAAGAAAAAATAAACCAAGAAGGCAAAATCACTGTCTGCTGAGACACTAGAAAGAAGGAAAGCAAAAGGCAACAGCAATAGGGGGAGATATGCCCAATTAAATTCAGAATTCCAGAGGTTAGCTAGAAGAGATAAGGAATTATTTTTAAACAAGCAATGCACGGAAGTGGAAGAAGACAATAGAATTGGAAGGACAAGAGACCTCTTCCAGAAAATTAGAAACCGGAGGTAAATTCCAGGCAAAAATGGGCATAATCAAAAACAAAGATGGCAAGGACCTAACGGAAAAAGAAGAGATCAAGAAAAGGTGGCAAGAATATATGGAAGACCTGTATAGGAAGGATAACAATATCAGGGATAGCTTTGATGGTGTGGTCAGTGAGCTAGAGCCAGACATCCTGAAGGGTGAGGTTGAATGGGCCTTAAGAAGCATTGCTAATAACAAGGCAGCAGGAGACGATGGCATCCCAGCTGAACTGTTCAAAATCTTGCAAGATGATGCTGTCAAGGTGATGCACACCATACGCCAGCAAATTTGGAAAACACAAGAATGGCCATCAGATTGGAAAAAATCAACTTATATCTCCATACCAAAAACGGGAAAGAGGAGCATTAACATGACATGCATTAACCCACTCAGGATCTGGAAAATGTTTCCATTGAATCAAGTACTGTAAAGTTTTGCGAAAGAAATGAGAGTCCAGAATGTCCTTAACTTCAAAATGCTGGTGGCCATCGACCATGATGCATGGAGGGGTTACTGCAGGCTTGTGCCACTTAGAACGTTCTGGTGCAGGTTTAAGCAAGCTGCAATGAAAAACAGGGTGAAGTCTTTTTAGGGTGGGGGGTAATTGCAATTGAACAGTCACAGAGTTAATAATCTTAGTAATGGGAAATGGTCCAACAAACTTGGGAGCAAGCTTCCTTGAATGTTGTTGGGAGCGTAAGAATTTGGTGGAAAGGTAAATGAGCTCTCCCACTTTGAAATTCCACTCAGGGCATCTGTGGTGGTCAGCAAACCTCTTCTGAGTCTCATGAGTGTGATCAAGTGCCTGGTGGATGACAGGCCAGTTAGTGCAGATGTGTGCAGCCCAGTATGCCACAGAAGAGTCAGGCAAGGGCTGCAGCTGGAGCTCAGGTATAGGAACAAAGTCCTGACCATATACAATGCAGAAAGGAGAAAAGCCAGTGCTTTGGTGAACAGCATTATTGTAGGCAACCTCAGCAAAAGGGAGAAGGTCCACCCAATCGTCTTGTTGAAAACTAATGTAACAGCGTAGGAATTGCTCTAGAGTAGATTGAGCTGGTTCAGTCGCTCCGTCAGTGGCAGGATGGCTAGATGAGCTCAGATTGTTGGACCCCAATTAATTTCAAAAATGCGCTCCAAAATTTAGAAGTAAATTGGACACCTCTATCAGAAATTACACGTGTGGGACACCCATGAATTTTGTAGACATGCATGAGAAAGAGTTTGGCTAATTGCTGAGCTGTTGGGATTTTAGCACAGGGTATAAAATGAGCTTGCTTAAAAAACAAGTCAATGACAGTCCAAATCTCAGTTTTATTCTTACTCTCAGGTAAATCCACAATGAAATCCATGGCTATCTCCTTCCAGGAAGCCTTTGGGGAGGCTACCTGTTGGAGCAGTCCTTGCGGTTTCCCCCCCTTCCTCTTTGCCTGGGCACAGACGTGGCATGATGTGACCTATGATTGCACATCAGCCCGAAGGGAGGGCCACCAAAATTGGCATTTGACCAAGTGCAAAGTTTTGGTAAAGGCAAAATGACTTTTTACTGTCATGGGAGTGCTGCAAAACAGTTTTGCGAACTCAGGAATGTAGATTCTGCCATTAGAATACCAGACGTTGTCAATTTCAGTTAATTGAGCCTTGTTACATTGTAACCAGGGATCATTAGGCAGCACCTGAAGCAGTTCCTCTTTTAGGTCAGCCTGCACTTTCACTTTCCCGGCTGCCGCTTGTTTGCGTGTTTTGCACGCCATTCCAAGCTGCTGTTTTGAGAAAACAGTGTCCACAACTTGTGTTTGTGCTGTGTGATATTGAGGGAGGTGAGAAAGTGCATCAGCCAAAAAATTCTTTTTACCTGGAAGGAAATTAAAGGTAAAATTGAAACGGTTAAAAAACTGAGCCCAGCGAATCTGTTTTCCATTTAATTTTCTGGGAGTTTGCAAGGCTTGGAGGTTTTTATGATCAGTCCAAACCTCAAAAGGAGAAAGGGCACCTTCCAAGAGATGCCTCCGGTGTGTAAGAGCAGTTTTGACAGCAAAAGCCTCTTTCTCCCAAATGGGCCAATTACGCTCAGTGTCAGAAAACTTGAGGGAAAGATAAGCACAGGGACGAGGAAAACCCGTGTCATCCTTTTGCAGGAGCACAGCTTCAAGAGCCGAATCAGAAGCATCAGCTTGCACAATGAAAGGTTGAGCTGGGTCAGGGTGGGCGAGAATAGGTTCACGGGTGAAAAGCAGTTTCAAATTGTCAAAAGCTGCTTGACAGGCAGAAGTCCATGTAAGTTTTGCCCCAGGGGAGGTAACTTGGCAGGTTTCCCCCCTCCCCCTGGTTTTTAATAAGTCAGTGAGAGGTAAAGCAATTTGAGCAAATTGGGGTATAAAATTTCGATAGTAGTTGGCGAAACCCAGAAAACTTTGGAGTTGGCGGTGGGTGCGTGGGGGTTCCCAACCCATAATGTCCTTGACCTTTGCAGGATCCATTTCAACTCCTTTCGAGGATATACGGTAGCCCAAATAGTCTAGTTGTGATTTATGGAACTCACATTCAGAAAGTTTGGCATAGAGTTTAGCATTTCTCAGTTTGGACAAAACCTTTTTCACAAGTTTAACATGGTCCTTGAGATTGTCAGAATAAATCAAAATGTCGTCCAGGTAAACCAGGACCCCCTTGTACAAATGGTCATGAAGGACTTCATTGATATACTGCATAAAGACACCAGGAGCCCCTGCCAACCCAAAGGGGAGAACTTTATATTGATAGGAAGCAAGAGGGCAGTTAAACGCCATTTTCCATTCATCCCCCTCCTGAATGCGAATTCAGAAATAGGCTTCCCTGAGGTCAAGTTTGGTGAACACCTTCCCTTTGGAGAGGTGCGAAAGCATGTCCTTCATTAGGGGGAGGGGGTATTGATTTGTAATTGAGATGGCATTTAATTCCTCGGTAGTCCGTACAAAGTCTTAATGAGCCATCTTTTTTCGCCCAGAAAAGTACAGGGGCAGCCAAAGGTGAATTAGCAGGCTCAGTGAAACCATGCTCTAAGTTTTTGTCAATGAATTCAAAAAACTGACTTTTTTTTCAATCTCTGACATGGCATACATTTTGGGCTTTGGTAGTTTAGCATTTGGGTCTATTTCAATGGCACAGTCAGTTTTTCTATGAGGAGGCAAGAGATCACACTCTTTCTCATCGAAGACATCAATAAAGTCTGCATATTCAGATGGAATGCCAGATTGTGGCAAGACTTCAGGTGAGGGGGGTGGTTAAGAAGGGTTCCAGCGACCTCCCCTGCCCCCCCGGTTGGAGCACTGAAAATTTTTTACCAACTGCATTGTTAAACAATAAAGCACCTGAGCCCCAATCGATCTGTGGCTTTCTGCTTTTAAGCCACGAGAGTCCCAGTATGATGGAGTAGTTGGCAATAGGGGCTACAATGAACTGCAAGGTTTCCTTATGCCCCCCCCCCAGCTGCATGGCTAAAGTCTCTGTCCTGAATTCCACAGGCCCCCATGGCCAACTGACCCATCCATTTGTGTGAAAATAATAGGATTTTTTAGTCTCTTGGTTTTTAGACTCAGAGTGTCAAGGAGGGCAGGGTGTATTAAACATTTGGTGCACCCTGAGTCTAACATTGCAGTCAAAATGGATTTGTGTCTGGTTTGTAAGTTCTTTAACTCTACTTTCACCCTTAAGGTGGGACAATCATCACTCACCAAAGGGTCTTCTTTGTCATCAATGTCGGAAGTGGGTGCACTGCGCCCTGGAGTTGCCACCTGCTCGCGGGCATGATTTAGAACAGGTGAAACTTGTTTCCCGACAGCTCCAGGACTTCTTGGTCAGAGTCTTCTCCAGAGTCCAGTTGAGGTTCCCATTTGGGGTCTTTTCAATCCAGGGCACTTGCAGCTGCTGCCTTGCATCTGGGCAGTGGGGTTTTAGTTGATTTAGTTGCTCCTTTTATGGCTTTCGGGCATTCAGCTGCTCTGTGTGTGTCCTTCCCACACTTGAAACAGGTGCCTTTCTTTCCGGTCTTGTCTTTTCAATCCTCCCTCTCGCGGAAAGGTCTTTGCTGGGCAAAAGGAAATTGACTTGGCGCTACTGTATTTTTTCCCATTGCTTGAGCCCGAAGCAGCCTGCAGAACTGGTACTGGATGTTCTCTACCTCACCTGCAAGGCAGATCCAATCTTTCAAAGTAGGGGGGTCTCCTCAGCAGAGCGCCCATCTAAGGATTTCTGGCTGCAAGCCCCCCTTAAAGTAGTTGATCTTAGTGGTTTCAGACCAGTCCATAACTTTTCCAGCAAGGGCTTTGAACTCCATGGCATACTCTGCCACGGTCTGCCCCCCTTGCCTAAGCTGTTGGATTCCGGTTTTTGCTCTCATCTTATCCAGTGGGTCCTCGAACCGGTCCCTCAGGGCTTTCATGAACTGCTGCAGGTTACCCAGTTCTGGGGCATTCGCATCGTGCAACTGCACAAACCACTCAGCAGCTGGCCCTCTGAGCCTGGCACCCACTTGGCTAACTTTCTTGTACTCCATGGGGAACGATGAACCATACTTTCTCATATATATGGAAATGGTAGTCAGGAAAAATGCCAACTGTCTTAGGTCGCCATCAAACTTGACTTGTATGTCCTTTGGGGCTGCACCCTGGGTTGCCCCACCAGCTAGCGCTCTCCCTCCATCTCCTTGGCTTTCTGGGTGGCCTCTGTTCCACCTGCATCTCACGGGTGATTCGAAATCTCTGGTTCAGGTCATCTCCCTCGCCCGATTGGTGACTCTGCTCTCGACAGCTGGGTCGAGATTTCTGCCAATGGATATACCATGGTCTCCATAGTTCTCGATACCTGCTGTAAGACCACTACCATGGCAGACATTCTAGCTTCCAGATTGCAGATGTCTTGGGGAGTTCCATTAGGATCTGGAATGGTTCCATGCGACCCCAGGCTTCACACTATTATTTGTGTGTCCACAGGTGGGGGAGGTCTTGCCTCTCCTTCCCTGGCACCTACCTGGGAAGATGCCACCTGTGGTTCTTCAATAATAACACTCGGCATCCGGGGTTCTGCCACAAAATTTAGGGAGTGGAGGGCACTTTCCAACTCCATCTGGTTGAGCTGGGTTTCCACCTCGCACTCGCTGTCTCCGCTCCCCGAACTCTCCTCTGTCTCAATTTTTTCTTCTGCTACTTTAGCATACAGTACGATTCTCTCCGAAGACGGCAGAGGCGATGGCTGCTTCGCCCAGGATTTCCCGTGCTTAGGCATGGTTTGTCAACTCTCAGCTGATTGCTTTCTCGGGAAGAGTTTTCGAATTATGGATTTGCAGCTTAATGTCAGCACCTGCTAATTCAAGCATTCACACACACAGTTAAGAAACTGGAGTTCTTTGAACTGGTTTATTGAAGCGTAATGAACAGTACAGAAGGCAAGCTGCGAATAAAGACTTCTCGCCAAAACCTACTTTAAACTACATTCCCTTAGCTAGTTCCCTTTCCCACGAAACGTGTCACTCCCCCTCCCAACCAGATGGCATTTCTGTCGTATCTCAATCTCCTGTCTTTGATGTGCTTATAGCCAAAACAATCCCTTACATTCCAACTTCACATACCCCCTTTCATCTCCTTCCCATCCTGCAACTTGTGAGAATGACACAATGGGAGATGCCCTGATAAGGGTTTCTGTGAAACTTTTGATCAGGGAATCTGACAAACAGACTGGTTTAAGATTGGGAAGGAGTCTAGCAGGGTTGTATACTCTCGCCCTACCTATTCAACTTGTACGCAGAACACATCATGAGACATCCTGGGCTTGAAGAATCCAAGGCTGGGGTTAAGATCGCTGGAAGAAACATTAACAATCTCAGATATGCAGATGATACCACTTTGATGGCTGAAAGCGAGGAGGAACTGAGGAGCCTTATGACGGTGAAAGAAGAAAGTACAAAAGCTGGCTTGCAGCTAAACCTCAAATAAGCCAAGATTATGGCAACCAGCTTGATTGATAACTGGT